>NW_028288902.1:674285-1011428 GCF_059628265.1 Tinamus guttatus | reverse complement strand
TAATTAGTCTAATGGTTCTCATATACAACAGGTGTCCTTGAGATGCTTACAAATATGGGCATCAGGATGGAAACAGTTTCTTCTTTGTGCAAGAAAACCGTAGTTGCTTAGTCAGAGTGTACATTGCCCTGTATCCACAATGTTGTGTGGGTGCAACTGGTCCCCCCCGGTTGTGCTTCAGAGAGTGGCTCCTCCACTACAGTAGAACCATCATCGGTAAACAAGGTACTTTTTGACAGAAGTAGAACATATGTTCTTTTTCCCTATGCTTGTGTTTAGCAAAAACAGTGTGAGAATATTTCCTGAAGAATCTTGCTTCTGTTTAACTTCTGTGTGGAAATGAAGGTAGAACATGTAAAATACACATTCAAAATGTATGCCAAAATGTGATTCTGAAGTGAATGAATACATAGCTCGTTTAAATTCCAGCTAAATTTAACTTAGACCTTTTCAAATTCCTAACAGGAGATGTATTCTCAAGAGAGAGTCTCTCAGAGCAGATGTAGCTTTGTATAGGTGGAGACTATTTTCTGCCCTGAATTGGTTGTTCGTTCTTAAAATATCTTAAAGAAATTTGCATAATTTTCTAACTGTTATTCTTTCCTGTTATTTGTCCATATAAAGAAATTGCCCATATGTCCATATTAAAATTTTATTTCAGTTTCACAGAAATAACCCTATTTTACCAAATAGGATAGATAGCACCAACATAGAAAAATCCAGTTTCAGGAAGTGAACTTTTCTGAACTGCCTGGTCTTCCACACTAGTTTTACATTTCTTTTGTTGTTGGAGCTTACTGATGTACTTTGTGGTTGCTATTATTTATTTATTTATTCAAAAGGTGATTTTAACTGAAAGAAGAAACACTGCTTGTCACAGAACCTTCTGCTCATTTCTGAGGTGTTCTGTGCCTGACAGCTAAAAGTTAGTGGACTTTCACTGGTTTGAATTCTCTCTCCTTTATTTCCTCTTTTACTGGCACTAGAAAGAGGTGTGTATATCATCAAATTTGCCTAATTGCAAATATTTCATGCCCATGCCATTATATATATACGTATATATTCATATGCACACACTGTTGGCTGTTTTTGAAGTTTACTATTCTCCTCTGGCAATGGAGGAATATTATGTTCCCTAACTACCCTAAAGCTGTCATTGTGGAAAAAAAAAAAAGGCATCCAAAACACAAAGGAAAAATCTTTTTTTATTGCACAGAGAGTAGGGCAAATGTTCACAGAATAATTAGTACTGATTTTATTTTACGGTCATGCCTGCACTGTCTCATCCAGTTGTTCCCCTAGAGACAAGTTTAAACACAGAATAAAATGCTCTGCATTGCTCTGGAGGTTGGTCTGTGCATTGGAACTTAGCATGAACTACCTAAAGATAGCTAGATACTTAACTACTGTAAATGGACACAAATTCCATTTGATTCCAATAATAAAATAAGTATCTGAATAGATTACAAACTTCTATAGAACTGCCTCCAAGAAAGTGAGCATAAGGGAATACAGAGTGTACTATCAAAGATAGGTAGTTTCAGTCTAATGGAAAACATTTATCCTCAATAGTTTGGTAAACTGTGCTCACTTCTTGCTGCTGCCACCTGGCCTAGCTTTAGATTTATGTTAGAGAATAGTTGTTATTGCGATTATTTGCAGCAGAAAGCTATTCTTAGAGCAGGATGCCTACTGCTAAATAGATTCTGCCTGTGTCTGTCAGCAGAGTGCTTAGCTCCAATTCAACAGCCTCATGGGACACTGAAATATTTTCTTCAGATGAGGAAACACAGGTCTATGCCACACAACACAAAAAGAGATTTCTTTATTTTCCAGAGGTTATGAACATATCTTGCACTCTGGTATTCAATAGCCTGACAAAAGATGTAGGTGGCTGTTTTTGGAGCGCCTCTCTCAGTACAGCTCATGGTGGAGAGCATGTCACCGAAGACTGTATAAAATCTGTTATGGGCTCGGCTGCCCTTAATTTAAAGCCCTAACAGTGTTTAATATTACTTATGTGGTGCTTCATTCCAACTCCTTAAAAATTGGTTCCTATGCAAATATAATATGATAGAAATACAAAATGAAGCACCATCTTTTTAAAATGCTATTTGGTATAATGTACATTTAGTTTCATCTACAAATAATTCCATTTATAATAATCTGTTCAGAGACTGTAAACAGTGGAGGACTCCACTGTTCAGCATCTCCAGTGAGATGATCTGTCTGAAGAACTATGATTAACATTCCTTTAAAGAGCTCAGCTTGTTTCAATGAGAATCGTGATTGCTTTTTGATATGGCAGCTGCTGTGAGTATTTACACTTCTTCCCACTTTAGCTGTATGTTGCTGGAGGCTTTACAGTTTCATCCAGGCATGACTTAAGTGATCTAAAACCATTTGTCACATATCCTGGAAAATATAGGAACCTTAATATGAAGGGATTTGAGTGAATAATTTACTGTGAATAATTTATTCAGGAAATGTATCTTCTTTCTTACTTAACTTTTCTACGAACCATGACTTTAGGAATATATTTGGTCTTTAACATTGCTCAAATAACTATGTTTGTAAAAAGATCTTAGCCTGTTTATTTCCTCTTCACTGTATTACAATGATATTCTTTGATCAAGATGAGTTACTTGTACTTTATGAAAGATCCGCTTAGTATTTCCCAGGAGATTTAGTATGGCTATGCATAGAGAAGTCAGTTAAAGCAGAAATGGATGCTAGGAGTGGGCCATCTTCATAAAGTTGTATTTAAGCCTCATGTAGGTCTAGGAGATATCGAGTGTGTTTGACATTTACAGGACAAATAGCCTATTATGCAGTAGCTGAAACAGTGATGTTTTTGAGTGAGAGTAATAGTGAACTGAAACAGGAAGAGTGAAGGACTAAACTACACAAAACATAATTTTAGGAATATAATTTCTGGGTGGAATATATTGTCTAGTCTGACTTTCCATGTAAAATATCTATAGGTTTTTAGTTCATGAATTAGGCATATACCCAGCAAGCTGCTTAAAGAAGACAGCAAACAACCTCAGAAATAGGGAGTATGGTGGTGTTTTGCATTGGGAAAATACTGCTTTGAGAGTGGGTAACCTCCACCAATCTCGCCTAGCAAAAGCAGAGAGATGTTAAACAATGCAATTTCTTTTTATGCAAAAATCAGCATCTGGATCTGTGGCCCGGGATTTTAAAATTTTAAATCCTTTTCTCACCTGCAGTGATCCAGAAGTATTCAGAACTGGTGGAGATGGTGAGAACTGTAGTATGATCTTCTTCACAGTCTTCATGAATTTTGTCTTCCTCTTCTCCAGCAGGCTAACTGCTTCCCTCCTGCATCAATTCCCAGAGTGCTAACAGTTTTCAAAAATGGTTTGGGGAGCACTTTTGGTTTATGAAGGCGCTTGTAAGAATGTCACTTTAGCTTCCCGCGAACGTCCTTACTGATAAAAAAATTGCTGACTTGAGTATACATAAATTAAAATCTTTGTGAAGAGACCGTTCTTACATTACTGCACAGCTCCAAGTTTACTTGGGGAAATACAATGACAAAATGGAGAAGAGCTCTCTGCTTTTAGACTACTAGAATATCACAGCTGCAAAGAGCAGCACAGCAGATGCAAAGCAGATGCAAAGAACAACACTTCTGAGTAGCGAAATGTTTGGATAATGTAACAGTACATCATGAAATTATCATTAAAAATTAATTCAGCATCAGTACTTATCTAGACAGGTGTTGTCATCATGTTTTATTTACCTCATCCAACACCACCATTCATTTGGAGGAGCTCCTTATTTCACACTTCAGTTTGTTCCATCCCCTGTCCTGTACAACACAAGCATCAGGAATCCAGCCATCACTGAGCTGCTTGTTTCACTTAGTAAAATAGTGCATGTATTACTGAGAAAATAGCATGATCAAGGCTATGTATTTTAAAAATTTTCATTCACAATGGTGTTTCATGTTCATATACTTTTGACCTTTAAGGGTTAACATTGCCTTTCTTCAAAATGGGTCAGGAAGATAACCTAGTTATTTTTATCAAATTTCAAAGTAACTCTTGTTTCCTTTATACTCACGTTCTCAAAAAAAATATTCCTCACCTGCATTCCTAAGTCTTACAAATCCCATTTTAAGCTTCCCTTTTCTTTCTCCATCTCAAAGTGGAAAAAATTGTCTTTTTTTTCTTTTCCCCCCGCTCCACTTAGTCTCACAAAATAATTCATTTCAATTGTTCCTACTCATATATTTTCAAACTATCTCTAGGTACTATGCATTTTCTCCTTTCATTTGTCTATCACTTGTGTTGTTCTTTAATTCTTAGCATCTCTTGTCTGTTAGTTAACACTGTTAGCTGTTTCTAGCACTAAGAACCCTGTTCTAAACCAGGACCCAAATGCTATTTGTCATGATCTGAAAGAAGTAAAGCAGTGTTTTTAGGTGGGTGTGGGCAGGTAGAAGAGGGACTATAGGGAAAATAATCTATTATCTACCTTCTTTTTTTTTTTTTTTTTGGAGGAAATGTTAGTACCACAATTAAAGTGAATTAAAGTGAATCAGGCTTTATCAAGAATAAATGCAAACCACTGCTTGGGAAAACATGTGAATTATAATACTGAAGAGTTAGTAAATAAATAAATAATAAATATTAAATTTAGATCTGTGATTAAACAATGACAAACATATTTGAGCATTCAGAACTAATGTGTCTATATTGCCCCACTGGAATTACTGTATGCTACACATAAGAATATTCCAAATTGTTAGTATACCTAACAGATATCCAACAGATGGAATCTATCCCAGATCTTGAATGTAAATGAAATCTACAACATATCAGTCACATTTATATAGCTCAGAATATTACCTCTGTTTCAATATTTACGCCTTGAGTGTATGACATAAATAACTTGTTATATCAAGTTAGGTGGATGACTAGCAGAAATTCTCATTTCATTGGTATTTCTGGTGTCCACCCCCTGGTGAATATTTCTTTACAACACAGAGATAGAACACATCATTCTAATCCTACTTCAAAACAGATTGAAAACTTGCATGCAAACAGCATGTGTGTGTGTATATGTGTATGTGACTGCTTCTGTGAAATATGAGTCAAAAGATATAACAATAATATGACACTTTCAGTACTTTTGCTTGCAAAGTCTCTGAAACAAATATCATATTTTGCCTTTTCAGAAATCATTACACAGTAGCTACCTTACATATGATGTGCTTAATAAGACTACAACAAAGGATTAACATCCAGGCATCTCGAAATAAAGTTCTAGTTAAAATGAAATGAAATTTAAAACCAGACTATTGCATCATCAAGCCTGACCTCCTATACATCAGAGGACATGGCAGTCTATTTATCACTTTTTATTCAAATGTTGAGAGGTTGATTGCTAGCTCTGGTTCCATGATCTTTTTCTATCACTATTTGTTAGGTTTTCAAACACAGTTTTTCCTGCTTTCTTACAAACTCCTTCTTGTGTCCACTCTCCAAAAATATATTTTAAAGTTATGATATCAATCTCTTCTTTCATCATGCTTTCTACTGGGAAACTTGACAAGTGTTAAGCAGAGCATATGCTGAGAAAGTTGGCTGAAAAAAAAATTCTCTAATGTACAAAAAAATCTTGTTTTCTGTATGTAAAAGTAATTTTCATTGAAATTCAGACAAAAATGCAGGTGAGAAATTTCCAATAAGAAACTTCATAGTGTTTCCTAACTGCAGTATGCTAATGCTTAGTAAAATCAATCTTTTGTACTTCTGTAGCCCGTGGTTTTGGGAGGCTTTTGAGGTGGGTTGTTTCAGGGCTGAGAACCTCTTGTATGACCACTCTTGGGTGGTTTCTTTGTAAGAAACACAGATATTCAGGAATATAAAGCACCAGATTTGAGTACACAGGACTCTCGATTTTGTTTCAGTTACAAAAATTTCAGCCACAATGAAGTTACATTATCAATAAAGTTTGTTTTTCTTGCAAATATCCTAATTCTCAGTCTATTATTACCTCCAATGCTGGCAAATATTACTTTACCATTTTCTACGTGTTTTAATCTGTCTGTAGCTATCATTCATTTATTATAAAATTTTCAGTTTGTATGCTATTTAGGAAAGTGATCTTTATCATTTTCTTTGTAAGCATTGGACACAGTGGAGAGGCCAAACCATTTCCAAACGATGTTTTAATATTTAGGACTAATAGTAATACTTCTGCTAACCAATGCAGCGTTAATTTTAATAGGAAGAAAAAAGCCAATAAATGGGAATATTCCTGTTTGAAAAACTTACGGGAAAATATCTGACTTTACATACAGATATATTCTGGATCAAAAATATTTTTCCTCAGATATATTTAGTCATGTGTGATTATTCCAACAAAGGGAGGTATCAAAATAAGGACTTCGTTCTTTGCTTCCCCATTGCATGGTCTGATGGCAAAAGTAGTGTGAAGTTGTTTTCCAAAAGAAAAGAAAAAAATATCAGCAATTTCAGTAACACTGATCAAAAATATTTTCTATCACAGAAAAAATAATCCTTTTGCATTTTGGCTGAAAATGCAGTTAAAGTCCAAGGGGACTCTCATACCTATATGAATAACTTTACTCATGTTAACTTTTCTGCGCAATAGCAGCTATGGCTAAATGAACGGACTCTCTTTAGTTTGTGCATTATCAAGGGAATTGAAAAGTAATTACTGCTTAAGAAGCTACCTGCAGGTACATTGACATGAAGTGATGCTATTAGTTACACATGGCTACTCTCAGAAGGGTTGTTTTTGCTTTTTTTTTCTGTCCCTCAAGTGATCAGTTATTGAGGAATGACTTCATATTGACCTAGAAAGCACACACAAATTTTTTTTGCACTGTTTCTCATAGAAGTTGGTGTAATGATTTGAAATATAGCACTTTTATTAAAGAATGTAGTCTGTTCTGTTCTTCATATACTTTTTTTTTTTTAAGTTGTAGGAATTATATCCATCAAAAAGTAAAGTTTAAAAAGAAATTTATCGCACTCTATCCTACTTTCTTGAAAGTATAATCTCAGAAAATGTGGGTTGATATATAAACCTCTTTTAAAAAGGCTTTGCAGTAGAATCTATGTCAGTCCTTTAACCTTACTTCTCTTTCAGGCACAGATTACCTATATTTGCAATACTATACTATACATAAAGTATATGTAGTTATCTGCATTAACTCTATGCATAGTTATTGTGAAATACTAACTAAATTCAGTATCTTTTTGACAGAACTAGGCAGTAAGCACACATAATTTCCATTGGAAATAATCATCATGAGTATTTTTCCTCTTTTACTATGTGATAAAACTCTAAATAACTTTTGTAAATGGTGTTATGATACAACTATCATTGTGTATGTACTGTACTGATACATAGTGAAAAGGCTGATGCTGCTTCAAAAACTTGTCATTGAGAATGCAATATACATAGAGATAGAGCAAGAAAAGTCTGTATGTACATAATGCACTTAAAAATATGCATTCAAAATAGAGACAAATAGGCGTATAAAAAGTAGCCATGTTCTCTGGGATGCACTTATTTTCTTTAAGGGAATCCAAATGAATGGCAAATATTTTAAAATACATGTATACAGAAAGCAAGTATACAGTTAGTTACAATGTAAAAATAATACTCACCTTTGCTCTGCTCCTGGTTCATTCCTCTTCCATGGATCTGGTTAGTCTTAAATTTCAGTTGTGACAAACCAGTCCTCATTCAGACAATAAAATTTCTGCACTCATTATAGACAATAAAAAAGGGACCTGAAGGGGTCAAACATCTTGAAAAGACTGATTTGTGATTTTGTGTCATGAATATGAGGTGTTCCGGGGTAAAAGGGCTCTTTCAAACAGGGACCCCACCTCTGTGCTGCAGTAACTCCATCCTGCACACTTTTATTAATGGCAAGTAGTGGAGCTGAAAAAAATTAAAAGATTAAACAAGAACACTTGCACTGTAATAACTCACCATGTCAAATACTGCTTCATAAAAAAGCTAGCTCATTTTTGACTCCCACTTGGTGAATATAAATGGAGCCTAAGTAATGTTTTTAAAATCCATGTTAGCATATAGCAAACATTCTTCTGCTCTTCTGCTTACATACTATTAACCAGAACAGAGATGCTGAACTATATATTGAACAATATATTCAACTATATACGTTGAAGAAAAGGCTGAGAAACACAGCTGATTTCAATTCAATACAAAAACATAATTTGATGATGGACAAATTCTCACTTACTGAATTCTTCAGTTTAAAGAAGCAGTACAATCCCTGATAAGCAAAGTCACCATTATTACCAGGAATCATGAATATTTCAACATCTCACTTTTATCAAAAATAACTGACAAATCTTACTAAGGCATCTAATTTCTTTTGGCATAGCAGGAACAAACTCATAATTTGTACCTTCCCAGGCCTAAGGCTTAGGTAAAGTTAACACACAAGGTAAGTAGTTTTTCCCATATTCTGAATTCCTTACTAAAGTACTTACTTTACTGAGGTGGGAACAGCTCTTTATGCCATTTTACAGAGATCACAGTGTGCTGACAGAGGAAAGGCACTTGCACTCATATGGTGTTTTATATCTGAATTTCGATACACTCATATCAGCAAAGCACTTACTATTTCTATTGCATTCTGGTTAGCCAAAAGTCAGCCTGATTTGTAAGCACCTAAAAATTATTTCTAAGTATATCTCTTCCCTAGATTTTTTATATATATAATTCCATTTACTGATTGCATTTGTGAAAAATAATAATAATAAATATATATATATATATCCTTATTCTCTCACCCAGTTTTCTCAGTTATTCCTAAATATCTGTTTGGGAAAAGAATTGTGATCACTGAATTACAAGTTGCATGCTATTAAATTGTAAGTTATATGTTAAGAGTGGCTTACACACATTAGAGCGATGCTATTTCATGGCAATATGATGTTAGTGCTTCTGATGGGAAGCTTAACAGGAAATGAAAAATTTTCTTAGAGATTGAAAAGAAAATATATTTTAATAGGTTATTGAGACATGTCTATTTATTTGTCAGAATGAAAGAAAATAAATCATCTGAGAAGCTGAAAAGGGAAGGTGGAGACAGGAAGAATAGGAAACTTACTTATCCTTCAGGCCCATATGGTGGTGTTATTACTGTTTTTTATTTTACTTATGAAGTCTCCTTAATTCACTTAGATGACTACAGAATCTAATATTTCAAAGGTTCATTACACACAACTAACCTGCAGCTGACATACAAGAGCTTCAAAGAATTGAAAACACATCTCCCAGGCAATTTTGAACTCTGTAGTCAATAGCTTCCTGAGCAGATGTCAACTTGATAATTGATTATGCATTTTATGCAGCCATTTGCTGGACCTGAGGGAAGAAAGATGGGAGTGTTCTTACAATGGAAAAAAAAAAAAAAAAAAAACACACACACACACAAAACCCCAAAACCTTCCCCCACAATTTATTGGATGAAAAAGTCTAAGAATTAAAAAACAATCATCAATTCAACAGAAGCTTGTATAAGGCTTGACTTTAGCATAGGGGTGGGAATATCACATCTAGGATTATTCCCTCTCAGTGGCCAGTAAAAGCGGAGTCTGGAAGAAGGAAATATGGTTAAAAAGATACCATTTTCAATACTGTCAAATACAAGAAAATAGTTCTTCAGATTACAGCTATATATTTGTACTGTTTTGTAAGAACCAACGTACCCAGTGCTAGAAGACACTTCTGGAGCAGCAATTCCTATGTAACACCAATGCGGGCGTATTGAGGAGCAGGGTCTCTATGATGATGAGCCAAAGACTTTATTTAGGGTTAAACACAACTTATAGAGCTTCTGACCCCGGAGTGGCCCCCGTTCTGCCGGAGCCCAACAACCCAACCAACCATCAGCCAGGTGATCACCCACCGACCACGCAGGGCCATGCAATGAGCTTCCTGCTTATGCACTGGCCGCGTGGCTGCAGCTCCCACCTCTCCTGCTTGGTGGTGTCTGCTTGAGTAGACACTGCTCCCAGGCTGACTTCAGGCTGATCCCACCACACCAGAGTTCATCCTACAAGACAATGATATATATCTCAGCAATATTTAAATCATCAAGCTGGTTAAACCTCTCTCTCCAACTCTTTTAATATCTGGCACTTTGCTCGCTTCTGGCCACCTGACTGAACTGCTCAGCAATTCCATGTTTCAAGAACTATATATTTTTTTTTGGTAAACCAATCTATGGTGCCAAATTCTGCATATTTTCAGTGGAATATATTCTTCAGTGACATGACTTCAAGCAAATAAAAATATTTTTGTTTTATTAGCTGAAATACTTTGAAAGCACCTGAATCCTTCATTTTTTATTATATTTTACACCTTGTTGAGAAGTTCAGTCCATTAAGCTAAGACAATTCTCCACAAAGATTAAATATTGGCACACCATCCTGAGTACATATTTTCCTTTATCCTTTCCTCAGTAGTAGCACTTAGCATATGAATGATATTTTCTGTCTTCAGAGCGTTTGAGGATGATTAACTTAGTGCAAGCTAAATTGTGAATCTCACTTAACTCCACTCCTCATATCTCCACTGTCATAATTTGCACCAAACCAGTGACTTTTACTACTGTAAGAGAGCTAACATTAGCATCTCTTTGCAAAGTTGCATACTTTTGATACTTAAATATCATGGCAAAAATATACTGTGCTACAGAAGTACAAAAAAAATTAAGAATCATTGGTCAAAACCTCATCTTCTGATTTCACCAAATCATCATTTACCATAGAAATTGCCTTGTAAAGTTTGTAAAAGTCAAAGAGACAGATTAGCATTCAATGAGAAGCTGTTGCAATCTGGACCCTATATTAATATTTCATAAATTAAAGGAAGAATTTAGAGATTTGAATGAAAAATTTTATTCCTCAAAACTTTCTCTCATTTACAGGCCAGCAGTGACAATACCTAAACTCCACAGGAAATTTTATTTTTTATCCATTTAGCTTTTTTTTTTCATAAAGAAACTTATACAATTGTACTCTCTGTACATGTCTGCTTATTTGTCTCTTAGCACTCTCCTAATAAAGTCAATGGCTCAAAGTATGCTCAAGTCAAACTAAGCATTTTTAGTAAATTTCTCATTATCTCTAACTCAACTCTGGATCAGGTGATAATATTTGACTTTTTGACAGTAGATATGGAAGAGGAGGTTATTATTGTTTCTATATTGTCATAGAAAAAATTCTTGAAAAGTCATCTAGTCTAGCCTGGAGATCCAAGGCAGAATCCACAGACACTGACTGTTCTTGGACAAATACGTACCCAATCTGGTCTAGAAATTCTTTAGTGATGGAGATTCTTTAAACTTCTAGACAATCTTCCCTATTGCAGATCAGTCTTCAAAGCTGTCAAGTTTTTTTTAATGACTCTCACAGTCTTTGATGAATTCTAAGTGCATCGATTCTTACTCCATCCTTAGTGAAAAAAGAAAGGATTTCTCTTCAGCTCTACCTCTTTATACATAAAAGATTATCATATTTCACTTCAGCCTTTTCTTGTTAGAGAAAGTATCTTCAATATTTTCATGTTTCTCACTGATTATTTCTGTTGCACGACTCTAGAGTCTTTCTTTAAGCACAATCTCTTAAATTTGATTTTCTAGCTGTGGTCTTTACACTGGTGGGTAAAATGGAGAGAGTATAAAATATATTTCATAGATATTTCTGTTCATACTGTTCATACAGTTGCAGATTTGCTTATTTAGCAAAATCATGTCTATAATATATCAACTTCCATATTCTCTTACAAGAAAGTAGAATCTTTCAGTACTTTTTGAGTATCAAAATCAATAGTAATAAAAAACACATCAGCAAAGTGGATCCCAAATAATTGTGTTTATTTAATATGCAAAGATATGACAAGCTTCCTGCTTTGATTTATCTTTGTAACGTCATTAATCACAGTGAATGCCAATAAAGTTCCCAATCTGTTTAAGCTTATACACATTACACACCTAGAAGAAATTAGTTTTGGCTTAGGCTTGTGAAAAGAGGGCATCAAGAGAAGTCAAGATATTCCTGCCAATCCATGAATATCGTAAACTATATATTGTCATAAATTGTACGTTCTCACATTCTCTGCAATGTCAGGGAACTGAAGACTGTATAGCACTACCAGAAGAAAACAGCTTATGAAAGAGATTGGGACGAACAGATGTGAAGGAAGGAAAGTTCAGAGTTCCAAACCCTTTGGACTATAGTTATTTTCCTTAGCCTAATAAGTTTTAAGGGCTTTTCTTTCCCTAAGTTTTAAGGGCTTTTCTTTCCTTAGAGAAAAAGCCTTAAAAACACATGTGTGTGTGTGTGTGTGTGTGTGTGTGTGTGTGTGTGTGTGGTATACGTAAGGCAAACAAGCCTTATAATTTTAATTTGTCAGACACTGTAGCTTTCCCAAAAATGTTGTCCACTTTTAACACAATTAACAATTTTAATGAAGATAAGTTTCAATTACATTGAATTAACAATAAAAGCAACTGAAAGGAAGAGTGAGGATTCAAAGTGGTTAGGTTCGGTACGTTCCATTTATGTCTAAACTCCAACGGTTCTGGCCTAACTGAGAATTTTGTATGTGTTCATATTTGGTCTGCTCTATAAAGCTTAGATTTTGCCTCTCAGGTAAAAGGGGCTGGCCCATCTCACCTGCCACTGTTAGATGAGCAAATTTCTCTTCACTATCTTTATAGTCAATAAAGAGCTTGACAGTTTAGAGAATGCCAGAGGGTAATGCAACTCATATATCTCAGGTCAAATTACTCACTCTTTGGAGGAGTTTATTTCTTTCCAATAACTATAAAGGCAAACTAAAAGGGTTAAAGCAGACTTCCCTATTTAACTACTTGTCTAAATGATAGCACATAGGTTAGTACAAGTGAATGACATAAAAATTTGCAATATTATACTTAAAGCAGCAATTTGACAATTTAGCAGCAACTAAGAAAGTTGTATCCTTAGTTTCAACATTCCGTAAACATTGGTTGGCTCTCCTGCCTCAAATAGTGAAGATTATAATGAATAATTAATGACTTACGATGAAGACATATGCATTGCGAATCTACTTAAGAATGAAGATAAAACTAAGATTATGTAAAGGGAACACTTTTTGTGTTCTTCTGTTTGCTCCTTGAAGTTTGAATCTATATGTTCTGTATCTGAAAAAATGTATTTGAGGGTTTTTGTTGTTTGTTTGTTTGTTTTGGAAAGCTGAGCTTCTCCTCTAATTACTTTTTCATTTTCCAGGAACCAGAACTGTAATGAAACAAGAATTAGTAATATTTCCAAAAACAATGGTCAAAATTATTTTTCTTTGCTCTTTATTTGCTTTCTCAGATGTGAAAGTAGTCAAGCTCTAATAAGCCAGAAGTCACAATGCCAGAGGAAAAGGTAATAGAAGCAAAAGTATTGATACATTGATGCTACAGATTGGCAAGTGAGTAGGCAGGATTAGGAATTTCTATGTAAAGATTCTGAGTATAAAAAGAAATATTATTTCTCAGATCAAGAAATGAAGGTAAAAAAAAACGGATGTGTCTTGTGCACCAATATTAACTAGACTATAAAATATGTTACCCGTATTCAGCAGTTTTATTGTGATTAAGACTTTAGACTGACTGTTATAACCCTACAAGCAGGTTAAAAGTTAACCTAGCCATCAATCAGACCAGGAGGTATAAATGATACCTACTCAGACAGATGCATACAACATTTTTTTTTTTCTTTTTTTCTCAGATGATCTGAATCTACCACTTATGAGCTATTTCTTCACCAGAAACTTACAGCTATTTTCCACACTCCTTTTGCCAACATCAGTACTACCATTCTTTTTCATTTCTCATGTCTCTGGTTAAAGTGCTATTTTTATACATTGCTACTCAAAAGTATTCAGATAAGTTACATTTTGTTAGATGTTAACAAAGTCTATGTTCTCACATGATGAATAGTTCACTACTGGAACACTTTTATGAGTACCATGTTTTGAAAAACTATTAAAGCAAATGACCCTTTGCAGGGAGTTTCAAGTTGATAGATTATTTTTGAACATCCTTACCAGGATGTTCTGCTGTACTTTGCATTATGCAAAATGCATCTTCATCTAAGAGCTAGAATTTCTTTTAAACCAGGTCAGGTCCTAAGTTTAGGAAAACACCAGGGCCCCAATAGCCGTTTGCTTCATCTCCACTCAGCATTATTCGATCTCCACCACTCAGGCAGATTCACCACAGATACTCAGTTTCTGTTTCACCTGGTTTCCTGCTATACTTCTCTTGTAGGTTAGTTAGTTGTAAAGGGTCCCAAGGAATAGTCCTGGTAGTGTATCGCGGAGCACCACCTCGGGGTCCATCAGTTCTTTCTGTTTTCACTATAGGTCGAGCCTCATATACAGGAGGTTCGGGGGGATACGAGGGGTCATTGTCATTGTCTGAGCTACTATCCTCAGAACTGAGGGAACTTCCCCAAATGTCCCCATCCCAATCCTCAGGGGATACTATCAGTTTCTTTATTTGTACCACATCAGGGGGGCGAGGAGCCCGTAAAAGCATCATTTCTACCTTTTCCTCTAATTTTTTCCTCTTTTCCTGTTCTTCTTGTAATGCTTTTGTAATTGCTGGATCTTTAAGGATAACAGCAATTCAGTGTTTTTCCTTCCTTCTATTTCTACTCTAAGATCCTGTTCTGTTTTAGTCCTTTCTTTACGTTCTTGTTTTGCGGCTTCCAGACAAGTTCCCAGCATCTTACAAATAATACCCTTTCATTTACCATCCTTTAAGGAACCTCTAGCCGACTTTAAGTGTTCCTCCACAGCTTCCCAATCATGCCAGTTATCACGAGCCCACTCCTCTGAGAAGTTGGGACTCGGGTTCACTCCATGCCTCCGTAAATAATTAGTGATACAACTTGCCATCCTGCCGACTACGCCAATTTTGTCACGGAACGAGTGGTGGTGGGCGGTGAGTGACACAATGCACTTCACTCGTGGGAAAGAAATAGGAATAGGTTTTATTGGTAATGACAATGCTTTCACGAGATTCTATGGCAAGGTCACTTATTAGTTACTGCATGGAGGTTCAAGATATACACAGAATTATCAAGGACACCCTCCCGTTGGGTCACGAGGTTCAGACTGGACCCCCTTGCTTTCCAAACTCCTTCTGAGAGGAGTCTGGGTGCGGCTGAATCCAGTCCTAGTCCCAGACCTGGTCAACAGTTTATGACTAAGGGATTTGTGCACAAAGTAAGGTTTACAAGTTCAAAAAGAGAAAGGCGCGCTATAGTCACTTAGCACAAATCTGTAGTGGGAAGGATCTCTTAACCTCGAGGAGTATCCTTGAGAGGCGTCCCTGCTCAAGGGGAGATCCCAGCATGCAGCCCGCTGCCATGCAAGGAGAGCTCAATGGGCTCTTGGGCTGTCTCTGTATTTATGGGATAAGATGATTGACTGATAGTCATTCTTTCAATTCAGAAATGACTGTTGGCTGATGTGCTCACAGTTAGCCTTATCTCCCCATCAGGATAGGGCCCTCAGGACTGTTATTGATGGTTAATGTCTGGGTGGGGGAAGAAATCAGGGAGGCAACTACCAGGAATGTGGTAGTTAGCACCTGAACAGGGCTACAGTGAGAAGTCAGGATGAGCTGGGGAAGGAGCATATCCGTCACACTGTGTTAAATGGCAAGCATGCAGATCGGCATGTTTAGAATTAGTCCCAAGGTTCCTCAACCCTTGAAGCAGTTCTGCATCTTAAGAGTTCGATTAAAAGCCATGTAGCATTGTATTTTGTAGTCTAGAAATTCTGTGCTGTATTTTGAAGATCTGAGCACTGAATCTTGCCTCAGACTTCCTGTTTCCACCCATTCCACATCACCCTTCCCAAAACACTCAGGATCCATCTTTAAGAATTTGGAATAAATAACCCTTAGCACCTATCACATCTTTCTAAATAGTGATTAATGATGTGATAGCAGCTGAAATCTTTTTTAAAACTTTAATTCAGTCTAATATTCATAGCTTAATTAAAAATTATTTTTGGAAGAACTCAAGTTTAAATTTCAGAGCTTTTTCTCAAACTCTATCCTTAAAATAGAAATATGTCGAGAATGGATAGTGTCGAGATTAAACAGTCTTGACATGTCTCTATTTTTAAGGCTAGAGTTTGGGAGCAACTTTGAAGTTTAACCTTTAGTTCTTCCAAAAATAAGTGTTAATTATACTATGAATTGAAAAGTCAGCACAGTCTAATGGCTCTACCCACATCATGAGCTTTTTCAAGAGTATGGAATTGTATTTTTCAGAGGGAACTTTAATCTGTTTCCAAATGATTAAAAAAATAGATTTACATGCAACTCATTAGTCGTGGTACTTAATTAAAAAATATTCATTATAAGCACTTGCATTGTGTTGCATGCAAATCATTGACATTCAGTGCATGGTATTAGATGGTTGACAGTTGTTACCTCAAATACTCACTTCCACACATTGATTCCAGTGTTTCTCTTCTTACATCCAGGCATATTCAAGTTTGGCAATATAGTAGATTTTTCAATGCTATATCAATATATATCTGTTGAATAAAAGAAAGAGAATAAAGATGCCTGCCTGAAAATTTGAATCTATAATGGTACTACCATTCAGGAACAAAACAAGAACTTCCATAATATTATATAGCTAACAGTGACAGTGTGATAAGCGCAGTGTTTTCTCACTTGCATTTGCTCTTTAGATAACTTGAATATGTTTTATACTGTGATTTGCAAAACCTCTCTATTCTCTCACATGTTCATATGCCTTCAGATCACTCCTCAATAACACAGTCACCTTTGGCTGATTGGTTCAAAGCATTTTAAATCACATATTAATTATATATTTAAGCAATGAAATGTTTTTTTTAGAGGGTAATGATTTTTCATTTTAAGTTGAGTTAAATCTATAGCTCAGAGAACTAATAGAAATTTAGCAAGACTTAATAAAATGCACTCGTGGTTTGCCAATACAATCTTTATATTTAAAACAAAGAAATTACATGGTTAGTTCTCTTTAGAATTGCAGTCATAAGTTACTAATCTTTGAAGTAAGCCTTATAGCTAAACAATTATGGATGATGGTGTTGTTTAGGATAAAAAGAAAAAACAAAGACACCATTATTTTTTATGTCTAAAACTTTTTTTTTTTACTCTAAGTTTATTTCATTCTGTAATGACCTTGGGGGACTAGAAGGGGAGTTAAATTTCAGCCTCTGGGGTTCAGTGAATTTTCTGTTTAACAAGAGGTAGAAAGTGTGAGTTTTCTGACATAAACTGGAACTCAAAAGGGTTCAAAGACCATATCCCAGGGAACGAGGCACTAAGAACAACTTGGAAAAAAAAAAAAGAAAAAAAAAGAGTCTAAGAAATTTTATTTTAGCTTTTCAAATTTATGACACAATAAATTAGATCAAGAACATTGGCATAATGATGTGATATAATCACATAATGTGATGTCAGTTTGAAACATAAATATCTTAAAAAACCCTTTAACAACAAATAGGAATATAATTAATATATTCTATACATGAGCAAGCATCCTCTACCTGTAAAGGACAACCTAGATTAGAATGTCACCTATGTCTTCACAGATAAAGTCTCAAGAAAGATCTGGGAGCATGTGCAGGAGAGAACTTGTGCAGACTTTGAACTTGGAGAATGAGAAACATTAGCTCAAAGTGGAAGTTATGTTTTCCTCATTTATGACTATGTTGTTGTATGGGATTTAGGTAAGCCCCAGCCATTCTGGTTTTGGGCAGGTTAGTGTTTCCAGATTCAATAAGAGAAGTATCTGGGTCTCACAGAAGGCCCAAGGATTGTACAGTGCCTGATAACTGCTGGAAAAGATTTTTCGCATCACAGATGGGGGCCCAGGATTCACTGAGATCATTAACTTTTTTTCTAAACGTGAACACCACACTGAAACATCTTAGCTAGAGAGAGATGTCTGGAGATAGCCTTTATAACAGGAAGAGGGTATATATCAGTCTGCTTTCCATGTAAAAACAGTTCTTCTAGAAGCCTCAGTTGATAACTATAACATATGCAATAAATACTCAGTATTTACTGATTTAAACATAGGTAGTAATAAGCATAGAGTGTGAATAATAACAGACATATGTGCATTAATAGTTCTTATTGGGATTTTAAGTTTCATTAATCAAAAAAGAGCAAAAACCTTGATATTCATATTCTTCCTATTCCTGTAAGATCTTATTATTGTCAAATAAAAAAATCATTAATATATTTTCCTGTCACATCCACGTAAGTGCTTGCATGATATGACTCGTATTTGTGTGAAATCACTCCCACTTCTTCACCCCCACTTATATGAAATAAGATTCGTATCTTATTTTTTTTTCTTACTCTAAGAAACATTCTGGGAGAAAAGATTTTTTTCCTTGCAGTCATATTTGTTTTTGGTTTGGACAGGTTTCTCTTACTTGATGTTGACAATAACTTTGTTTTTGTGCCATTTTTGTTTTAGATCTGTGGAAACTTTTTTTAAAAATGCAATTTACTAGAGTCTGTTCAAATAAGGACTGAAAATATGTCAACGAGTTCCAAAGCTGGATTATGCATAAGCAACTCATACAATATTCACTTTTTATTTGTATTTTTAGTTCTAATCATAGAAACGTTCTGCTGATAGGACTGAAAAAGGCCTGTTGGCTAACTGTTTCAACCATTTTGAATGCAGCAGGATATTTTTTCACTGCTAGCCTGTCTCCTGGAAGTATATATGTAAATGTATGCAAATATATATTCCTAGAATTTAATGGAAATCTCTGTTGAGTCTTTGTAGTAACTGTACTTCAACTTTCTCCTTAAGCATCATTCAATTATCCAATTATTATTAAGATTAAAAATAAAAAAGTTGGGTGTAAGCTTGTCCATTTTTAGTTTCAAGGCCAGTTATGCTTTCTCATGCCCTACACGTATTGTATCCTCCCTTGAAAAATGATATTCAAAATACAGAATTCTAAGATAAACTATCTGAATCTTTTCTTGCATGCAAAAACATAGGTTTCATTTTCTTCCTTCTTAGCTGCATATTAATGTTCTCTAATAACACCATAGGGATAACTGGGCAGAGTGAAGAAGTTAGATAGATGGTGTAACCTATCTGAAATCAATCCGTCTGCATGATTGTTATGTTACTCTGAAAAGAAGCAACTCAGAATCTCAGACTGTAAAACTGAACTATTACTGTCTGTACAGTTCTTCTTGTTTCTGGGCAAATAATTTCAGCATACATTTCTGGGATGTTCAGGTGAGTAGATGACCTTTTTGTATTTTTTTCCAAATGATGAAAAAAGCTCTGTCAGAAAATATTACCCACTCTAGCAAGCAGTAAGAGCTAAAAAGTAAACACACATTGTTGTGAGCTTCTCAGTCTTTCTGGATAACAAAGAAATGCTGAAATATGAAAATAATAATTTCATTTCTAGTTCTTTCAGGGAGTATTTTCTAGTAGCTACAGAACTACTGTGTTTACTGCCACCTATCGTACATTTTCCCCTGTTTTTATACCGATCAAAACTTCTGCCAGTGGTCTACCCCACTATTATTAGTCTTAACTATTCACCATGCTGCTCTAGCTCTCAAGCTTTTGTTCTTTATTTTTCTATCAATCAGCCCACTATGCATCCCTCTTGCATGGCTGTTCTTCATTTTCCTAATGTCTTCTTGTTGTCCTTTGTCCAGGGTCTCTTCTTTCTCTTCTTGTTTTCTAGCTTTCCTTAAATGCATCATTTTCTTCTTGATTTGGATGCAAGAAGCAATAATATGAGCCAGCCTTTCTAGTGTGGCAGGGAATGGGGAAATCATCCTCTTCGGCCATTTTTTACATACTTAAAGCAGAACATGCTTTGAGAGATTCAGTCTTGTAAAGGTCTATTCACATTAAACAGTTTTGCAAGATGTAATAAGAGAAAATCAGACTCAACATATGTAAATTAAGTTTTGCTAAAGACCTGGTGTATTTAACACCTAGTGAATCATCTCCTGTGTCTAAAAGACATATTGTCAAAAGTACTGGATCTTCTCAAGAATTATATCTTTTGCTCGTGATGTGAGCAATGCAGCCCTTTCTCAGCAGCATCTAACCATTTTTTTCTGAAACCTGGGAACCTGAATTGTTGCTTCCTTCATACGCCTAGCATTTTCTTCTGTTTTTATGTCCAAGTGTTTCAAACTTAACCAATTTACCACATAAAACTATGGTAACTAGAGGCTTCTTGTTGTACTTATAGTCTCTTTATAAAACACTATTTTAATTATTATATAACTTTTAATAACATTCTTAATACAATTACTTACCTTTTGCAACAATTCCTTAATTTTCAACATTCAGTTTTGTCCCACACTGAAACAAATCAAATGACTTTCAGAATGCTTTTAAAAAATAGAGTCTACCTTTTTTAAATGGAACTGGAGCTTAGAGCTTGGGGAAAACATGAATTCATAAATTCATATGGCCCTGATAGTCACATCCAATGAAAAATAAATTCACACACTTTTCACTCTCTTGATTAATGTATTGGTTATAGAGAAAGGAACTAAAAAGTAAAGTCCCTGATCCTCCTGCCTCAGAAAGATCTGACAAGAGACCTTCTGCTATGAATCTGACGACATCTGCGCTGCTCCATTCTCAGGATGAATGCTCTGGTCTGTTGCCCAGTCGAGCATGGTAATCTCTTTCTTATCATCCAAAGAAAATGTCTAAAAATCAATAGGGTCTTTGAAAGAAAGGGAATTTGTCTTTATTAGATTATTACAAATGCTTTTTTTTTTTTTTTTTTCTTCTTTCTGTAGATCAGGATGGGCTATTCTGCTTCTTAACAGGACACAGATCAATTCTTCTCAGAACACCATGGAAGAACATCCCTAGCTCATGTTGATTTCTGAGTGAACAAAAGAAGGATTTATTAGAGTCCTACAGGGAAAAAAAAAAAAAAAAAAAAAAGAGAAAACAAGAGAAAAAAAGAAAGCTGAATTCTGGGTGCCTATGAATGCACAAAGCAGAGGCCGCTTTAATGCAGCCTAAGGTCTTGTGGTGCTAAGCTTTTATTTGGTTGATCTCATTATCAAAGCTTTTTAATGATAGCACTTGAATGAGTACAAATGTGAGAAAAAGAAAACTTTACTTATTTTTTCAGCCTCTTGGAAAATTGGCTGTACTTAGAAAATTCATGTAAGTTATTTATTTTCTACATCTGGCTAATAGTGCAGATGCAAACATAAAATTGCATTTACTTATTTCTGTTCCTCGGTCATTTAATATTTGCTTTCTTCTCTTCTTTTGTGATTGTAAATTTGTATATTTTGGTGCAAAACCCCACCACATACTTTTCTAACAATATAGCATTAAACTGAAAAAGACAGTCTAGAGAGTTGGAAGAATTTGTATTTAAATATGTCTAGAAGAACAGATTAGAACAGTATCAATGATCTAGATACAGAAAACTCTTTCTGAGGAAGGGCATGAATCAAATAAACTCCTGAGAATTCTGTGTTATGATTTTATGAAAAAGAATGATAAAATACTATCTCTTCCTGACTTACTCAGTAGTGTTCTTTTTGTTTAAAATTTGAGTGAAATTTCACCTTCTAAGACATGGGTATTTTTGCTGAAACTTGAGAACCTGATGTTCAAACAGAGAAGCATATACTTTCAAACTTTCAACCTAGAAAAATAGGTATTTAACTGATACAGTAATCAACCCTTTCTTACTCCAGATAAAGATTGCCCCTCTCTCATCTGGTGGCCTGATGAATAAGTGCACTGACATATATTTCAGTGGTTTGGTAATATGTTGGTTTGGTAACAGCGTTACCTTACACCTTACATCCGTGGGCCCAAAAGATGTTCTCACTATTTAGTTCCTCAGTATTCAGTCTGAATCAAACCTGCCAGGACTGTCAGAGAGGAAGGAATTTGTCCACCTTCTCACACATACCAGCTACCCACCAAGCTGTGTTTTGTGAACAGGAATGACGATCATACCACATTAACCCTAAAACATTCAGGAAGAGGCATACTTTAGAAACTGATAGAAGAACTCCTTTCTCAGCTGTTCATCCTTGGCTCTCCTTTCTAGTGATTATCACCAACAAATTTCTCAGCAGAGCTGCTTGTGTCAAAACTTTGGTCAAAGTGAGTTAAGTTCGGCTAAACAGTATAAATAAAAGATTTGCTCAAGACAGAACCCTCTGGATCTGCCTTTGCGGCAGAACACCTGGCGTATCAGAGGGGTGGTAAATCCTCCTTGGGACTCAGGATAGAAAGAGGCCGTGGTAAGCAGCTGGAGATGACTATAAGGTAAGTGGGATCTAGGAAAGGATACATAGACAAAGCATAATGGTACAATATCGTATTAAAACCAGTGTAAGATATTACTTTCCTCCTGCTTATCCTTACCCTTTTCTCCAAACCCAGCAGAAGTTATTGTGCTTTCTGTCTGCTAAGCTGCTGTGCACTGAACTAGATCAATCAATTCACTTTTTTTATAGAAAAAAACACTGTGGTTCTTCCTAGATTTATACATTTCTAGGAAGTGGGCCTCCCACATAGATACACGATTACTGTTGAACAAACAGGAAATGAGATTTCTTTTTTTTTTCAGATTTTATACATAGTTTGATGATAGACACAGGAGGACGGATACAATGTCTGCTTGCACCAAGATTACCCACAGGTAGTTTTTGCATAAATCTGAACTGGAAAATTTAGCTTTCAACAAATGAGCACTTTGCTTATCTGGCATGGAAGATTTGCTGAAGAATTTAAGCCGTATTTAATTATCATTGCACCACAGTGTTTGTTTGTTTGTTTTTGTTTTTGTTTGTTTCTTCTTGTTTTTTATTTTCCTGGATCTAATTTATAGCACAGGCACACATCTCTGACCCTGCATCACTGATAGGATGGAAGGATGGGAGAGGAAAGCAGGCACCAAAACATTATGTAACCTGTAGGAAGAAACTCTGCCTGCAGGAGTGGTATAACTAGCTGTAGTGAACTACCTAAGAAGATCAAAAATGCAAAAAGACTGAATTCTCCTACATCTCTCTTCTCTTTTTCAGTCTTCTCTGCACAGTCCTTGCACCTTTACTTTTGTCTGAAGCTTTTGTGAGTTACTTCATTTTAGCACCTCATAAAAAAATAGCAAAAGTATGGAGACCACAATTTTTGCAAAGCTGAAATGTAGAATTAGATGAGCAAGGGGTCCTCCAAGTCATATAACACATGGGAAGGAACCATGCAGACAAAAGCAGAGGAGGAGGCCATGAGATCCCCCATTTGCTGGAAGTTAGCTACTCAAGCATCTCTGCTGCTCATGGAAATGTAGCAGAAAACTTTAATAATGTGGAACTGTTCCTTATCACTTAGGAAATCACACAAGTCCCATTTTCTTATTTTAATGATGCCTCAAGAGGTTTCAGAGAATGAGAAAGCCTAAAGGTAACAGTTTTGAGGGAGGGGAAGGAGGCCTCCAGGGGAAGGCGTGCACTGTTCAGAGATTGTTTCTATGAGAGGTTTATCATCAGAGACACATGTAGGGTCTTCTGTCCAGCATGTGCTGTTAAAAAAAAAAAAAAAAGGGTTAGGGCTAGGATTGACAGAAAGTCTAGAGGCACAATTGACGTTGGGTTAGGAAGACACGCTCAGGGGAAGGGGTGTGCTGTCTATAAATTGTTTCTAAGAAAGAGGACGTTCTCCTCTGGGACACACATGGCGGTCTTCTGCATCTCCAACTGTCAGTCAGTTTTAGGGTTAGGATTAGGGTTGAGAGAAAGTAGAAAGGCACCGTATTGATGGTTTTGGAAAGAGGTCCCCAGGGGAAGTTGTATGCTGCCTAGAGATGGTTCCTAGGAGGAGTTTCTCATCTGTGCCACATATGAGCATCTTCCCCCTGGCATTTTCCATGTAAAACTTTTAGGGTCAGGGTTCAGATTAGGGTTGAGAAAAAGAGAAAGCCTAGAGCTGCAATTGTCATAGGTATTGGAGAGAGACCCCAAGGGTGTGTGCTGCTCAGTCATGGTCCCTGAGAGGAGTGTCTCGTCCTTGTCTGGGCCACATATGGAGTCTTCCATACTGCATCAGCTGGGTTAATCTTTTAGGGTTAGAGTTTAGAGAAATGGAAAATCTAGAGTCACAGTTGTGTCATTAGATATGGAGTGCAGGCCGCAAGGGAAGATTTATGAAGTCTAGAGATTGTTTTTCGGAGAAATTTCTCATCTGGGTAACACAGGGAGGTCTTCTACTTTGCATGTGCTGGATGGAACTTTTAGGTTTGACGGAAAGAAGTCTTGAGGCAGGCATCGTTGTGGCACATGTCAAAAGAGATTTCTAGGGGAATTTGTGTGCTGCTCAGAGACCATCCCTGGGTGGAGTTTCTCAGCTGGGCCACCTATGAAGTTTTTCTATACCACAGGAGTACATCAAATATTTTAGGGTTATGATTAGGATTAAACCCCGATGGGTGGTCCAGACTAACAGTTCTTTTCAGGAACTATTTGTTGGCAGCGCAAGGGGGCCTTCTGACATCATTATGGCACCTCTAGGTTTAATCTTTCTTGCAACCCTAATCCTAAAATGATTTCTGATCCACTGTGTAAATCACTTCTGTCAATTCGTGATCATGCATATAAACTGTGGTTTTGGTATAAGCATATAGGACACGAAAGTGGTAAGTAGTTGAGAATCAAATATCTAATCCAGATTTATAAGCAATTTTGTTTTTACATAGTAATTTCATTATGAAATCTCATAGTAATTATTTAAAAATACTCAATAATTACACCTGCTTGTCATCACTACTAATCACTCACTCATTTTGATTGCTTTGTTTTAGCAATCAAAACAAAGATTTTTTGGTATGACTTTTGCAAGGCAGTGAAATTTGGAATAAGTATTTTAAATATGAATATACTATATAAGATTTTAAATATCTTATTCTAAGAGGTTTATTGTTTCAGTTAAGCTTTATTCCAGTAGTACACTGAGGCATTAATAACCTCCCTTTCTAACAAATAAAAAGCCTTTTGAGGTGGTCCTGCATCAAAGACACCCTTTTTTTTCATGTCACCTCTTCAATTTCAGTGCGCTGACTTGGTATTTAGACTTATTGTATTAACAACAGTTAATAAATACCAAAGGCTCACCATGCAGTGTGTATGAGATGATAACTCATGATTATACATCACCATTCTTTTTTTTTATTATTACTATCTGTTTTTATTAATGTATTAATTATAACTATGGCCATAGTAGATCTAGCTGTAGGATCCTGGTCAAAAATTATTGCACTCGTATGATCCTAATGGCTGAGTGGGAGCTATAGCATTAGTAATACTGGAAAAATAGCTTGCCAGATGTTCTGCTACTGAGCGGGGTTTTCGCTTTGTGCAAACTTGAGCGCAGTAACTATTATCACATCAGTAAGTAAATGGAAGCCATCTAAACTAAATAACGGTGAAATGTGAAGATGGCTAAGATATCTAAAGCTGAAGCAGCTGGGGATCAACAATTATTCTTAGATAACTGAGAATTTCCTGTTATTTTTCTTCCTGTAAAAACCTCCCCAGTAGAATCTCCTTGTCACTTACCTCAATCACATTATAGTGTAATTTGCCTTCTTGAAAATTCTACTTTTTTAATTTAAACTGACAGCTGACATAATCCAAAATGCATGCAAGTTAATAATTTAAATTGTGACATTTTATGTATTTAATGTATGAAAGTACTATTATTCAGCAATTAATAATGCTTTTGCAAAAGTAGTCTAGAAGCTACTCTAGTGATATTTAATATTATTATGTATTTTGGCATTGCTGCTAATTTCATCTTATGAATCCTATCCTATAATTAATTTCAAACACTCATAACAAGGAAAATATGGTGATTGAAACCAAAACTTCAAACTTCATCATTCTTCAGTTATCCTGAAGAATCTTCAGCCTATCGATTTCTATTTTGATTTTGTTCATATACTTGCATAGTTTTCTTCCTTGTTCCTACTGTTTAATGCATTTTTATACATATTTGTCCAAATATTAGGGCTTTTAGTTTGAGATTTTTTCATGATTTTAGTATTTAAAACAATTTGGAATTTTCAGTACTAGGAAGGCTCAGGTGCTGCTAGACTTCAAGTTGGTCTCCCTACAAATCAGCTGTGTGTAGAATACACACCAACACAAAGAAATCCACATTACTCTTAAATTCATGTCATTTAGCTCTAATGAGATATGACAATGAAAAATGAGGTTGCCTTTGCACGTCTGGGATCTCTCCTCATCTTTTAGCCTTACTGTAGTCCCTTGTTGAACAATATCTGAAACATGCCCAGCAGTGCGGCCAAGCTTTTATTTTCTTTTGAAAGTAGAAATAAAATCCTTTCCTAGTTCTTCTGCTAAGATAAACTCCATAGTTCCTAATAAATTTCTTCAGATTTTTTTTTTTACTAAAGTTATTTAAATTATCCTTAAAAGTAAATAAATTAGGGGTGGCATTTTGTTTGGTGTTTTTATTATATAAGCTCCCTAAAGATATAATGAGATTATTCGCAAATGCAAAAGCAAAAAGAATTCAGGAAATGTGATGGAATTAGAGTCAGTAATTTGTTATTGTGTTATGCATACAAAAAAGATAACAAGTGGAATTTTGAATAGCCATACTGGGAATTACTGTAGATTTTTCTTGGAAGTAAGCATAATACTAAAGCTTAGGTTTCATGCAGATGTGCAAATTAGCAAAATTTTTTAAAGAAATGTTCAAATATCTATTATCTGTTATATCTCAAATATAATTATTCAGGTATATGCACACATAAAATATCTAACTTAACACACACACACACAGACACAGAGCTACATATCTAACATCCCCACGTGTTAGTGTGTATGTATGCAGTAATTGTTTCTTCAGACTTTATATTGCAAAAATAATAATAAATAATAATAATAATAGTAAGGCTAGAAATTGCCTGCAGAAGAAACACCAGCAGATCAAAATAATCTGTGCTGGAAAAGTTTCTTTTGTGGCAATAGTAATCCTATAGCAGTTACGTCAGTAAAAATATTGCAATGGTATTATGACTTTATGCAGCTGGATAGATTTACAGAGTAATATTTAAAATTAGCACATGAATGTTGTATGCACATTTGTTACCGCATTATATTTTGCATGGGAAAAATATAATACATTACAGTACTTATATTATGGTAGCATGCTCAGTATTTTAATATCAACCTGCCTGGAAGTGAGTAAATATTATAAAATACATAACATTATTTATCTCAGTACTCAGGTATGGTTACTTAAACTGGCTGAAGAAATATAAACACAGGCTAATGAAGAATGGCAAAATGTAAAGTTGCTGGAATGTTTATACTGGAAAAAAAAAACAAGAGATCTCTGTGATGTCTCCTTTTATTTCAAATCTTCAGTGATCTAAAGGAACAAAGGGCATATTCTTGATACTCATATATAATAAAAAGTATCAATACCAACATAGGGTACAGTCACAGAAACTGCCAGTGCGGGGTCAATCTGCAAATGTATAGTTAGACAGGTGGCTAATACATGTTGATTTTGTTTGTTTTCAACAGCACAAAGCTTTGTCCCATATATCAAGAATCTTTTCTGTTATAACCCTAATCTATTTAGATCAGTATCTCTTCAAAGCTTTGTGCAGAAAACTCAAGAGCAGCAAGGTTACCAAGGTACTAACATGCCATCACCATAGGTGTTAATAGTTACAGTTCAGTGTGGTTTCTTCCTGAGATAATATCACATTGTTACGTACTGTTAGTCTTGACAAGGCAAAGGCCTATAAAATAAATCTGTAGATGATTTAATATAGCTAATATTTTTTTAATGCACTGTACATTCTTCTAAACATTCATCCTTTATCACTTATGCTTGCTAGGTAGCCATAGTTGTTTCTTTGGGGTTTTTTTTTTGAGTAGATTGGTAAACAGCTTTTTCACTGCAAACCAATTTCCTGGCAGTTCAAAATCTCTTCTTGTTTGACATTAGAATTAAATCCAAACCTTTTGAAACTGAAATTATAGTGGATAAAATAAAGAGAGAAACTGCAGGATGCTGGAGAAGAGCCATGATCAGCACAGTTATTTGGGCCATGGGAATCAGAACTTCAAGTTCCTTCCCTATATGACTTAAACTTGCAGATATCTATTCCACATTCATACCTTGCCACCAGACTATTCTGAGTGCAATCTTTCTTGCTGGAGAGCTTCATGTTTTCCCAAAATGGAGACTAACTATCTCTACTAAAAAATGTACCCTGCCAAGGCTAAAACTGCCCTGGGTCAGTATTTGACAAGATTTTTGGCACATATTTCTTTCCAGCACATCCCTTTTGGTTTCAGCCTCTGTTTGGCTTTCTCCCAAACTCTTCCCCAGACTAATGTAACCACATATAAACCTAGACCATGCAGAATGTCACTTGATGTCGAATTTCAGGCAACTGACTCTTACAGCGCAAAGTAGTGACATAATCAAAGCACTAAAATCTTTTCAAATGTATCATTCTGGTTGGGACTGGGATTGTTCCATGTTCTGCAACTCTGTCTTAGAAATATTCAATCTTTTTTACTTAAATTTCCATTAAAAAGAAGAATTCTTACCGAAATATTCAAATAAATAATTAACTAGTGTAGGGAACAAAGGAAAAAAGCATCCTTCTAGATTTTTATCAGACAAATAAGCTGTTTTCCAGAAATACGAAATTCTCTCATAGTTTGCTGCTCTCTTCTCTCTGCCCCTTCCCTGTACCCTCTTCAATATGAAGAAAATCATCACCTGTAATTTAATGTGACATTTAAATACATAAACCATTGCAATTGTCTAGCAAATACTGTCAAAGTTTTTATCTATTTTATTTCTTTTGCTTAGTCTAGGACAGTAGAGAGCAGCTCTGAAGAAAGGTGTTGAATAAAAAAATTGGATTATAATAGATGATAATATACAAATGTTATACATCTTTTACCAGCACCCTAAATTTCCTTCTCATATATAAATGATCTTTAAGCAAATTGAGTGGAAAAAAAAAATCAGAGGTCACACTAAAGTCAATAGTCAATAGCAAGAATCATGTCACCTTTTAAAATTAGTCATGACATAGGATAGGAATGACATAGAGGCTACAAAATGTTTTCACATAGAGCTATGGACAGAATTCCTTTATGCTGCATCCACATATAAACTACATTTCTGGGTGATCTTTCTATTCAATTAAATCTTTTTAGCATTTAATCTTTGTAATCTGATATTTGAGGAAACATCTGAGTGATTTTTTCCTGGCTCTCTAGAAATGATGTGCAGTAATGCACAATGAGATTAGTACAGTCCAGGAGAGAGGGCTGTATGCAATACCAAGCTGTGTGTTTAGTATGAGTCATATGAACTTAAGCACTAATACTCTGCAAAAAAAAGGCAAATATCAGGCTGAATGTCATAAACAGCAGTGCCTTTTTGATCAACATTGTTCTGGCATGGCTGTGAGGAACTGCATCCTGCTTCAAGGAATACTTCTGTGCACCAAAGATCAGGACCAACTAGATCAATGGAAGCACTGAGATCTGAAGGGGAAAAAAAAAAAAAAAAAAAGATATCGAGGAAAGACTAAGAGGACCGTAATTGCTTTTTCAGAGAAGTCTAATCAAGAATAAGATACCAGTCTTCAGACTTTTAGATTAAAAGAAGACATGCCATGTCTCTGATGGAGTGGACAAGAAAACAGTAGCTTAGATTTCAGAAAATGAGATTTAAGTGGGTGCATAGAAAAAATTCCTGAACATAGGGCTAGCTAAGCAATAGAAGGGAGTATTTAGGTTGTGAGTCAAGGGTTACAAAACCCAGGTTAACCGATGACATTACTTTAGCAAATGCAATCTGAGGTGACTCAGTGAAATCTGGAAACTGCCTTGTTTATTTTTCCACTCCATTCAAAGCATGTGCCTGTCAGCTTCTTCTGATTCATCCTACATGGCCTGCGTTACCTCACAGCACTCTGTACAACCATTCTTCAAACAAATGAGTGACTTTTGAGCTCCCTCATTTCTGTCTTTAGAAAACATCTTGTCACTAAGGCTGGTCTGCAGAGCAGAACTGGACAATCTTCCACTTCATACACACACACACAAAAAAAGGAGTTTCCAGATCTGCATCAAGATGAACTAAAGATTTTCAGTAGATTTCCTAGGAAAAAAAATGTGAGAGAGAAGCCCAGTGCAGACAGCAGTAAATGTAACAAGTACCACTTTGGAAATGATTTTGATAGCTGATGGAGCATTTTATAGTATAAAATTCTTCTTCTTTTTCTTTCTTTTTTTTTTTTTAAATTAGAGAGTTGTTTTTGAACAGAGATATCTTTCACAGTTAGTAGTCTAATTTCTGTCTTTGGGAATGCTTCTGACAAGTCCATTACTTTTTCTCTTCTTTTCTAAAGAGCTATTTCATGCTCCTTTAGAGTTAATGATGTTCAAGAAGGTGGACAGCAAAACAACAGAGCAAAAAATGGCAATATCTCACTTTTAGCAATGAGAGATAAAGTAAATTTAAATTCCAAAGCAAGGGGAAATTGAGGTTCAGGGTGCTGTAGAGCTTGAAGTAATGATGTGTATTTGCCAAACACTAGTTAAAATCCAACTATTAAATTAGGATGAGGCATGAATTATTTTATTTTCCTTTGGTGGAGTGTAGCATATGTCTTGACAGTGTTGCAGGACACTCTTGAAGCAACAGATGATCACCTAAAGAGAAAATTTGTAGTACAGTGCCTTCCCACTATATTGCATTTCCAGCAATAACATCAAGTAAAATTGATCAATTTAAGATACAAATTAATAAGACTCATAATCAAGGGGAACCTTTCTATTTGGCTCCTTGAATGTTTCTTGTCCTTAAATTTCATTGGGTGCCTTCAGTTAAGCAGATTTTTTTCCCTCAGGCTAAATCAAGGTGTAATAGGCTCTTAGAAAACCTTCCAGTCTTGATTTGAAGTCATCAAAAGATACAAATATCCTATCACTACAACTGATAGATTTATTTCCACAATGCATAAAAATGTACCCCTAATTTCTAGTGTGAATATCTAGTTTCATTTTCCAGCTTTTGGTTCTTGTTATGATGTCTTCCACTAGATGAAAGCAGCCTGTATTACCTAATATATCTCTTTCAGTGAAGATACTTAAACATTATAATCAAATCACCTTACAATCTTCTTTTTTGATATGTTCTGTATTTCCAACTTCCAACTTTCTCCAACTCTTGAATCATTTTTGTTGATCTTTTTTTGATTAGCCTTTCCCAATCCTTCATCTTTCTTTCAAAAAATCTAGACATCAGAATTATATTGAATATCCTAATAGCAATCTCAGCAATGGTAAAATCAACCACGTGTTCTCATTAATATCTTCTCCAAGAAGCAGACTACTTCTCATTGCTATAGCATCATTCTGAACACTGGTTATCTTCTCACTATGACTGTTAGATTCTTTTCAATCTCTGCCTTTCAGGAAAAAACAAAAAAAGTTATTCTGCTGCTGCAGCCTCTATTCTTAAATTGATGGCTTTGTATCTGGTTTCATTAAAAATATTTCATGTGGATATGAACAGTTTATCAAGCTACAAGGATTACTCTCTATGGCCTCCATGTTCTCATGAGTATTTACCATTGTGATAATTTTCATGCTTTCCATGCATTTTATTGCTGGTGATTAGATAATTACTTTCCTATCTCTGATAAAAATATTGTATCTCACTGGGCATTGCACTGTTCCCTGTGGAGCCTCACTCTCCTGTATATTGATGATTAACCACTGATGGCTTACTTTTAATACGTCAATTTACCAGTTCTTGATCCATTCAACATCTTTAACTTTATGATATTGTACAGTGCCTAATGCTTTGATTTATTAAACAATGAAATTTAATGGTGTGGAAATCTTCTCAAAAGTTATTTCAACTGCACACTGCTTTAACCTGTCTTCAGCAAAGATTAGTCACTTTATTAAGGAGACACCAGAAATCATGCTTGTAGTCTCCTTCTGCACTGGAAGACAATCTGTCATTACAGATCTTCTTTTCAGCCAAACAAGCTTGACAACAATGGCATAGACAGCATTTTCCATCCAGGCTTCCCTGTTTTTTCTTTCAAAGGACAAAAGCAATCTCTAAGAAAATTTTCTACTTAAAAATTCTGTCAAAAGCCTGAACATCTTGAATCATCTCAGTATTTCTTTTAACTGTTCCCATGCATTATTAACAATGATTTTCTCAAACATGTCTCATCAGTCAGTTAAAGGGAGTGATTGAAGACAAAATCCAGCTTTTTTGATAAGATTTTCATTTGATTCTTAACATCACAAAAGTATCCATCAGGTATATGTCACCAGTAGCTATCTTCAACACTCCTTCCGGCTCCTTGATAGTAGTTTTTCTGCATATGGAACTAATAGTTTAAATTCTTCTGGTAGTCTTAACCCCTCAGTCACAAATGTTTCATTTCAGCTCTCATCACTAATTGTTATAGCTCATACTTTTCTTCATTGCATCTGTGTCATCTTATCCTACAAGATATATTTGTTTCGATAGATGTTCTATGATGATGAAAGTACTATTTCTAGAACATTTACTTGCTTCCCTGATACTCCCTCTATCTCACTTCATGTACCAAAGAGCTCTTATGTCCTTCAGCAATAAAGAATACATTGAAAGAAGACCTCTGCTCCATCTGCAAGCTATTTGGATTAACTGTATCTCTTGAAATGGTGTGGTGTCACACAGGAAGTTAGCTGCCAGGGTAAACTCTTGGCCTTGCATTTTGGAAGTGAAATAAACACATTAAGCCAAAAAAGGAGGAGGAGTGGAAAAAAAAAAAGAACAGAAAAAATAAATTATCTCCTTAAATCTAAATGTAGATCTAATAACAGTTTCTCAAATCTTTGAGAAAGTTACTAGCTACATTGTTCTATTTTTATGAATGGAAAACTAAGACTAATGAATGAGTTGGTAATTCTAGGTAAACAGGATATGATACTAACTTTAGAAAAAATAGTCTCTTCTTGATATTAAAAGCAAAGAAATAATAACAAGAAGAAACACATACATTTAGATGTGGTCGTGTCATAAAATATGGTCATGGAGGATATTTTTAGATTTAGGCTGATGAGACACTGTGAGAAGTAATATTTCAGTCAAAGTGTTTTGGAACAACCTTCAGCTCAGGTAAGAGTTATGTCAGATTTCAGCACAGTCCAAATAATCATCCCTCCACCCAATAGCGGCACCATAAGATTCACAGAGAACTGTTCAACAACAAGACAAAAACAGTAGCATCTTCTGGCACATTTTCCAGCCTCCAGTGATTTGTATAATTTAGTTAACACCTTAGGCCAAGGTTGAATTTTGTCTAATCACTTCCTGAAGTAACGCAAACATTTAGGAAAAGCAAAATAGTTTAGAAATGTATTCCGTAGTTTCCTTAATGTGAAGAATAAGTAAATTTGTCTTATTTAAGAGTGACATGCTAGTTTCTTTTAATGCCCTAGTTCATAGGGAGAGTGAATAATCATTTCCTTTCATGATTTTAGAGACCTTCATCATATATCCTTCCACTGTTTGCTTCCAAGGCTGCAGAGTCTGCCTGTTTCCTTTATGGAAGCCATCCACATTGTTTCTGTATCTTTTATGGCTCAAATCTACTCTTGATAGGTACCCAGAACTATCCAGGATGCAGATACACAATCAAATTGTAGAGTCAGGTAATTATATCATCTATGTTTCCTAGTTTTTCTCCTACTCCATCTTGCTTCTTAAAAAGCTGTCTTCTTTCATGGCTGTAGAAATTATTTTCTTTATTCACTGAGCCCAGACAGTGTTCACTTATTGCCATATATCAAAATGTTTTGGTTTATTCTTTTTTAGTCCATTTGCCTGCATAGCCAGCTGTGATAGCAGGTTCTCTTACAGAGTTATGTTACTGCCTTAATTGCACTCTTTTTGTCTGAGCTTCTTTCACACAAAATAGGTACCAAAGGTTTAGTAGACTTCATGGGGATTCTGGGTTATTAGTGAGTGTTGGGATATAGTTTTTTACCATTTGCTGTGCTCTAAAATGGATAACTGTGGATAACTATAATCAGTGGATAATTTGTCACTGTTGTTTTTGTGTATAGCATACTTAAAACTTTTTAAAATTAAAATAATATTAATTTGGTGATTTTCTTACTTTTGAGTTAAAGAACATTTTCAAGTTCTCATTTTCATTTCCTATTTTCAAATAAGTTTAAGCAAGTACTAGAATGGAGAGTATATTTTATGTATTTGAGGTCTGTCTTCGAGGTCTACCAGAAAGGCTGCCTGATGCTATGAATCCTGTTTTTTGCAAACCCTTCCCTAAAGGCAAATCTTTTAGTCAACTAAAACAGTGATATTAAGTTAATGGAGCAAAAGCATCGGACAGGAAGTCCATGAGATTTCAAAGGTTTAGAGCAGTGAAGTAACATCACAGCATTTCTCAGACTCATTACAGTCATTTTCTTGTACTTGTTAAAATGTTTGTCACCAAATGATGAAACTAATTTCAGTGTCTTGTGTTTTTCATGTTTCTTGAATTACAATGGTGTGCCCTGTCCCCCGATCATTCTGATTTTCCATCATTTCTATGATATCTCATATGACTGGATCATTTTGGATCTTTTTTTTTTTTCTTCATGTTGTAACTTTACCTCCTTAAAAAAATGCTTCCATATCACAGCTTCTCATCCCATTTGAGGTTGAGTTAAAGGTTGAGTTAAAGGAACTCTCTGCTGCATAGTTAAAGCATAATTTAAAAATCTGAAAGATATTTGTTTTACTCCCATTTTCTGACACAAGATATACAGATATATATAGATAAAAAGAAAGTAAAAGAAAGAAGGAAAATGTTCTTGATTTCAGAACATAAACCAAATGGAAATAGTGACAAAACTGCTCAGTGCTAGTATGGAAAAGATAATAGTCAACAGAATCAAAGACCCTCAGCTGCTAAAGATCTCTGAGCAGGGAAAAAATAGGGAAAGAAAACATGGATTAAAAAAAAAGAATTTGTTTATGCATGTGTTTTTTTTCATGAAAAGTATCATCACTGTCTTAATGAGAGGCCACAGATGTTTAAATCAAAATATCTTTTTCTTTCAACTGTCATGAAAACCAAACAGTCAATTCAGTTGGCTTTCCCAAGTTTCTGGGAAATGGTCCATTTCAGCTAGGCATGAACGGCATGACTTTTTTTATAACACCTTGTATTTCTCTGACCGTAGACGGTACAAAGGATAAGCAAACAATTAAACCCTCTTTCAGCAGTGAGAACATCACACTGTTACTACTGAAGTTGTGCTGCTTCGATGAATTCTCAACATTCATTTCCACTTCCAAGAGAGAAATGGAGGCAGCCACAATGAGTTTTTATTATAAGTTACCTAGTACTTGTCTTTTGTTTTGGTTGTTAAATGTTTTCTGCTATAATTAACTTCAGAGAGGGATTTTTTTTTAAATATTCAGACCTTTATTAATACAAACAGGCTTTTATTTTCAGCAGAGTGACTTTTCTTGATAGCAACATTTCAGTCCTTTTACCTGATTTACGTTTTAGTCCTTCTATCTTTTCTCTTTTATAGTTCTCAGGAAACTGTTGCTATGGAATAGTTAAAAAGCCCATTTTACTGCAGGCTCACTTTAGCTCATGTCTAATTAGAAAATGCTGTCCTAAGTGTTCAGAAACTTTCTGAGCACTAAGCAGCAGCGAGATTTGAGGAAAAACAAAATAGAAACAGGGAATTGTTCTTCACAATCCCCTTTGTTAGTTTATCCTCTCCTATAAAGGTAACTAAGGAGACTGAAGGTGAATGGAGGGATAGTTTAGGAGAAATTGTGTCAAGGTAAAGAAGGTTAAATTAATTCTCATCTCCATCTTGCTTAGCGTGCTAAAACTGGACTCAGATGACAATGAGGCAAGATTTCTTGGTCCTAAAATAATCTTTTATGACTTGTAGGTAGGTGCTGCTGTGTACAATGTGAAAGAGCACTCACAAAAGTCTTTCTGCTTTTTCCTTTTTTTCCCCTTCTTTTCTTTTTTTTTCTTAGGAAAAAAAAATCTTATTTGCTCGAGATGTCTTGTGCGTCTTCATATTAGAAAAGATTCAGGTAGAGTTTCTTTGAGATACAATTTAATTGCAAGATTTTCTTTACCCTAATCTGAAAAACTTTTTCCATTTTCATCTTTACTTCTCTCAATAAAATCTGAGCAAACTGTATAATAAATATTCAGTGTTCATGAGATTCTGTACCTCACAGTACCTCATAATTCATATATGCTCCACTTTCACCATGAAGCATTTTGAAGTGTGCAATTTATTGTGTGCAATAAAGCCATAATTGACATGTTATGGTATTGTATTGAGTACAAATATGCTATATTTTCTAAGATCTTTTAATGTTAATTGCAGGGTTTAAAAAAGGTTTGCACATCCATTTTTCCACAAAAGCATTTTTTTAATGTCAGAAATTATGTACAACTGATATTTACAATGAGATTAACAGATTCAAATATAAAATTCCATTTCATTTCTTGCCTATGGTCATACGAAACTTGACAATATAAAAGAAATAACACAAAATAACAAGATTATTTTACCCGTTCTGAAAAATAAAATAAAATAAAAATATAAAAGTAAGTTTCTATAAATGTGCGTAGAATATTACCCTCAGTGCAATCTCTGGAACATAGAGGGCAGTGTTACATTAATGAAAATAATATCTTACAAACTGAACCATTTAGAATTGCTTTTAATATTAGTAACTAAACCACCAGTATGCTATAGGATGATGATACTTGTTATATAGTTTTTCCTGTCTGTAAACAGGTAGTTCTTGCAAAAAGCAATTGGAATCATATAATGGATGAATATATCTAGAATAAATAAGTAATAACAATCTCTAGGTATAGTATTTTTATGATTATTTTTACTATTTCTAATAAAATATAATGGTAAGAATTGTTCCCTATACTGGTCAATTATATGGCAGTATAGCAGCTTGGTACTATTCTAACTCACAATGATCCATCCTTAATCCCCCTGACTCATTCTGGGAAGAGTGCCTAGCATATTACTTGGTAGGTCACATGGTACATTGCACATTAAGAGTACAGCAATCACCATGTATAGGTAGAGAAACTGCTTCTAGTCTTCTAGAAACTGGCTTCATGTGCAAAAAGTCTACTTTTAGCATTGCCATGGTTCCTTGTTCCTGTCGCCTTTTTCTTCCTCTGCAGCCCACAGTTAGCAGAAATACTGGAAGAAGAGGTAAGCTGTACGCTGACTACCTCCACATGGCTACGCTCTTTTCAGTTCAGTGGCAGAACGTGTTTCATGTCCTAGGACAGACCTTGAGGGACAGACAGCATGACATAGGCAGCATTTGTGAGAGCAGGACACAGGAAGGGAACAGCAAGGGATGAGGGTATTAAGATAATGAAGGGATTGGGGGTGTGTAAAATGTTGAAGTTTGACAACCGTAGTGGTGTTGGCAGGGGAAGGAGATATCAAATCAGCATTGGATTCACAGTCTGTGGACCATAGGTCCGATTGCCTTCCTAGGAGCAAATCGAGTTCCCAAATAGCATGATCAACTATAAGCTCAACTCTGGCAGTATCGAATTCATGAAGAGTCCATCAACTCTACGTCCGATCGCAGCCCCCTCCCACAAACAAGTAGTCGAGTTCACAAACAGTATGATTTATTCAAATGCAACATTTACAAAGCAGGTTTCGGATGCCAGTGCAGGAAATTCTCTACTACAGCGTGGGGTTTTTAGTTAGCTCTGATGTTCAAATGTGCAATCATCACTCACCCGAGAAAGTGGGAGAGGGCTCTCAGTCTCAAGTCTCCTCAGGCGGTATCCCAGAGGGGAGGAAAGGGGGATCAGCCCATCAACCGACCAAAGAGTTACAAGGGTTTCTTCCCCGCCTTTTTCCTGCTGAGTTCACCTTTTATACTTTTCTTTACATTCAAGTGGAGCTTGAGTGACTATAGTCATATTATTATTGTTCTTGATTGGTGAAAAAGTTTCTCACTTTCATTTAAAGGTAGAGTCAAACGAAAATCTAGAGTGCATGCTCAGTGAGGAGCGGTCATGCCTTGGAGGTGGGTAACTTTTGGGATGGAGGTTTGTTTTGACACTATAATGAGCTTATAATGAGCAAAGGTCAAGCAAAGTTCATTCGAATTGAGTGATTTGCCTCCCTTGCTGGCTCAACACTGGACAAGTTATCGTATATCTCCCACTGGACAGCTACTGTGCAGCTTATCAGCAGCCCAGCACAGGGAGTGCAACAGAGTTTGGCCGCGGTGTCTTCACTTCACTCCATCCTCCATTACTCCTCTTTGCAGCTGCGACGAGGGCAGATTGTGTTGCCTAGGGAACTGTGGAGGAGCAGAATCTGTGCCTACCAACCATCCTGGAAGTGACAACTGTGTATCAGCCCAAGCAAGCTTCTGTAATGCCCAAACTTCTGTTAGGCCCTAGTTTTTCTCTCAGTTCCCACTTTCAAACAATTCTTCCACAGGATGGTGAGTGTTACAGAGTGTGAAGATCACATTTGACAGTTCACCTTGAATTTATTTTAGGGGTTGACTGGAATAGAACCAGTCCAGGGACTGGGATTCATTACTTCAGGAGCAAAGACACTAAAGCTCCCATGTCTTATGTAAGACTCAGAAGAAAAGGGGTGATACATTTGTCAGCATAATTTTGTGTGTGTCTTGTAGCTTTGTAGCTGATTTTTTTTTCTTCTTTTTTTTTCTTTGTTTAGTTGAAAGTGATAGAAAACCAAATAAAAGTTCTGAATATTTCAGGTCACTCCTTCATGGGGGGTTTTTGATGGACCTGAGTAGTGATCTCATTCTGGAAACTCCCATGACAATAACTTGCAATCAATCCTTAAAGAACACAGAAAGCTACCAGAAACCACATTTTTCCAGAGAATATCCCTAAAGAAGACTATGACCTGGGATCTATTTAAATTAAAATTTCAGAAGTATCACTATATAACATATACATACTGAATATATGTATAATTTGACTCTTTCTTATGCCAGAAAGCAAAGGAAGTCATAGCAATTAAGTGTTTACGGGCCTATTTGCTTTTGTTGTTATTCTGTAGGTATCAAATAGTCTTAATTTAAATAGAAGTATCAAATTTCCACTATTTTTTCATGCTAAGGATTTAGATCTATCTCTATATTCGTATACTAGTTCAGTTAGTTAGAGGTTATTTCTTTTCTTTGAAGTACAATTGATTAGCAATACAGTCATAGGCAGGAAATTAAAAGTACACAGTATTGATGTAAAGACAGTTGACTAAAAATGTATCATCTGCTAAAAGTGATGTTACACTTTGGAAAATCAGACCATCAAAATTCACCAGGTGATAGATAGAACCTGAAAAAAAAAACGCTGTTCCCTTGTCCCATTGTTTCTATTAGGTCTTGATATAATTCTTCGTCTGAGACCTTTAGTTTCTCCCACTATTGCTGTGCCATATACCATTGTGATATCTTAAAACTAACTACCAGTATTGATCCCTGTTACCAGGTACTAACACCTATTGCTTTTGTTTCCAGCTGAAGCTTTATTTTTTCCCTATTTACCTACTCTTTTATAGAATCATTTTTTGAGGCTTAATATGAAGATATTGCCTGAGGCACAGTTTTACAATTGTGTGTGAACATGTATATTCACTGAAGACAGTGGAAAAAAGGAAGGTAATTTTCTAATTGAAATTTTTTTTAAATTGAATATAGTTGACTTAAATTTCTGTCTGTTGTTGTGAAAACAGTGCTTGTCCTACTTTGAAAACTTTGCCAGTGACTAAAGATAGGCTAGGACTAGACATTGTTCATAAAAATCTTGGTTTAAAAAAGCTATCTACATTATCTAAGCTATCATAGTTTAAAAATGTGTGACAAAAGTTAAAGCATTAGGTTTATATTTGGTACATATATTTTCAATACAATGAAGGTTAACAGTTGTAGACACACAGTCCTCCTAGAAAACTAGCTAACATGAATTAATTACTATTATTGAATAGTTTAACAGAATTTCTATACTTTCTATAATTTTTCATTTTCTAAAATATAGCATAAGTATTCCAGAAGCATCTGGATCAAAACAATTTTGGCAAAATTTGTGATATATAACATCATTTCTAAAACATCAGTTTTGGAGTCAAGAGATACAAAGTAATATTTGAGATTCTGATCATTATAACATGAAAGCTTCAAAAGCACGAAAACTTCAGAAATCTACTCAGAGAAATCTCCTGCTTTTAACATTAGTTTATAAATGTAATCACTTCTCGCAATCTTGAAAGTATTATTATGATTTTGGAATGCTTAGAGTTACTTTATATTTCTGAAAATTATACTATTGTAAAAAAAAAAAAAGCTGTAGCTTTATGCAACTAATCATTTGAGATAAATATATTTATTAAAGAGCACTTGATGTTCTAAGACCTATAATTCATACAAGTTTCAATTAATTTCACAGCTTCAAAAAGATGTGTTTTCTTAACAGTGTATATATATATATATACATAAATATTTCATTTTAGGTCTCAAAATCATTCATTTTTCTCTCTGTCTCTGTCTCTAAATGTCAGTTGCTCAAGTTCCAATACAAAAGATACACAAGTATAATATCTATGCAGTGACAAGTCTTTGAAAATTAAGGCATTTTGTGTGCCAGGAATAAAAATCACAGATAATGCATATATTTATTAACATAAATTCAATGCATTTACAACTTACAGTAACAATCAAAATATTATTTCCCCAAGTTAGCAGATGACTTCCCCTCACCTATTCCCCCCAAAATTACCATCACATTTCCTACGGATGGAGACAAAGTCTTTGCGCAAGCTGTATTCATAAATGAGGCTTTTCTCTTAGCACTAGGTATTCAAGTAGACAAAGAACAACAATAGTATAAATGCTTATGAATTAAGTAGTTTTAAATGCTTTTATTTTTCTGACTTTGTTCCATACCAAGACGGCAGCCTTTTCTCTCTAAGGTGACATGTCAGCACTGATAAATCTTCTGGGACAATCCCCTACAACTTGAGTGTTCTATTCCGCTCCTGGCAACCCATAAGAATGTCACATTCAGATAACTTCAACTTTAGCACTGCAATTATCACTGTTTTTCTTTTCCAGTTCACTTCACAGTTCTCTTAACCCAGCCACTTGCAAAAGACTTCTTCATGCTGCAGTCTTTTCTTCTTTTTCTTTCACATTGACTGGCTCCTTTCCTATTAGCAGGCCTTTTTTTTCCAACTCAACAGCAGGCTTTGAGGAATTTAAATTATAAATCAGAACAAAGATTAGCCAAATCTACAGTGTTCAAACTGTGGTGGTAGTGGGAGAGAAGTGGGGAGGGAGTAGGGATGCATTTTGTGCTAAATAGCAGAACCTGCAACTAAGAGCCACTATTAAGATGCAGGAGAAATGGAACTTTCATTTTTTGCATTTATATGTCATAATTTGTTATGTTGGACAAGCTGTAATACTGCTTTCTCTTTTATAAGCTAAAAATGTAGCTAACAAAATCATTAAATAATTATAGGTAGTACTTGGCTTTTATTGCTTACTTCATGTACAAGTCTTGAGGAAACTAAGGCACTGCATTTCTCAGAAACGCTATTAGTTGACACTCAAAGAAACTTCTGCAGTTACTTTGCAGATGACAGGAAAGAACAGCCACTGTGCAGTAATCAAGAATTATCAATGTGTGTTTAAACACTCTCAACTGTGCTTATGTTGTGTGCATATGTTGACAGAGCTGGCTGCAAAAAAAAAAAAAAAAAAAAAAAAGGTTTCTTTTAAAAAATTGTTCTGATGATTTGTATTCTGCAAACTTTGGCCAAGAAGTTGTTTCCTAGTATTGTTCTTAAATATTAGTGAATTTAGTGTTCTACACAGAAATTCTATCATAAAGCTCTGAAAACCAGGCCATCATATGATATTTGAATGGCTGATTCATGTTAATATCTCCCTTGAGGCTTTGTCTTACCCGTTTTCTTTGCCCACTCTTTATTCAAAAAAAACAGAAAATACATTTCTTAAACACCTCTTCTTATTAACAGAGCAAAGACTGCTGTCAGGAGTCTTATGAACACTTCCTGACTGTTCTAAATCTTCGATGACTTAAGATGATTTGTGATTAAGTTTGGTTGTACTGTCTTTTTCTCATAAGGACACCTGTAAATTGAGTGCACAACCTCTCTTTTAAGGTTACCTAGCCTTAATAAACTCTAATTTCTTCAGGTATGCAAAAAAAAATGTTTCCAGTTATCTTTACTTTCTATAATTATGTACACCTTTTATATCCATCTATTTATCAGTATTTTATATTCATGATAAAGAATTGTTGCCATATGGGAAACATGGGATGAGTTACAATGCATCACTGTCTTTTCTAATATACTTGCATATATTCTATTTCCATAGTTGTTTATTATTGTATTATGAACTGTGACAACTGTAAGTATATTATTTTCAAAACCTGCATTAACTTCATTTCCCAAAACAGCAAATGATTGGTATCTGTCCATTTTTTCTTTCTGTTAGTGATCTCTTGATCTTTTTTTTTTTTTTTAACTGAAATTACTCAAATACCATGATCATGTTGGATATTCTATGCAGCTCTACTGATTGATTTTCAATGGCTTGACTGGGACAAATTTTCCACAGAAAAAGTAAAGGTCCTAAAGAAAGTTAAAGGGTTACAATAAACAGCACACAGCCACAATTAAATAATTCATAAAAATAATAAATTGTAGTATATGGTTTTAATCTGATATGATCAGTTTCTTCAACAAACAGTAAGTATAGACAGAAAATTTTCAGTTCACATTTCTGAGATTTGAATATAAAGCAGGCATCAGAAAAATATCCTTTTACTACCTTGTTCATTTTAAAACAAAGTGAGATTTAAAGTGATTTTATACACTTCAGTTCACAGAACAATCTATATAATTTCATGAAGACTGAAGTACTACAAAGTTTATCCTCTTTTCCTGTAATTCGGCTCATGTCATGAGCAAAGTAGTTGAACATTGTCTGAACATTTGTTATTTACTCTGAAATATTTCTGGATATTAATTAGTGCCCTGTCAACATATCCATTTGCGCCATTTAGAAGACATGCAAACCGTGGACACATTCTTTTATCCGGGTTCCTGGAAGATCTGCTTTGTTACAATACAATAAGGTTCTTTTTTAAAAGGTTTTTTTTTAATATCGTCTCTAAAGCAGTTCTTGGGATTGATTTTTTTTTTTCTGAGGCATATTCTCCTTAATATATGAGCGAATATTCACTGTAATGCTCTCATAAAATCATTTATTTCCTATACATTTTTCTTGTGATATTTTTAGGGACATATTTGTGACAGTAGAAAGCTGTAAGAAAGAAACTGTGCAGGTACATTATTTTATTATTTCATAATGGGATGATAAATATGCATTCATCAATACTTGAAAGTATAGAACGATTGCCAAATGAAACTTGACAAATTGCTGAATTCTGCTTTTGAAATATTCAGAAACAGCAGAACAGAATAAAGCACAGTACTAGAAACAGAGAGCTCAGGGGTGATTAAAATTTCTATTTCTACAATAATTTTTGGAAGGTCTTAGAGATGTTCAACAAACTGCTATATGAAATCTATTTTTGCATTAAGGAATGGACAGTGCCTTGTTGGAGACCTGGATTCCTCTTTTAATTGAACCCAGAATTTCACTGACAGTTCTCATTTCTTATTTTCTTCACCCTTACAGTTTTGTACCAATATGAGCACTGAAGACAGCCTCTTCAAAACAGAAATGTTCCCACAGATGCCCCTAAAGAGCATATATATGGTGATGGATGTAAGGCAAAACATCTGGTTTTGTTTCCCAACAAGACATTCTGAGAGGGAGATGTCAACAAATATCCTAATGGGTGTACTGTCACAAGTAGGAGACAGGATGAGACTGTAGTTGCCATTTTATTGGACATTTTCTTCATCAAAAAGTGGGCATTGGGCTTAAGGTAGTAGTGAATGGAGACAAAAATATCCATCAATGAGTACTGATCCATAGAGTTTCCAAACAGCTCACATATACCTTTTTGAAAAAGAAAACCAGAGGGAAATATGAATATTTTGAAGTTACTCCATTGTAACTCCATTTTGGAGTTATTCCATTGTTTTTGAAAGAATTAGATTTTCATTCTTGGTATGTATTCATAATTTTAGGGACATATTTCACTTTAGCAATAGTTTTCTTTTTAGGCATCTTTTTGCTTTCTATAGCTCTGCTTTGTCTTTTTTTTTTTTTTTTTTTCATTTTGAGAGTATAATGGTGAAAGTGTAGAAATAGAGAGAAATAAACATAAAAGAGACTTTTTTTAACTTATTATCCTTTCTCCTATTCCCTATTTTCTCAAAGAATATATTGATTACTTTAAATGTTTGCATTTGGACCATCTCTGATCATAGGTATAGTTAGTTCTCTTAGGATACAGAGATGGTTTTCCGAAAGTATTGCTATATTTCTCTGTCATCACCTCTCAAAACATACCAAGGAACTTCTGTCAAAACACAAATGTATCACCTTTTACATTAGGTAATCTATATTGTTACTGTTTTTTTTTTCCTTTTTTCCTTCTTCTTTCTTTTTTTAATCATGAACAAAGTCATTTCTAGCTCAATGTTATCATCTTCTGTGCGACATGTTCTCTCCCTCTTCCATTCTTTTTTAAACCACATCCATATCCTGTTAAAAATATAACAGAACATCTCATTCCCTCTGTTACTTGCCCAGTTTACCTTTCCACCGCACCCTCTTTTTCCTGGAAAAAATAATCCTATTCATCCTATGCTACAGACCCTATGGTCTGTAGGATGAGAAGTGAATGGGTTGCCCGTTACATTTTTTGCCTCAACAACTCTCCTCCCAGTGCAACTCCCTGAGTAACTATGTAGACCGACATAGGTACAGTTAGACTAAGTAGAGAAATGCCAGTTGCTAGTTGTCCCTGTGCTCACATGGAGCACATGCCAGCCCCAAGAGCTATTGGAATGACATAGCAGTGTCCCACATGAACCACAGATTAAAATCCCATGAAGCAAGTCCTGTACATTATTTTGAGATTTTGGCTTCAGTTTTTGCTTGATACTAGAGCTCAGTTAGCCCCTAAATTACAAGGTGATATTTCTTCCTTGGGTTCTGAAACACTTTAAACCTCAGACTAACAAATGCATAATAAATGTCAGATAATGCATCTCTCTCTCGAGTTTTCTGAAGATAGTTGTTTATGACAAAATGGTAGAAATGAGAAATGTTGAAGAGGTGCAAAAATTTTGGGGGAATATGTGCCCGCTGACTTGTTTATAATTATAGCTATTATAGCTATATGCAAACTTTGACAAACCATATTTGAGAATTTTTTGATGAAATACTTAAGGAATCTGCATATATTTTGGTTTCAGGTTATGTTAAGACAATCCTTGAATTATTTAATTGAGTATGTGAATCTTATGTTAACAAACCTGCAAGAAACAGTAAAAAATGCAGCTGGAAATGTCTGCTTTTTAAAACTCTCAGAGATTTTCGGCCTAGTGAGAGCTTCACTAGAGTTAATAAAGGAAAGTCTTTGCATTTCATTGAATTATTACACTATCATTTTATTTTTAGCCTAATGAAGAAGGCTGCAATTCCCAAAAGCATTCAAACACCTAGCTTTAAACAGATTTTCACTAATGTGGGTTGACTAAGTGCTTGTGGTATTATGAAGCCAAGTGCTAAAGTAGATCGTGACTGACTTTCTCCAATGTACTTAAAAGAACGTACCTAAACCATTCACAGATGTAGGTCTCAGATGAAGGACTAAGAATTAAAGAGGATATTCACTTTTCCTGATAAGGTAGTTCTTCACACATACTGGGAGGCATTTTAGAAGATGGCTATATTTTAGAGCTATCACTGTTGTGTCAAAATCATCAGGAGGGAGCCTGAAAAACAATTACCGCAATTGTAACCATGACAAGTGCTAGCAGCACTGGAGAAGGATGGTTATATCAGAACTGATTGCATCAATGGTGATGGGAACTGTGCTGTGCTGTGTTACGTGAGGCTGATATGAATAATAAGAAACCACTCTTAGGGTTTTCTAATCTTTGAAATTATGTACTTAGTTGGTATCAGTCTCAACTGACTAGGTTTTAGATACTCCACACAAGGAGAATAAAATGTTTAATATGGAAGTTTTCTCTGAAGGTATTTGATGTTTCATGGGACTTTTGATTCAGCAAGATGGTATAGCAATATGCTGAAATCATAGTACAAATATATGCACTTAGCAAAACATAGCAATTGCAATATACTCTTCAATGACAATACCCAAGTGATCCCATTACCAGTCTCTATAGTATGCTCACCACTATGGGCTGAGCCACATACACTCTTCCCCCCATGATGATCTCACGTACACTTTTTTGATAAACTCAGGAAGAAACATTTACCCCATTTGATTCAGAAAACCAGTTGTTCCTCAACAGTTCAGCTCAGTTGTTCCATTCAGTTGTTCCACTCAAGTGCCATAGCTGTTTATCTACAACAGAGGTCCTCTTTGTGTTGCTGAGTTACTTTTACTCTGAAATCCTGTTACGAGTATAAATGCTATCCCTATTTTTTCATCCAAAATGATAGGTGGAGGCACATTTTATACATGGACAGAAGAGGATTTTTACATTGCTGGGTATACTCTCTGGTTCTCTGCTCCAGCTTTGTGCAGTTGCAAAGCTGACAGCAGAGACTTCTAACACAGATCAGGGAGAGAGAGCACCACATGTATTAGATGGTCGCAGGAAGCTCAGACTATTTTTTTCCAGGCTCCACATTTTTGTTTGTCCATCTTCTGGATCAGGCTTGGAGCAAAAATGTCAGGAAGAACTATTTGTGCAGGAGTCAAAGTTTGTAAGCTGCACTATCCGAAGAGGCACAGCTGCATAAAGCTGCAATATTGTACTCTCTTTCTAATGGTTTTAAGGCTTTATATGAAGCTTCTGAACCAAGACAAACAGGGTCTATCAGAGACCCAAGTGGCAGATAGAGCTTTGAGTTAGAAATTTTATTTATTTTTAAATACTAGCAACCTACTCTAGCATTAGGTATTATATTTTTGGAAAACAAAATTTTATGAATTTGTATTGTTTTTAAAGACAGTAATAAAATAATTGTTTTAATAAAATGTTTATATCCATCATATATGGCTAAAGGTGAACCAATTGTTGTGTTTATTTACACTATATTGAAATTACTAATAAAAGTTTTTTCTCTAGTGCTTTCATATTATTTACAATTCCTATGTCTTTCACCTTTTGATATGACAAACTCACTCTCTTCTTTTCAGAGGAATGCAATTTTTTATATCTCATAGATCTTTTTTGCCTGTACAGGAACTGATCATTAAATTTTGATTTAGATTTTAGTTCCTAAATGTGATAGAAATATACTGTACACTTCAATCAGGGGAACTGAACTTCTTAGAAAGAAAAAATGAAAAAAATAAGACTTTTATTTAGGTTCTATTTCATTGTAATTGAAATCTTTCTAAGCAATTTGTTCCTTCGTCCTGCTTAGAGTGATGGCAGAAATGCACTGGGGGCACAAGTCAGTATCAATTTAAATCCTCCGTGGAATTTCTGACATTCTTATAGTGCTGTTTAATCACATTAACACAAACTTGAAAAGTTCCCATCTATTGACATGTTGCAATGATTAAGAAGCTGCAGCATTTTATTAAAATTGGGAGATTTCACCAAAATCTCCGCCATCTCTTCCCAGGTCTGGAGAGTTCTCTACAATCAAGTCTTTATTCCAATGGAGAAAATATCACCAAGAAGGCAATATTCAAAACCTTGTGCATTAAAATTTCTACTGTAAGTAAAACAGATATTAGAAAGTGGAGAAAAGTGCAATGCAAAATGTCTTTTCTGAACAATTTCTGTATACAGATCTTCTTTGTACCTACCATAGCTTGATTTGTTCTTCACTGTCAGTAGGCTATAATGCCTTAGAAATACTCTGAAGGACATTAGGGCCATTTTATTTTATCTCAGGTGACTTTATTTCATTATAAGTGAATTCTTTTTAAGCAATTTCCTCCCTGTTCATGTCACAGTGTGACTCACAGTTTGCTCATTTTTCCTTTAATAAGTTGAATAAATAACAAAAGAAAACTATTTTTTTTTTCTTGTAGGAGCACATAGGACATAGAGGTTTGCAGAAAACAGGTGAAGAGCTTTAGTTCTAAACAGTGAAGCCCGGAACAGCTTACTGTGATAAATGATATTAATTTAATAACTTCTTTTCAAATGTCCTTCAGATGTTTTCTCAGTACTAAAGAGACAGACAAAATAGTTAATATACAAAGGTGGTAAACAAATATGGTGATGAAGATTAGGAATAGACTAAAACTTGATTACTGACTCCATATTGTGATACATTTGGGAAATTAAGAAACGACATCTGAGAGTTTGGGTCAGAGCTGCTGCTGCTGACGTTTCTTCCCATCACCATTATGGGGCCCAACTGTCATGCAAGAATTCAGGATTACAATATTATCCTCTGATGAAGCTGGTGCTGGCAGGGATAAGAAGGCTCCTCTGCTTATATTTTTATTTCCATCTCAGGAGTGGTTCTGTGATTATGTGATGGAAAAACAAAAGCTGGAACAAAATCTCTTTTTCTTGCTGTCTTAATTTTTTTTATTTGTGAAAGCTTCATTATCCCATTTTCCTTTTATCTTTATGATACTTCTGCTTTCTTTTTCACTTTGTTTTCCTTTCCTTTTTCTTCCCTGCCATCCTAATCAAATAGTTGTAAATATTTCTCCTACATTATGGGTTATGTAACTGTCTAATACACTCATTTATATATATGTATATATATGTATATATTTAGGGGTACATAAAATTCTGTTGTAATTATTCTTAATTGCTCATAAGACAGTCTTTCTATAGCTGCTAGATAATTCTACCTTCAGAATTTGCAGCTCTTTCAAACTGGCATTATTACCAAGTTCTATATATACTTTTAAGACTTCTCCATCTTGAAATCCTTGACACAACTGGCCTGTATGGGATGGTGAGTGCCAATCTACCAATTAATGGTCTTCTTAAAAATAAAGCATAGATCCAGAATAGATATCTCACACTGAATTCCTCTTATCTGTTCCAAGGGTATCAGAATGTCTAAACAGTGGGAACATATAGGTAAATAGAAAAAATCAAATGGTGATGAATATGTATAACATTTCTGTGGCAACTACACTTCTGTTCTGGCTGAAGTTCAATTTTTCCAAGTCGTGCTGAAAAACACAGCACAAAGCAACAACCTGTATTGTTACACACAGTGCCCTAGCATCTCAAATAAGAACATAGAGAAATCAACAAGAAAAGAGTTTGTTTTCTGTTGTTCTTTGTTTGTTTTCCTTTCTAGTTTTTACGCTAATGTCTGACTGTCCTTTAATGCCATTGTTTAGGAGCAGATGAGTAAAACATGAGTTTATTATTTGCATTTTTGCAAGATTTATGATCCACCAGTAAATTACACAGAGAAATAGTTAGAATTTGGTTTCAACACATCTCCATTTCCTGCAGCTATCTCTGAACTATTTGATGGAATAGCCATTATAACAGGAATGATTCCTTATTCTCCTCCAACTCTTTCTACTTATTAGGTCCTAATCCTGAACTGCAACAGAAGTCTCTTTTGATGAGCAAACCAACAACCCGGTCTATTTCCCCAAAGCATGACTTTTATGAAATTAATTCCTAAAAGTTTTCCAATATCTTCCCTCTTCTGTGAAAAAATTTTCCTCCACTGATGCAAGTCTACTTTGCATCACCTTGCTCCTCTGCAGAAATTATCAGCATTATTTTCAAATTCCTTCATATTCTTTTTTACATATATAATCAATGGAAACACTAAGTACTGGGCACAAACAAAATAGGAATTTAATACACCAAATTTATAAGGTCTTATTTGTCTAACACCCAAGTCAAGTCCATAACTATTTCCAGAAGTTTCATCCAGTTTACAACCAAGCCTCCAAGGCAAGGCATCACGTAGTTGCACTCTGCAGCTTCCATAGGCTATAGTAACACTCCTCTTTTATATGAAGCCAAGAATTTTTAAAAGTATAGCCAACCTATTTAAAAATTAGTTACAGTGACACTAACATTTGTAATTCAAATTAGGTAATTGTTATAGAGAAAAATGTTTTCAGTAAAACAATTGAAAGTGATATACACAAAAATTCTAGATTTGAATCCTGGTTCTGGGGTTATACTCACTCTTTCTCTGAGTCCTAAAGCTGATAGTGCTAGTCTTTCCTAGAAGCAGATGGTATGATTATAAGGTGAGTCATCAGTATCTCAAGCCCTCCACCAGATATATGATGATGTTGGGAGTTTTTCTCATTTATTCACAGGTCCATTTGCTGCTATCAGTACTACCACTATCAGTATACTATTTTAGAAAGGAAATAGCTTTTCCTCTACCTGTTACTTAGATTAACTAAAGTAGAACTCTGTAACTTGTAGTTAGAGAACTTTTTATAGTTTCCCTGTGAAGAACAAACTATAAAATTAGGTTTTATAATGTAAATGATAAAAATATCTGGAAAGGAAATTACAATACAGGATTTTAACTGATTTAGAAATAGAAACAGATGATTTTGAAGATGACATTTCAGTAAGGTCCTTTCAATAATATACAGCATAAAATTTCATATAAAATTCAGATTGAAAAATTCTCTATAGTTTTACTTTAATATCACCTTGAATAGTCATTATATTAGATCAAACATCTATATGATCAATTTTTTTTCTTCTCATAAAAATAAAAATAAAAATTGCTATTCCCTCATGTGTTTGTATCACTTTTTTTAAAGAAGTACATGAACAACTGAGTATATACATGTACAATAAAACTGTTCACATGCTGCTTCTAAATAAAAAGCCATGCAATTATGAACTAAGCAAAGGACAAAAGGAAAAAAACAAATCTATAATTTAATAGCATCGTCCCTTGTTCTTTAAAGTAGTTAATACTTAAATGTATCAGGAATGAGACTGCATTACGGAACAGTTCCTAAACACTTTTCTACTGTTTGCCTTCAGTGTTTTGTCTGAATTTTGACTAACTTTTCTGTGTTTCTTTTGCAGAGACCTTGCTTATAACTACTGACATGTCCAAGGTCATGATCCTCAATTTAGGAACAACTACCAGGAAATACCCACCTATTTGGGGGTTCTGCTAATTTTCAAAATAAATAAACAAATATATGCCCCCCCGCCAAAAAAAAAAAAAAAAAACAGGAATCACAAACAAAAACATCTTTGCCAGAGGTCGCACAGCTTCATATTAGTAAGCGTGTCATACTAGCATATTAAACTTTTCTCAGAGGTAATGCTTTACCTATAATTCTGAGAAAAAGAAAAGGAAGTAAATTTTAGGCATGACATTAGGAAAAAGGGGGTATATTAAAAAACAAAGTTCAAATAATATGTATATTAAAAGAAAAGAAGAAACAGTATGATAGTAATGCTATTATTTATCTAAGATTCTTGGGCTACTAATCCCAGCAGATCTAATTTGAAGGATCAACTACTTCCATCAGAAATGCTGGAAGATTTTTGCATATATTCATTCTCACTGTAGCACCTCACACCCTCACTGCATTTAAAATTAACCTTTGTCTCTACACATTGCTTGAATGATGAAATATCTGCAGGTGCACAGATAAGATAAAAACTGGAGAAGACTAGCTGTTTTTTTAAACTTATTGCACATCTCGTATAGTCTCTTCACATATTCTACATACTCAAGGAGATTTAGAAAAGAGGTGAGTAGCTCTATGAATAAGTTTACTGACATAAAATTATTCAGGGGAGTAAAAGCAAATTCTGTCTGTAAAAAAATCACAGAAGTTTACAATACTCAAGTAATAATAGAAGAATTTAATAGTGATAAATACAGAATGAGCCGGGGGAAAAGCAACCTCTACGTAAAGAGTGAGAGAATCTAAGCAAACTATTAGTGTTCAGAAAAGTGATTCTGGGCTCATTTTAGACAGTTCTATGAAAATATCATCCAAGTTCTGGGAAGTGATCAAAATAGCAAATGTAGTATTAAGAATGGACATCAAAATAAAGAACCTCTTCAGGGCAGTCCATACACAATTTGCAGTTCTGTCTCTCCTTCTATTATTAAGTAAAATATAATTAAATTAGAAAATGTTAGAAAGAATAAGGTGATTTATAGAATAGTTTTTTGTGCCAGCAGAGTGCAAGAATATGTTATAAGTCAATAAAATCATTAGCAGTTTGGAAAAAGTGAATAAGAACAGTGGATGAAGTAACTAGGGAGAAGATATTGAAGCAAACAACAGGCAATTTTTCAAATCAAAAATAGTTAAGGTGTAAAACTTGTTGCAATAGTTACAAATGACAAAAATTTGTGAAAATTTCTGAAAGAATATTACATGTAAAATGCAAACTAAGTATTGGTATCCACAGTGATGGACTCTAAATGGGTTAACTGGGCGTGCTGTTTTTCATTAGCAGAAATTTGTCTGCCTCTTTTTGTTTACTTTATTGGTAGGTGATTTGTAATTCCTGTTTATTATCTGACCAAATCCAGTAAACCTCATAACTATGTTTTCGATATATTAAAAGAATTCAAGTTCTTTCAATGTCCTGGCTGAAGTTGGAGATTAAAGCCTCATGCAATATCTATGACTGATTTATGTCACTTAAAAATGCATTAAAAAAAACAAAACTCCTCAAAAATGAAAGAATTCTTAAAAATTGTGGTCACTTGAATTTTTAAAGAAAGTTTTGATTTTCAAATGTGATCTTAAATGAACATTTAATTTGTGAAGATGGTCATTTCAAGCATTCAAAGTCAGAGACGCTTTATGTTATTTATGGGACCAAGTCAAAAGAAGTGTCAGGATTTAGAGAGAACTGCTTAAGTTTTACTGTGGAAAACATTTTTTTCTAAAAACAATATTCCTGCTTTGAAAGAAAAGAGGGAGAGAGAGAGAGAGACTGGAGCGTTTAGACATTCTAGGCTGTCTGTAGAGACTGAGTTGCCTTTCAAGAGGCAAAGTGTGGTAATAAATTTTACTCTGACATTTAAACTATAAACTATAAAATTTTGTTCTACGTCCATTTACATTTCTTTGTTTTTTTGTGGAAGTCTACTTTAATCTGAAAGGAGCAAAGATGATTCCATATTTTTGAGCTGTGACCCTTAGACAGAGCACACAAACTGTTTATAAATAATTTGACCTAGCTTTCTGGCCCACAGACTTAGCGTGTAAATTTGTAGGGAGAAAGGGATGGCGATTATTTTATTTTATTTTTTTTTCAGAATGAACTGTTCCTTTTCTTGTAAAATATTCCCAACTATTATGCACAAATTTTCTGCACCTGTACTTAGCTTTGGGTTAAAAGAAGTTCCCACTTGTATTATTGCTAGAAAATACAGAACAAATATGTATGTGTGGCTGCTGTAGAGGGACTCTTACTTCCAGAAGAGACAATATTCTTTCTACATATGTAAAAAAACCCTTGTATAAATGCTACTTTCTCAATACCTCCCTTTTTTATTCACTATTATATATCTTCTATTATATCTGTAGATTCCTTTATGGCATTCATCACCATGAACACCATACCTATCCTACTTTCTTGGAAAAAAAAAAGTGCTTTCTAGCAGATATCAAATTATAGCACAGCTTCACGGGAAGAGAAATGAGGATTTTTAAGAGCAGATAGAAAATGCCCTGATAAAATAAAAGAACTTATTTGGCACAGTTCATACTCTTAAGTGATTAGCAGTATGAAGGACTTGTCTAGATAGACATTTTTAACAGTACATAAAAAAGCCTAACTTGTACTGCGTCATGTGAAACATATTCATCATACAATTAATGTTGCTATCTGTAGGCCATCTACTGTCTTACGCTTTCTGCTAAGAAGCAGGATAGACCATTATAGAGATTTACTTCAGATATTCTCCCTTGGTTGCGACTGCAACACACAACACTGCTATTACCATTTGTACATAAAAGATTACCTTTCTGTAAGTATTCACTGTCTCAAATGATCCACTGGAGAGAGAATTTTTAGCTGCTTTTTTAAGGTATCTTTTAATGTTAAATCTTCTTAGGTTTCCTTTCATCCAGTTGTCCTTTTTGACTCTGAAGTAAGCATAGAACCTATTCAGACATGTTTTGGCCAAGAGGAATCTGTGATGTTGTCTGTAGAGATGATGGTCGCGTATTGGAAAAAAAGTGTGTCTTTAAAATGCTTCTTGAAAATGGTTTCAGCCTACTAAATCAATCACTTCTTATTATCCCAATTTTTTGGAGATCAAACATTGCTGAATTTTAGAATATTTGGAAAAAATGCTGTTGTATGTATCCATCCAGAGATGCAACATATTGCACAAATGGGATGAGTGGTCTGTCTTTAGAATGACTGAAAATAAATGTGGGTTTGTGGGTTGCTTTCCTTTTTTTTTGTGCCAGCCTTGGTTGCATGTGAAAAAGACATGGAGGTTGCAGAACCAGAGATACACCATAAAACATTGCAGATATGTCTTTTGTTCATAAATTAATAATCTTCTGGGAAAGTCTTAATAAAACAAATAGAGACCTTGCCATGTTCAATAGAATTGGGCTAAATGAACGCTCGAATTCAAGCATTCTCTGAAGGAGTGAATCAATCCACCTATTTATCTGTACTTTGGGAAAAAAATATGAAAATGTACATTCAGAAAATCTATTTTTGTGCTAATTATCTGTAGCTTTCAGCAGCATAGACTTGTTTATTATTCTCAAAGAAGTTATAAATTTTCACTAAAGTTTAAGACTGCCTGCTGAAAATTAGTCACTGAGCAATGAATACAAACAGTTACTAATAACTCAAGCATAATTTGAATATTAAAGCATGTTGTGGGTCAAGCCTAAAGAATAAACCTAAATAATCACAACAGATACAAATTATCTGTTCAGATGAATCACGTCTCAGAACATGCAAAATCCAGACTCCTAGAGAATTCCTTTTTCACAGTATTTGTAAAAAAAACCCTGCTTTAGAGAATACCACTGAGTAAAGGGCTGACAACATTAGCAGGGGTTGTAAAATGTAAGCTGAGATGGGAGCATTAAAATCACATTGAAATGCTTCACATGATTATTAGGATGAATGAAAGTCTATATAGTTGTAAAGAACATTCTTCACAAATTTTATCAATATAAGCTCCATTTTTCAATGTCAAACATATAAAAAACATTATTTACATTATTTGAGTAGAAGTTTCAAGATTAAACACATCAACTGTATTTTGAATTTTGAAAAAAATAATTGCACAAGTATGAAACATATATTTTGACATATGAAAGATAATTCTTACTGATGAATAGAAGTCTTGCACAGCAGGACAGTACTGTGAAGGAAATACAAAAGAGCAGTAAGTTTTATTTGAATGAGGCACGAGTGTTACAGTCTGTGCCTCGATTATTGCTTTTTTTCCTGTGAAAACTTGGGAAGGGAAGCCAAACAACATCTCCCTATACTCTGATATACTCAGACAAATAGTTCTTCGTTAGAATGCACAAATATTTGCCCTTCTTGTTCAAATCCAGAGGCTTACAAAGGAGTGAGAAGGTCTTACAGAAACTAATTATGATCAGAAAGCCTTTACTTCTTTATATGTCAGAGGAATCTCCTATCACAAAAGAAGATATTTTCAAGATAAGCTGAATCTGTTTTCTAGACAATATTAAGTTATGATATGTTTTGGGATTTTGCCATGTTGATATTGACTAGCAAGATATTTTAGTGGGAACATTCATGTTGATCTGTAAAAAGATATGTTTGGGTTCTTTCCTATTCTTTTCCTGGGGCACACTATAATTACCCTGACTTTGGATCATTGTGCTAAAATTCACCGTTGAATATTATGTGGTATATTGCAGTATGGTTGATAGGATCGTGGGGGTAAGTGTTCTATATGCTATGTCCTTTCATGTCTTCCTGTTTCACTGTTGTTTGGTTTGAAGCTGTGCTTTTATCTCATTTCTTGCAGAATAATTTTTAGGCCCACGACTTATGTTTAGGAAATCAATAGGCCAGGGAGAGTGACTAGATGTAAGGGGGACTTAGAAAATGACACTGACACGCAGCAATCCAGAAATTAATACTTGGTTTTGCTGGAAAAGCTGTACTAGGATGCAATACTTAAAGTGTTTTTGATTACAACAACATTTGTTAGCAAGCGTAAAGCACTGATTATTTATTTGTATGGGAATATTATGTGTTTAAAAAGTTGAAGCTCTTGTGCTTCATGTTAATGTGCATAGGATCTCGAGTAGTTAGATGTTAAGGGACCTAATTCTGCATGAAAAGCTTTGGACTGTCCACTGATCCAGCCAGGGTCTAAAAGTAAGGTGCCTGTCTTAAATGTTAAGAATTCACTTTTATAGAAAACTTTAAATATACTTTGTAAAGCTGCCTTTTGTTTTCTTTTATGATTTCCGATTGTCTAAAATTCATCAAGTATCTGCAGTTCTTCCCTGTAAATTTAGCTCAGACATTCACCTCCACTTCAGGTAAGAGGGGACTCTAAAGAAGACAACTATCCATTTTCCTCTTCTCTGGAAATATATCATATTACGTTGTGTCATGTTCTTGTAGACTACCCTTTTGAGGCTATTGAGCTTTATTCTTTCTAATAAAACAAGCATACTCTCTTGCATCAGTATAAGATTATTGTCCCAGTTAACTCCAGACAAACTACGTCTGCCTATCTATACTTTTTCTAAATATCTCTTACTCCTAGTTTCTGATCCAAATGGACACTTTCACTTCTTCATTACTAGTATAAAACACAGTTGATTTACCAGTATTTTTTTAACATTTAAGAACATAGTTGGGAAATGTTTCAGAAGTGATTGCATACACATATATTACTATATTTTTTCTGCTATACTTTTCTGTTTAAAACAAAGGATCAAAGATTTTCAGGCTATCTACAGAAACACATGAATTAGATTTATCTTTGTGTAACTTAAGTGCCAGTAGAGATTAGTATTATTAAAAATGATGATAGATAAGAAATCTATCTTTTCATTTAATTGTTTCTCAATTCACTTCATTTGACTATAATTATTTAATGACATAATGCTTATAACTTGCCAAAAAAGTCCATTTTAAGAGGAAATGTCAAACCACAGCATTTTTCATCTTTATCATTACACTGGGCTGTCTGTTAAATACCCCTGGGGAAAATCCTATCTCTTCTTTTTTTTTGATGTCAGAAAATACAGATAAAACCACTATCACATTCTGTTGTCAAACCTCTTCAGACCATCAGTACCCAAGTCTGGTTGATGTGGTTCTACAGCAACTCCAAATGTAAATAGTTCAATAAAAGCATTATTTTATTTAAAATTCTCTATTTTTTAAATACTCTTTTACGTTTTTTGGTGCTATGCAGCTTACTACACTTTTGCTTTTTTCAGGTTCAGTTGCTAAAATAAGAGTCTTTTCAGGAATGAGTAGGGCCAGGATATCTGAGTAGAAGTTTGACCAAGGTTTCTTTTGGGTTAATCCAGATGTCTGTTTTGGAATGTTCCATATGTGAAAACATGAATCAAAAGTGAAGTCTCATATTCCTGTCCCCTTGCATACAGGCATACCAGCAGTACAGGGAACAAAGTGTTCAGCAGAACAGTGATCTGCACAGCCAAGGTGTGGTGGACTGGATGCAACTTTTCCTTGGACAGACTTTAATTTCAACCTTGATAACTTATGTGAATATTTCCTAGATTGCAAATACAATTGCAGAGGATTTTTATATCCTCTGAGTTCCAACAATAAGATAATGAGCTCAAGATATTACTAGATGACTTTAGCGTCTGGGAACATTGCTCCTTTTCTTCCACTAGGACTTGCATTTCTTTCAATGTTAATTGAAAATATTTTAATGCTACTTTTTTTCCAGGTAGCTGTGACATGCAGAGTAGATCTTCAGATGTTTCTCAAAAGTTTGAGAAATTTCATCTGCATTGGAACACTTGGGCCTTGAAGTACGGTATTTTTAGATTATTTAGTCATTATGCATGATGATAAATCTTTACACTGCATGTAGAAGTCCTTCCTTCCTTCCTTCCTTCCTTCCTTCCTTCCTTCCTTCCTTCCTTCCTTCCTTCCTTCCTTCCTTCCTTCCTTCCTTCCTTCCTTCCTTCCTTCCTTCCTTCCTTCCTTCCTTCCTTCCTTCCTTCCTTCCTTCCTTCCTTCCTTCCTTCCTTCCTTCCTTCCTTCCTTCCTTCCTTCCTTCCTTCCTTCCTTCCTTCCTTCCTTCCTTCCTTCCTTCCTTCCTTCCTTCCTTCCTCCCTTCCTTCCTCCCTCCCTCCCTTCCTCCCTTCCTCCCTCCCTTCCTCCCTTCCTCCCTTCCTCCCTCCCTTCCTCCCTTCCTCCTTTCCTTCTCTCTCTTTTTTCTCTCTTTCTCTCCCTCTCTTTATCTCTTTCTCTCTCTCCCTTTTATTTCTTTTTTTTTTTTTTTCTGATTGAAGACAAACAGAGTAAGATGTTTAGGCATATTTTTTAAAAGTGCTTAACCAGGTCATTATAACTATATCACTATAGACATTAGCAGCACAGCTTTGCCCACTTGGGGGTTAAAGCTTCTTTCTATCTGTCTGGCAGTTAAATATACATGTGTATATGTATGTATGTATGTACATAGGTATATACATAGATATACACATATGTATACACATACATGTATATATACACATATGTTAGATGAGGTCTAGTACTGTTGTAATGTGTATATAAGATTTCTGACCTGGAATCATCTCACAAATTAGTTGACTGGAAGAGTTCAGCTCTGTCTGTTGAAACATGTCTCTGAGTACCTAACTTGAAATTCATTGCCCCTTGCATTAGGACTCTAAAATGCAATTTACCTTGACTTTATAGGCAATAAGAAAAGTAGCCTCTTTGGGTTTTCTGTTTTCCTTTTTTTTTTTGTTTAATTATTAAACCTGCAGACACCTCTCTGTCTGCATTGACCATTGAAAAAAACATAGCTGAGTAGTTTAGAGTAACTGCCTAACATTTAAATGGCTAAAGGTGGATAAGCTGAGTAAACATTAACCAAATTGTACAGTTTAAAAGAGCAGACACATATCTATTTACCAGTGCTGTGTTTTAAATGGATAATGATTTTGGATTCACATGCTTGAGGAACACAAAAGTCTGATTTTTGAGCAGATGTTGAGACATTAACCTTACCTCAATGTGATATCAGCTAAAACTCCGTTTTAAAAATCTTGATTCTAAATATCATGAATCCCATGAATATAATTTTGTACAGAATCCTTCTTTATAAGAACACATAATCATATGTAAAACATTACATGGATCTCCTGTAATAATTTAATAAGCCCTGTAATGCTTTATTAGCCTCCTTCATGACACAGGATATAATAATAAAAATGTCTGACTGTCAGTCTAATTCATTATCCAAATTCAGAATATTTTCTCCTCACTCTAACTGAAATGGTTTACTATATTAAAAGAAACAAATAAATGAAGTTGTATTCAGAATTATCCTACATAAATGCATCAAGTTTCCACTCTGAAAGAGCTGATCTCTAAATATCATAAATAAGTATGATCCCTGAAGATTTCACTAAATCTGCGACTTTTTGAACTCCTTTATGTGAGGCATTTTTTTTGTCTGCTCTTAAGTAATATGTAAACTTATCCCTAAATACTATTCCCTGTGGTTACTCAGTAATGTCAAAGTTATTAAAAACTTACCCTTTTCTTCATGTTTTAAAGCTCGAGCATCTTTTGGTAGAAGAAAATTCCACCAGAATCACTTGTAAAAGTTTATTTCGGTGTGTTATCTTCACAGAAGTCTCAGATTTGCTCCACTGAAGCTGTCTGGAGATCCATCATTGAAGTGTATAGGCATGGGAAGAAGCCCAAACAAAGCGGAAGCATCTGGTAATAACAGTTAATTTTCATGTTGTAGAAGTTTGGTAAAATTCTTGTGAACAAATTCACATTAGCAGCATCATGAAGAAAAAATATGGTCTTATTTGTTAAAGTAAAGACCAATAATCCATTCCTCGTCCAGAATGAAAACTCAATGAGGTCTTCTTAAATTGAACTAAACAAAGCTTTATATGTAGATTTGCTTTTTTCCTATCCAGTTTGTACAAGAAACATGTGAGTAAGTCTCTTTTATTCTCTCGGAAAAGCATGTAACCTAAAAAGTAGCGTCATTTCCACATATCCACAGTACTAATCACTGTTCTCCCAGAATAGAGAGCATATTTTGCTATTATTACACTCTGAGTTTCAAAAAATATACTCTGTATTTATAGATAATAGATCTAGAAACATCCTCATTGGTCAGAAAAAGCAAGCTAATATTATAGACTTAATTTCAAGTGTGTGCTAAAGTATTTCTCTAGATCGAGGTCTGTGGACTAAATCTTGTTCCTAGAGACTCCTTTCAATTGAGAGCAAAAGGGTGCAACTGGATTAAAATATACACCACAAAGATTTTATCATGTTTAAGAAAACTTGCCACATCATATACATCAGAAGTCCATTTAGAACAGTCTCCCCTTTTTCCCCTTTTCTCAGCACCACCACTGGAAAAAAAAAAAAAAAGAGAGAGAGAGAGAGAGAGCAGATGAGCAGATGCAGCGGTTCAGAGGGAAGGAAGTTTTCAAAAATTTCCCAGAATATTTTTTCAAAGAGCCTCCAGAGTATCTCAGCATGCTAGAATGGGTGGAGGTAACTTTTCAATTGCTTCAATCATAACCTTTATAAACATTTCATTTTTATTTACTACGGAAAGCAGAAAATGAATAGAGCAAAGATTTATATCATTGAATGTCATAGCTGATTACCTCTAGAAATGCGAAGAATGCAATTTTTATGACTTTATTTAAAACTAAGTTATTTTTCATAAGAAAACATATCCAAGCCCAACAGATTTAATTTTTAAGAATTTATGGTACACTGTGACCCAAATTTTGTAAGTCATGGTCTGTTTTTAGAGTCATTGTTTTCCTAAATAAAACATTCAATACAGTTCTAGTATATATATTTTTCTTGCAACTTGCAATGATATTAAGACAATATTTTTTCCCAGTGAGTGCAGACAGTGTGAACCATTTCAAAGTCTCATTCACTGATATTTTACTTCCAAGAATAACCTAAGGTTGTTGTACAAAGCCAAGGAGTATTTATAATAAAATTTCATGAAAGTGACTCCTTGTTCCAATGTGTGAATTAAAATTGCATGGAGAATTAGATATGCAAAAAATGTGTTTAAAAAGCTAATGAAATTGAAGGGTAATTCCTGTTGAAAAGCATATAATAGCTGCGTGTCAGATATCTTTATTTTTGGAGCACAGATAGATAGAATCAGTAGGCTGTCTACAGGATTCTTAACCCTGACTTGGAAAATTCTTAACAGAAACCTGGAATAATTTCATGAGAATTTTCTTGAAATTATCACCTAATGTGTCCCCTATTTTCGCAAAGCAAAGCTTAAATTTAGATCAATAACATTCCATTCACATGTAAGTAAATATTCTTGCTACAGCCCTGTTTGCCATTAAAGTGTACATTTAATGCTATAGATTTTACGCAGGTAAAAAGAACCAAGCATACTCCCAGACAGAAACAATGCCAGTTTCATTGCATAACCTACCTGTACAGGGTGAAAACAAACAGTGGTTCACAAAGCCATGCACTTTCCGGACTAGCTGCCTACCTCTACATGCAGTGCGCGCTGCATGCACGGTGCTGTGATCAGGTTCACAGCCACAGGCACCTTTTGTCCTCAAACAGTGTGGCCCAGGAACAGCTACACGCCAAAAGACTGTTCAAATCTTATTATTATTTATTGTTTGCACAGATATCAAAATATTCACAGGGAAGCAGTGAGTACTGCAGATATGTTTTGGAAGTAAGGGTGGGAGTAAGCGTGTGCGTGGAAGGGTATTTTTTCAATTTAATAGAAATTCTCATGCAAAAAAAAAATAACTGAGGTTGACTCCCCTGTCATCTACAACTATCTCATTTTCTACCTTACCGTTTCTCTGAAACCTCGTGAAGAGACTCTGCTTCCTGCAGTCAGTAGATTCTCCTGCAGGAAGCAAGGGAACTCCAGTATTGCCTACCACTGAGCAGAGAAAAAAGCCAAGCCAGAACATAAAAGTAACGGAAAAACAAGATTTAATCACTCACAAATCCACACATAACTTTAAGTCACATTGGAGCCTTGAATTAGAGCAAATTTGAGTTTACATGTGGGCTCTGGTTGCTTTGAATATGTTTTCTTTCAGAAAAGCTTAAAAGAGATCAGTCCTTCATTGGCCTGTATCTACCCTGAAGAGAGCAATGCCTAATACTAAATCCTGGAAATGGAAGCAGTTTGCATACTTCTGTACCATAATTTCCTATGTTTATATTTATTTTTTCACCAAGAGAATGAGTTTAAAAGGTTGGCATCAACCCTTGAAGACTTGGCCGGTCTTTTGAAGCAGATCCATCTCCTTTTTTTCCCTAAAGTAAGCACACTTAAAATTCTTAAAAATTTAAGTCTCTGTAGCCAGTTTTCAAATTTGACTACAAATAGAGAAAATGAAGTGTCAGATGAAGAAAAGATTAAAATAAAAATGTTTACTAGCAAGCCTCCCACTTTTCCATCTATCCTGGTAGAGCAGACCGCTCTGAGTTTGAAGCTCAACTGTCAACTTTAGGCAGGATATTAGGCTACACTCAGCTTTACAGGCCTATCTGAAGTCTGAAGGAAACCTTTTTTCTGTCACTTCTGAGGCTTAACTATGCACCCCAGAGATATTCCAATTTTTTTTTTTTTGCTTTGTTTTTGATTTTGCTTTCCAGGATTCCTGTTTACTATTTTCCCTACTCTCTGTCTGTCTTTGTGCCATCGCACCTTAGGAAAGTTTTTCCTGTGTATATGTTTTTGACCTTCAAAGGAGAGAAAAACCTTCTACCCTTCAAAAGTTCCAAAAGGGTGCCAGCAAGTTCAACTGGCTAAACAAGGGACCTTCCTTCCTGTTATCCAGACACATCATTATTATGCAGAAACATAGTGAAAAATAATGAATAAGCAAAACAAGCATAATTCCTCATAGCCTGATTTTCCCGTCCTCAACAGCAGGTTGTTCCTTCAGAATACTTCAAATATTTTTTTTTTCATTGCAGTGTAACTAAAACATGCCATCTGAAATATTTAAATAAGCATCTGAATAGGTTTCTCTTGGGCAAAATTGAAATAAGATTTCCCTCACTCCCCTCAAAAACCACTTAGTAACAATCAAGGTCCTGAACTAGTAAAATCTGGGCCTTTTCGGAAGGATTCTCACAATATGAGCATTCAAGTAATAATAACAGCCACTCCATAGAGAAATAAAATGGACTTCAATACCAAATTACCTACCTTTCACATGAGATGATTTGTTGTCCATTATAAATGTACTCATTTCACAAATTCCTGTAGATAAAAATAATTCAAACTTCCCTGTTTCTCACTCACATACCAGTTATTCATAAATATAATCTATTCAGACCGAAGGATAGCCATTGGGTTAGAATAATGGTTGCTTATTTTTAGCGATCATCTTACTTTCTTGCAAGAGCCTGAGAGCTGCAGTTACCTTAATTGGATGTGATTTTTCTGGTTACTGATATTCTGATTAAGTTGGTAGCTTCAGCATTGTCTGTCACAGCGTGTTATTGGTATGTTAGAAAACAGAGCAGAACTGAAATGGGGTGGGGAGGGAATAAGAGAAAAGAATGGAAATGAACACCAAAGACCACAGACAGCAGAAGAAAGTTTAACTTTCTAAAAAAAAAAAGTTTTTTTTTTTTTTTTTTTCCTGAGAATAGAGTCAGTAGAATAATGTTCCTCTCATGGACTCTTTTCTTTCCTAATTCTTATATTTTCAGATAATGAGCACAAAATTCCTACTAACTGAAACCCAATTACCAAGGAACACATAGTCCATACTATGAGTTTATAAGGTGAAAACACTTAACCTGGTATTGAAATCTCTGGAAAAAAAAAAAAAAAGACTCTTTTAATTTTCTCACCAGAAAACCCAAGTTTTATTAGGTATTAGAGATTTCTGAAAGTCCTTTAACAGTTGTTCAGAAACGTGTGAAGATTTTTGTCAACCACATTTCGTGACTGATATTTTAGTGGCATAACTTATTGTGTACATATATTGCTAGAAAAAAATCACAAAGGTTTTTCTTTACTTATTTGTTTCTCCCAGTGAAAACGCACTGATATTTCTATTCAGCTTTACACTAATGCATGTAATGATTTCCTGGAACATTAATCAACCATAGACAGAATAAAAATCAATACAGCCCTGAAGCATAGCTCTGCAATACCAAAAATAAGCAAGAAGACAGTCTATGCAGTATGTTTCTAATTTTTTTTGAAGAATCTGCTAACACTGCAAAGAGAAACTGTTCTTTTTCCTCCATAGGCAGCTAAGGCTATGAATTTTATATGGCATGCTTGATGGTAGGTGGTGCATCTCCCTAACATTGTTTTGAAGTCTTAAGACCGGATTCTGGTCACAGATACTCTGATGAACATCTGGCATAATGCCACAAAGGATCTTCTGACTTATTTGGAATTTATATTGGTGCTGCTCTGATAAACTGGGTCCTAAAATCTTCTTCTCTACAAATTGTTTATGCTTGCACTTTTTTGACTAACAAGAAATTTTATGCTGATATATAATTTGTTCCCAGTTCCGAAGTTCTCAGCAAAACTCTGACTGTGTAGAAACATAGGGGAAGGATTTCTTTATCTCATAGAAAGGGTAACTCTGGAGAAACTCTAAGCAAAATGCAAAAATAGAAATGATAGAATTTATGCACTAGAAATAGAAACAGGCTGTCTTGTGATATAATTGTTTATTTCAAGAGTAATTCTAGTAGACTGTTTTAACCAAACGCAACAAGCAAAGTCTTTTTCTTCAGAAACAGAGGAAAAACTAAGAGTGCATTCTGGATAATAGAGAAAGAGAAAGGGAAATAAGGGAGTAATAATAATAATAATAAAAGTCAGACTGTATTTAAAAGCTTAAGTTAGTCTTTGACTTTTAAGGCTTTTAAGGTGATCAGCAATGACACTGGTAATGCCACCTGCTACATTAATTCAAAACAGACGTTCAGTTTGACCAAGTCAAAGGAGAACATGTTTTTCTTTTTTTCTTTTTCTTTTTCTTTTCCTTTTCCGTTTCCTTTTCCTTTTCCTTTTTTTCATTTTTTCATTTTTTTCATTTTTTTTTCTTTTTTTCTTTTTTTCTTTTTCTTTTTCTTTTTCTTTTTCTTTTTCTTTTTCTTTTTCTTTTTCTTTTTCTTTTTCTTTTTCTTTTTTTTCCTAGTATGAACCATGCAATCCTAATTGTTGCAAAGGAAATAAGAAAATCTCTCTGAGCTTACAGATCTGTTAAAATGTAGATATTTTTTCCATGGAAAATAAGATTCCTTGACACTTTCAATTTGTTTTTTCATCCTAAGATCTACATCAGTTTTTAAACACTAACTAGTAAATCCTCTTAACATTGCAGAGATTAAGCTCTGACCTCATCTGATGGAAACCACATTGGTATGCTTTGTGGTTTTCCTGTGAATTATTTAATATTTGTTGTGTTTTTAAAAGACCTTTTACCAGGAGTGATTGTGCAAAGAATGTTCATATTCTTTGAATTAAAGAGTTTCTAACCTTATGCCATGGCAAAGAAAACCTTTAAAACCTGGGGAAAAAAAATAGCTCCCTATTTATTGTTAGCATAGTATATACATATACATAGATAGATAATTCATAAATTAATTTCTTGTTCTTTTAAGTTATAAAGTATCATTGCTTCAATTGAGTTAGTTATGAACAGAAGTCTCACGGTTATTTTAAGACAACTCATTTTTAAAAATTTTTGAGATTAAGTTTTGTGGGTTTTTTTCCAAAAATAAGTGGGTGTCTCATAAAATTAATAGTAAAAGAGTCATTTATGATGCTTTCCTACTGCTATTTTGTCACGTTTCCAGCCATTTTGATTTCACTGTGTTTCCTGATCCTGATAAAATTTCTCTGCTTAGTAAAGTCATCTTTCTTCCTGTCATGCAGTACGTACAATGGGTTTCCCCATCTTAAATTTCAACTGATATTATTGCTCAGTCTTTCAAGATCTTTCTCTGGATTTATTGAATGTTTCTCCATGTAATTCCACAGTATGTTATAAATGTCTACTACCCTGCTGTTCTAGTGTTTATTTTAGTCCTACCTGGTAAATTTGACATCAAAGTCTAGCTTTGATGATGAGTTGGTCAGTATTCTAAAGGATCTTCTGTCTCATAAAAACATCACTGGCCTCATCCCACAATTCACACAGCAAATGTTAGCTTTCCAGTATCAGGAAATAACAGAGTTGTCTAAGACTTTTCCTCTTTTTTCCTTAAATATTCCCTATGCTACTGATACAATATGTACTCTCTTCTTCTCTCCTCTCTGTCCTCGTGGCAAAACAACTCATGTTTTCTACAAGTTACTTTTATAACATCCAACTTTTTGCTTAAGCTTTGTATGTTCTTTCCTTGATGTCTCACAAAACCCTGCACAACAGTGGGCTTTTTATTCACTAGTTGCATGCTTCCCAATTTGGATTAAAAAATCAAAGCAGCTTTCATGCCTGGCAAGTCATGTTGATTTACATTAAAAAAACAAAGTCTCTCAAATGTCATACTCTTCGTAAAATGAGATTTAAAGACTATCCTGCAATAAAACAGTACATGTATCTGTAATGTTACACATGCTGTAAAACGGACAGCAACATACAAAACATACAAAATATTTACGTACACTAATCTGTTTTTCTCTATTCTTTTTCTAGTAAGTAAGTGCTTGATTTTTTATTTAAGCAGTTTGTAGTCTGCTATGGATGAGATGCATAATATTTGATACAATAGTGTGCATAATGTATTATTTGATGGTATGTTTACTACCAACTATGAGGAAAGTTATTTATTCATACAGTCATTTAAGTAACTCTACTGAATCAAAGGCTAGCAATAAATAGTAACTTATGCACAACCTCAACATTAAAAAATAAAGAAGTAATGTATAAATAAAAATGCCATTTCAAGAAAGTTAGGATACATCAGCTATATTATAATATAGCACAAACCCACTTTTCAGAAGCTAAGCGTTCCCTTCAGGTTATCTATTTAAAGTTAAACTTACTTTCTTCTATTTATCAAAATGCTAAAAATACAGATAAAAGATAACTTTCTAGAAATGTCCATTCTAATGATCACAGATTTGGTGATCTGTGTTTGTGGAAAAATGAACCTAGATTGAATATAACTGAATCAAGATTTGTTTCCTTTCATCATCTTAAGTATGAGTAAGTATCATAAGACATCACATTGCTTAATATGAGAAATATGAGGAAAACATCTCAAATAAATACACAGATTGATTTGACGGGGAAGTGTGGGATGCAGCCAGATTAAGATGAAACTCTGGAGCTGTGGCACCCTCATTCATCATGCCTGTGTAGTAGTAATACCAGTTCTTACATGAGATGCCTCCAAGGAAAACGTAAGGTTGAATGGGGGTTGGTGCTGTTGATTTCTCTGAATATTCCTCATTGTGAACTGTTATTGAACTTAGAGAATAACAGAGCATAAGGAATGGGCTAGTGAAAGAGCTACTTTCAACTGATGGACTGATGTTTGCTGAACATTTAAAAAATTAAAGTCCTCCTGACAAAATTTTCAGTTTTATATTATCTTGTGTTTATTTCAGCATTGGTAAAGAATCTTTTAGAGTGTGGAGCAGATAGCCAGAGAAAAAATAATAGAACAAATAGTAATTAATTAGTGCAGAGCATAGCTTATTTCAGAGAGTTTTTTTTTTATAGCAAACTCAGTTTCAGAAGGAATTTCAATTTACAATATTGTTGTTTTAAGTGGACGTATTTCATAATTTTCCCAATGATTTATTAATACATCTACGACTCATGATAAACAAATCTCTATAGTTTTGTTTTCCTATACATCTTCAAACTATTGAATGCATTACAGAAACATTCTTTGTCATTTGAAATGCAGTATTTCTAAGAAGAGCTACTTTACAAAATATTTTAATGGATTTATTATATAATTTTATTATAGATATCATCTTTTTGTTGGCTTCTCATTTAGAAGTCTTGTTTCCTCATTTAGTCAATGAATTGTCTTAGTTGGATATTCCTTCACAAATGTATTTTATCAACACCTTGAGGTTAGGAACCCTTTCCAAAGGAAAGGAAAAGAATACACTGTCAGTGACAAGTACAGATATTATAAAATAACATATTTCCATTTCCTACAGAACAAGTGAGATATATCATGCTCATATGGTATTCTTGCTTTGCAAGGTATAAAAAGTGCAGGGACAATGTAACATTAAATATGGGATTCTTCTTACCCAACTTTAGCTATCCAGACTCCTTGTACATTCAGTGAAGGGAGGCCTCTCCGGAAGGCAGTTCATGCCAGCCTAGGAAAACTAGTAAGGAATAATTAGTTCTCTGGAGGATGCCTGGCTATCTGTACTTAAAAAGGACGAAACGTAGTCTAAGATGCTTAGCCCTGGATGGTTAACTCCTAGATATCCCAAGCCAGCTAAGGTGATTCTTTCCTACTTCAGAAGTATTTATTTTTCTTCTTAAACCCTCTCTCAAGAACATTTTTGATCAGCTGTTCAACGTCTGAATTTTTCTTGTTGATGCAGTTTCCTGCTATTCCACTCTAACCTCACTTCAGTTCCCCTTTCATTTTCCTCATTTTTAAGAGATTCTACATTTGCACTAATAGTATAGGAAAATAACAAGGATTTAACCCCAGAAGAGATTTTTCCTTCCATTTTTATTTTCAAAAATAGAATACCTGGTTGTTTCTCCGTTTTTAAAACTGTGTTCAGCTTTCTCTGTTTTAATATTCCCTTAGACCACAGCATCAATCTGATGTGGATTTCTAACTGTTTTATCAAGGTTAGGTGCTTGCCCATACTCTGTACTTACTTAATCCTACAATATGAAAAAAGAATGTATATATATGGTATTATGTATAATATTTATTTTCAAATAATGTGTCTCCTTTTGGCTGACAGAAATATGATTTCTCAACTTTTATTCAAATGTTTTGAAACCTTTCTAACTTTCATATAAACTACAAATTTGTTCTATCATTCTATTAAATGTCCTTTGACCCATGTGCCAAAGTCTGCTCAGCAAAGGTCCTAGCTTACATGGGTTTCTTGTAAACACACTGTAAAAAAATCTAGCAAAATCTCAAAATAAGTTTCAGGCAGTAAGTCAGAATATGAATGCATTCATGCCTTATTCAGACATGAAAATCAGGAGTTGTTCATCTAGCTCGTGCCTCCAGAGTGTTTTATATGTTTGGACTTCTTCTTAAACAGAAGGAGATTAATTTTTCTTCCTTTTTTTTTCTTTTTAAAAACGTGTTTTGGACAGGGAATACAAAGTTTCAGAATTTTATTTTTTGAACTACCTTCCACATAGAACAGAAAAGTAGAACAAGTTTCTTTTGGCCTGTAGTTTCAATTATATCTAAGTTATTTCTTCATACATTCTAGGAAAAGTCCTACAGCATTCATCAATACATTTAATAGGAGAATATATGAAACATAAATGTCACATTGCTTCTTTTTCTTTACTGTGAAGTAAGCTTGTCAAAATATTTTACACAAAGTATACTGTTGGAAATATCCACAGTAGTATTATTAAGTATGTATGTTGACACTGGATTTTTGTTTCTTATTAATTAAATCTCTGCTCCATGACTGTTAGAATTAACTAAAAATAAGACCATGAAGTGAAGGCAATCTTAAAATAACAAATTCAAGCAAAATAAATATTTGACATAATCAAATTCTCTACTGACAGTTGAAATGTTCACCTAAGATAATATTTGCATTTAGAAAAACCTCTATGCCACAATTTCAGGCAAATTGAAACAACATAACTCTCTAAGCAGCAGTGCATAGGCAATTCTCCCACTCTCCATGCGGTGCCTCATTTGACTACCTCTTTACTATTTTTGAAGATATATTCTAACATACTATCTATTTTGGATTAGCTCTTTTTATTTTTTCTTGATCTGTTCTTTATATTTGCCATGTAAAATTTTTCTTCACTTTTCTTATCCTGTTTTTTATATTCTTTGTTGTTATGTGTTCTGTACCAGGTTGTGATTTACCTGCCTTTGATAAAGAACTAAGAAATTGTCTTTTGGAAGAAAGGCTTTAAAACTGTAAGCTGAAGGATCAAATGATCAGTGTATGTGAGCAAGTGACAATGGCTTACCGGGAGCATTACTGAACTGTTATAAAATGTATCCAGATCACTTATGTATTGCTCAACCATCTACATACATAATGCTCGGTCTATCTTCATGGCTTTACGATTTCAAGCATCCAAAAACAAATAGACAAGCAAAACCCAACACAGTTATTGCTTTTGTTAAAAAGAAAATTGTTCTACAGATTTTTCCTTGCAGGCTTGGCATTAGCAAATGATGATTTGTGATGTGTTTTACCACTGGATTATTTCAGATTTCTCAATATTTAAGATTTTTTTTTTGCTTTCCTAAGAATTGGTTTATTATTCTTCCTAGTATTTCTGACATCTTCTGTAACCAATAAAGAAATTATTGTACAAGGGCAATGTTGCTTCTGAGAGCAAACTTACAGCCCTTTTTTTAACCTCTTTCAAATCTTTTAAATTGTAATCTTCTGACAATGCTAGACTTGAAGCTGACAAATTGGAGAACGTACAGGACTGTATCTTTACAGGGCATAAGCACAATTCTACCAAAATTGAAATTTAAATAATTATGTACTATCTAGCAGTCATGTCTTCCTTTCTCAGACCAGAAAAAAAAAAAATCAAGTTTTCCTTTATTAATAGAAGAGCGACGACTCAGGTTGCTTTTGTGATGTGAAACACAGCTTGCAAGTGTGCAATTATAACAGTGATTATACAAAATAAAACCTGTAATGGAAAACAAGAAAACATTCACTCAGGTTACAAAAAATAAGTACAATAAACCTGTAATTTAAAGTGATTTTGAATCTTCTGGGTTCAAAGGGCTTTGTTTTGTATTCATACTGGTATGAGATTCAACTCAGCACTTCAGCTTTGCAAAACTCAGGAGTAACAATCTCCATAGCCTTCCCTGAAAGTTGTAGTTGTAGGTGTCAGAACTATTTTCAGTAAAAGACACAGAGATCTGGGCGGTGGTTCAGGAACCCTGTGCTAAAACCCTTAGTAGCACAGGTAAAGCACAGGTTATTTCTAGATGAAACCTCAAACCATCTCAGCTAGGGCTGACAACTATACTAGCCATTATAGTGCAGTTATCATACAAAGATGTGTATAGCACAGGAAAAGAAGACATGGGTGCATCTCTAATCCAACCCCAGCTCCTGCTTGGTCCTGCTACTCTTAGCTGGTCCAATATGGTGGAACAACTGCAACAGTGAGGATGGATGGTAACATCTTTAGCCAAAAGGTTCAGGTAGGATCTTACCTACCTATGCAAGGGAGCTTACAGGTGTCAGGAAGGAGCTGTTCTCAATAGAATAGGAAAACCAAAATTTGACAGAGAAATGTCTATGATTTAATTTTTGTGAGATTATTTTCTCTTTAAAGACTTGGAAAGTTTAGGCATATCAGAGATATAACTCCAGGTGCCTGGGAACTTCAGAGACATACTCTCTACTTCACGAGACAGCAACTGAGGACAATGTCAGTTTTGGATTGTAGATTTGGTACCCCGAGTTTGTAAAAGTCTCACTTAGTGCATTTAAATTCTTGGTGTATCTATTTGCCTGACTGTTACCTAGAATATATTGAAACAAAGCTGTGCTTACCACTAAGGATTCCCACAAATTTAAATTCTCTCTTCCTATGAAGCTAGCTAAGTGGTTGCACTTACTCTCACACAAAGCTTCCCTGATAATTGAAATAGTCTTATCCAACAGGATTAATTTTGTATTCTGCATGTATTCTTGGACATATTCTCCTGATCACATAAATCCTGCGATGCCCTAATTGTCTCAAGAAGATTCCTTCTGTGAACCTATAAATTAAACAAATCTGCTGAAGACACTAACATCTAAATTATTTTTTGCCTTCTAATCAATGAGAATGTTAAAATAAACAAGCAAACAAACAAATCTCACTCTTTGCTGTACATCTAAGCAGCAAATAATATCCTGTGATGTATTCCAAGTGTGGGAGACAGTTAATGCCAGTAATGAATTGTGTCTACATATTGTACATGTATAAACCAACTGGGATTTTAGTAAAAGAGCTGCATTTTTCCTCTTGTACTTTAACATGTTTTTCTTGTTTTCCAGAGAAATTGAAAGGATTTAGCTCCCATTGCCTTTCTTTGACAGAGATGCCACAAGGTATCTATACATCTCAAAGGCTAACACAAAATCAATCTGTGTGATTATACAATTTAGCTGCATTTGCAGTGCTAATTTATCTACTAGCATCTGTAAATTACTTTATTATAAAAAATTCAAAGGCTTAGCTGAAAGCCAAATTAGACCTGGTAGCAACACAAAAACATTATCAACAAGGGAAATCTTTAAAAGCAACAGCAGACAGCAAAACATCAAGTCATGTGTAGAAAGACATAAAATGTGATATGAATTCATTAAGTGTTGACTGTTGCTGTTTGATTTGAGATATGAGTAAAGGTATATTGCTGGAAGGGTTGCTGAGTTGCCCTACTGGGAGCCAAACTGACTTTTTTTTTTTTTTAACCTGTAACATTTAGGTAGTTCATACTTATCCTCATGTATATTAAAAAATTACAGTTTCCCAGTTAATCTCGGTCAGGGAGAGAAAATCACAGGGCCTTTGCTAAATGAAGATAAAAAATGTCCTACTCTTAGGTGAGTCTGATAACTGAAAGTCTTTTGTTGAATTGTAAAATGAGGGACACTGAATTCAATTTTAAACATTTATGCAGCACAAACAGCAGCCAGTGAATTCAAGGTTAAATGTTTATGCAAAAGAGCAGCATGAAAAAAAAAAACTAGAAGAAAACTAATTAGCTAACAATCTTCCAAGGCAAAACTATCCATTAGGAGGTAGGTCAGTGTATTAACATAACTCAAAACTGTGATGATTTTTGTATTCAGTATCTGATACTGAAAGAAGTCCTCACTGAAGAGAACTCGCTTCATCCCACCAAAGCATAAAGAATTTTAAAAATTCTCTTTTGCCTTTGCAAGAACTACTTGAGTTTTACTTTTTTGCAATCCCAGGAGAATTTTACATAAGACTTGACATTCTTATTAAGCCGAAAGCCTGGCAAAGACAAATCTACCACTAGGTATTTGAATACAAAACAGGCTTGACAAAATAAATACACACAGAACGACCTTAATTCTTTCCCACTTTTTTTTCCTGTGTTCCCTGTTCCAAACGTAGTAGATAAGTTATTTGCTAATAGATTTAGAAATCTGAAAGTTCTATCTGCTGACAGTAAGTTTAACATTATTAAGGTGGGTACAGGACTAATATTTGCTGGTCAATCACACACTGCTATTTTGACTGCAAATTCAAAATAGATCTGATATCCTTTTTACAGGACTATATTATTTCTGCGAGACCTTGTATTAATATCTTGTCTTTAATAATCATATAAGATGTTCAATAACAGGAATGCTAAGGAAACAAAAACTAAAATATCCAACAGTATAAAAAGTACTTAATCTAAAGGAAGAAAAAAATCAATCATGTACAAATTGGCCACTATCTTATAAGTACCATAAATTCGATTTAGTAAACAAAAAGTTTCCACTTCTTATTTAAAAAATGCATTTTAAGTGCTTCTTAAGTATTCTAAGATGCATAATTAGACCTACATTTTGCCATAAATGAAGAAAATCTATTTTTTTTTATGCTGAAGTTATACTCCCAAGAATGAGCATGTTTTTGAGGTACTTAATTTTCTCTCTAAGTTTCAGATAGCTAATTGAGGTACAGTTGCTCTGGATACACTTTTCAGAAAGCACATATTGCTTAAACAAGAGATTCTATTTCCAAAAACTGACTTCAGAATTTGACTGCCTGAAGCATCAGCATAGTCAACAAAGACTGAATTTTAGGTGGGGTTTACTGTACCATAATTTCTGACTCATGGGCTGTAATTTCTAAGCAACTAAATCTTTTCTGAACTCAGGTAAAATAAACATGAAGTCTGTTTCAAATCCTGGCCACTCACAGGACAAACCAAACATTTCTTAACCAGCCAATCACCTAATTTTTCTCAGCTAAGAACAGAGCTGGTTTATGGACTTCACTGACTGATTATAATCTCTTTAGGTCTGTTTATCACTTGGTATGTCCCTCCTGTGCATCAAGTTGTAGGATTTGTACTTCTCACTCTATTCTCTACATAACAAGTATCATAAGTGCACAAGGCTATCCCATAGATCATTATTTTTTACTGTCTTAATGTGCTAATGTAAAAATGAAGAGTATACTGATCAAACAAAAACAAAAGGTGATAGTTATTGAGGGGAAAGTGACTGGAAAAGGACCTGTAACAACACAAGGTATGTCTAAAGTTCTAATACTGTTATCCTACTCATAGCAAAAGTTGATTCACTTTGGTTCACCAAAGCACAGAATATCCTGGAGTAGCAGTATTATCCTGAAACATATCCTGAAAAAATGAACAGAAATACATTATCAGAAAAGATAGGATCCATTAGATTGGAATTACTGGTTTCAGCACTGAGAGAGGAGAAAAGAAAGATACAGAAAAAAAAAGGTAGAGATAATTACAAAGCAGACTATAAAGGCAGAAGGGGAATATGCATCAAGAAGAGAGGTATAATACTGAGGGAAAAGTGAATACAGGGAACTAGTTATTATGGGAGTCAAGAAAAATAAATAAAACTAGAAAAAGTAATATTGCATTGTCACTAGGGATAGAAAGGGAAAGTGAGGGAAAAGAAACCAAAAAGCACTCAAGACAGAAGAAGGAAAGGACAAGAAATAGAGCAGTGACTGGAGTACTGGAGAATAATAAGAAAAAGAAAACAGAAAGCATTGAGTTTGATGGGTATTTCTTTCTTTTCCTTTCTTTTTCTTCTTTTTTTTTTCTTTTACATTCTTTCTATTTATTTTTTGTTTCCCTTTATGTATTCATTTTCATTTTTTTCTTGTTCTCATTTTCATTTTTGTTTTCTTCTTTTACATTTCCTTACCTCCACATGGAAGAGCAGGACAGAATATTTGTTACTTAGAAGTTTTAGAGGTGGACTATAAATATAAACCATGAGAGAAAAACTGTTGGCCAGACATCTTAAATAATCAGGGCAACAGGGAAATTCAGAGCATCTGTATTTTTAAAACAGTCTTTTTCAGCAAATCTCAAAGTATAGCCTATATAAATCTCCAGGTTCTGTTTTAACGGACTGTCTTGTGTGTCTGCACTGTTGCACACAGTCTGGCAGATATAAGTTCCCATTCCATTTCCCTACTCCATCAAACAGACATCCCATAGGGCAAGTATTTCCTAGCAGAAGGACTTACCTAGTAGTAGAGATCTGTTCACAGATCCTTTTCCCCTTTCTCCAGAAAAAAAAAAAAAAGGGGGGGAGCAAATGATTAGATATTTTAGGAAAACAAACAAGCAAAAGGATAATAGCAGATTATCCCATCCTTAGATATGTTTCTATGTTTGTTTGTTTTTTTGTCTGATATCTTGTCAATTCTCCCTTGCTTTTTCTACTTTCTCCTCTTCATTATTTCCTCAGGGCAGGCAGACCTTCCTTATTTCCTTCCTTCTTTCCTTCTTTCCTCCCTTCCTTGTCAATACTTCATAGAGCACATGTGAAAAAGAGGAAATTAAGAGAAAAAAAAAAAAGGGGGGGAATAAATTCAATGTAACAGTACTCCCAGCTGGATCTGTCCTGGAAAGCAAATCCAGAACCCGAAGATGTAAGCACAAGTAACTCTCCTATTTGAGCTGAAAACTCACTATTAGCAGTAGCATTGTCCTAAATCTATAACATGTCTAGGTAATGATAGGCAGCAGAAATCCTTGCTTTGGCATGAATTTCAGTGGTATTTTCTGAAACATCTTTTCTTGCTCTTCTTTATGTTGGAGCCTTCATTTAGACACTTTTTTTTTTTTTTTGTAAGCTGCAATTCCACAATAATTACATTTATATTAGCTAAAACAATCCAGGGACCACTCTCTGGATCAGAGACAAAGCAGCATGGCATAGCTCACTTCTTTATGACTAGATCTCTCACCCTTCAAACCAGGGTGCTTTGGTTAGTGCTAACCCCTTAACTGTGCTCAGGAATCGTCTGTGAGAAAACTGGCTGCCCTCAGTGAAAACCATGCCAAAAGTAATGCTAACAAGGTAATAGTAGCAATGACTGTGTGCCTGTTCCCATACCCTCATGCAGATTAGTTTATTTGTACAGAGTTTGCCAATAGAGCTTTAAGTGCTACCATAATGCAAACAATAAAATGAACCTGGCAAGCCTCCCAGTGTTATGTTAATCTCTTTGGTTATGTTTGAACCTACTTCTTTTAAAATCCAGTGAATGCCAACAGAAAAAGAATAAAATATTCTGGCATTTTCTTGTTCTGGAGAATGATAGTCATAAAATATAGGAAGCTTATATTGCTTTAGTTTTCACAGATTGAAAGAATTTGGAAAAGGTCTTTAGATAAAAGCACTGGTTTGGACAACATTTGTGTGATCTCCATGAACAAGTTACAGCAATAAGAATTGAAATCTGGGATAAATTACATATGAAAAATGCATTCAAAAATGCTTCTATATGAGCTGTACAAAATAGTGTAAGCATGAAACTACATTTGTGAGTAGAACCTCAGCATCTCACGGACTTGTCTGCCTTAAATGTGGGATTGCTTTCAAAGTCCAGAATAGTTCAGTTAAGCAGACCTAGGCAATTGGATTGGATGTTGGATTTTAGTTATTTCTGTGCAACTCAAGATACTCAAGACTTCTCTTCCTTAAGAGGGCATTTTATCAGTGTATACAAATATTTGAAGGGAGGATGTAAAGAGGATGGGGCCAGACTCTTTTTAGTGGTGTCCAGTGATAGGGCAAGAGGCAGCGGCCACAAACTGAAAGCGGCGTCTGAACATGAGAACAAAATTCCTCATGAGGGAAGACAGAGCACTGGAAAGGGGTTGTCCAGAGAACTTGTGGAGTCTCCTTCCTTGACGATATTCACATGTGATCTGGACACAATCCTTGGAAATGTACTTTAGAGTACATCCTGTTTGATTCTGCTGGATCCTGCTTTAGCAGGTTGGACTAGGTATTCTCCAGAGGTCCCTTCCAAGCTAAACCCTTCTGTGATTCTGTGATCTCAGCATTTTGACTGAGAAGTAAAGCAATGTGGTATACTACTTCTTTAAAAAGTCCTAAATTTTTGTACTCACTCTTTGATACAGGCAACAATGTTAGAAGTACTTTATTTATGCAAAATACAGAGAAAAATGGAAATCTGAAAGACTCTTCTCACTGTAATTGCCTTTCTTCTTTCTAACTTCCTCAGGAATTCGTTCTGTGTATTGGATTCTGTTTATTTACAGTAACATGGGGAAAAAACCTCATGTATATGAATTTATATTAGAAAAAGAGCCAAAATAAGCCTCTAAATCTGACACAACTCTCCAGAACTCTCAAAACTATAAAGGTATTACAAGAGCCAACTTGTAAAGCTATTCATGTAAATTATCAATTCCAAAAGCAAATGTTACAGTCAAAGACACAGCTCAAAATACTAAACCTGCTTTTGACCAGAAATCTAAGCGATATCAGGAAAATTTGTTTTCTCTAATCAAGTAAATATTAGACTTAGATAATAACATAAATCTGGAACAGAATAACAAAATTCAATTCACTGCTAATTAGATTTGATTTTTGATTTATTTAATATTTGTATGTATGTCTGTAAGACAGTTTCATTGTCTTTAAACCAGGGGAGGAGTTTTTTCTTTTTTTCGGTTAATCACTAAAATGTCCTTGTCTTTCAGATACCATGTTCAAAAATCACACACACACACAAAAAAAAGCACTGAAAATAGATCTGTTTATATTGAAGGAAATATTTTTTTTGACCTGAAAGTTCATAAATGAGCTCTCATTTATGTGACAAGTGTTTACTAAGCGGCAAATGTAACTATTCCTCTTTGATGAACAAAACTACATATTTCTAAAATCAAAAATAAACTGTTGTTGCTTATGTGCCATTAGTATTGGAAACTATGTATTTAGTAGATATTTTACTTAGCAGCTTGCAGTCTCCACTGCTTTAAACTCACCAGGTCACTTAGAAATTCAGTTGTGTCCCTCTAGTTTGCTCTTCTTCATCTTGGAAGTTGTGTGCAAATTCCTACTGAATAAACACCTGCAGAATCCTTGAGCTGTAGCTCAGCATGTGGAAAAGGTCAGGAACTGTGAAGGGTTTTTTGTTTATTTTCAGCTATTGGTCCAAAAATATCCTAGGACACTCTGACTGTGTTCTGGGCTTACACCCAGTTAAGACTCTCTGTAAAGATTTCAGCACCAAAGCGAAAAGACAGAAAACACTTGGAGACTGTCCAGATTTGCTATCACTGAAAAACTTTTTTCATAAAGAAGAGCTCTGTGAAACTTAAGGGAGAATATTAATCATATTAGAAAACCAGGAAAAGCATTAGGAAAGATTAATTTCATCCTAGTTATTTGAGGCATTTGTAACATATATATTTATGATCTGGGCTGCCCCAGCTTATCATGATGCCTTCAGGAATGAGATGGACTCAGGGTGGGCTGTCGTCTAAGGGTGCAGGATTGATTGTTAACCAGTTCAGCTGGTGACAGCCCAATCCAGGACAGATTTGTTATCATAATGGCACTGCTGCTTTCTAACTCAGCCATCAGAGGAAGTCACTTTAAGTTGGAAGACAGAATAAGACTCCAATGAGAAATATAGGTTACATTAGGAGCTACAAGGAGCTTAGAGCAGCTAGGAGTTTCTTTGCCTAAATACAGCTATGCTGTGGCTTTATGGGATATTGCTTCAGACTGCTAAAGCACTTATATTAGAGTCAGAATTGAAAATGGACCCTGTATCTCCTCATTTGGATTTAAAAAGGATGCACCTCAAGAAGCAATAATACTCTAGCAGAGCCAATTGCATAGTCTGAGACATTCTAAAGCTTTTCTGTTTGCTTTGATTAAAGATAAGGCCTCATACTCCTAGGAAGGTTAAAGTCTTCAGAAAAAAAAAATACCCCAAAATGGCAACTGAAGAATAGTCGGCGTAGTTTAAAGTACTAAAGGGAATTATCCACATAGAAGATCTCTGATTCTAAAAAAAAATGGGAGTCATAAAATTAAAATGTGTTAAAAATTTTTGGATTTCTACTGAGGTTAAAAATCTTTATAGGTAGGAGGACAGATGGATAATCCAGATAAATGACTTGGAAACCTTGCTAATGAAAAAAAAAAAAAAAAAAAACGCATACGGTAATTGCACTAGTTCTAGGTCATCTCCACCAGTTTTAGTCTTACCATTTGTTGTTCGAACAGTTATCACAAATATAATATTTGTAAAACTAAATGAGGTATTTTATTTTAAAATCTATTTTGGAACTTTCACTTTCATCAGAATAAATGTTAACCCAAGTCCCTGATGAGTTTTTGGAGTCCTATGCAATGATATATCTCATCATTGCTGAGTTTTGCAATGAAAACAAATGTACATTTGTGTGTATAATCTTTGTTCTGTTTACTGAAGTAACCAGCTAAGCTACCATGCACAGAAAAATGTACTCTGCAGATGCTCTCTACTGGTTTAATTTAAAGCAGCATAATACTGGAGAGGCAAGCTAACTCAAGTTATCTCCTGTATTCTCAGGAAGAGTACATGTACCTGTACAGTTTTACCATAGCTCAACTGATACTTGGTTTAGACATTGTGTATCTAAACTATTGTTTAATGATGCTAATAGAGCTAAAATTTTAACCCAGCCCATTCAACGGACTTAACTCTACAGTGTTTATTATGGTTGTTCCTGGGACTGTGTTACTTATGCGCTATTTATTTCCCATAAATAGTAATTTTAGCATTATAAAATAAAGCAATAGGATTTATTTAAAAGGTAGCTGTCATTACTGGAAAAAAAAAAGAAAAAGAAAAAGAACAATAATAAAAAAGGACATTGTTTTTACAGTGGAAGGGTAGAAATATATTTCACATATTTCCAGGCAGTAAAGCAAACATTCAGCAATGCCAGGCAGGAGAGACCATGCTTTATGTGTATTTCTTAGCTGTTTACTCAGGGTTGTTTGCTTTGTTCTATATCAATTCTGTGGTGGATTTCTGGTGTAAAATGATTTGTACATGCTTAAACTGTATTTGTGCAAATACTGCTATCACAGACTGATCCTTAGAGATAACACTGGAATGGTACAATAGCTCTTATCAAATATCACTGTGAGAGAACAAACTTCAAGATCCCAAGACAGAACTGATAATCATAAATATTTTATAAGATAGATGTCTAATGGATGGATCAGATTTACTCTGAAAGAGACCTTTATTTTCATTTTTCTTTGTTTCCTTTCTTTTTCTTTCTCCATAGGACAACCTATATAATGAAGAATCAGTGTGAAACCTTTTGGTTTTGAAACAATTTTTTTTAGGATAACTCTATACTTGTTGCCTTAAGCTGTTTAGACATGCCGACTGTTGGTTTATGTTTTTCAAAATAACATTTGTATCTTACTTCTTTTGAAAGTACCTGTCCTATTTCTGTGTCCTTAAGTACAATAATGGGGGAGGATGGAAGCAAAAAAGAAAAAAAAAAAAAAAAAAGCAAAAAAGACTAAGGGGCTAGATCTTTTTCTTTTTTTGCTCTGTTAAAAAATACTTTTGGTGTTGCTGAAGAAATACTTAAGGTTTTCGAAAGGAAGGGAAAATTCTATGAGAAGCTTTACTTTGTTTATTTGGTTTATGTAATTATTCAGTTCCTTAACAAATTGTTCTGAGCTCAGATTTACACATTAGTGCCCTAAGGATCAGTTTTCTCCTTTATGATATGAAAGTGATTCTGACCTGTTGATTTGTGGACATAAGAAGTCTACTGCCAGTTAAGTGCAGTATGATTAGCCACATTGGATAAGTCATAATTGTATTTTACAGACCTTAGCATTGCCAGACCCAGCTTTGCATTTAAGAGATCCAAGAATGAAATCTACTACAGCTATATCAGATAATAGCAACTGTAATATTAATTAACGGCACTTCTTCCATATGAGAAGTGGGGAATAGATAGCAAGCATTTAGCAGATGCATTGCATAGCGTTAACTATTTTTTTTAATTTTGTCATACCTATTCACTAGCATAAGCAACATAACACTTCATAGCCATTTTCCTTTTCCTTTTCTGACGTGAAAATAACCTTGCCTAATAAATAAATAAATTTAGGAAAAAGATAAAATATTCTATGTACAACAAAGCAGTCAATATGATTCTATATTATATAGTGTGAGAAGGTTTTTAGATTAGTAGATGAAATAAAAAATGTTTTATTTTCTAAAGAGTTTTATTTATATATAACTTTTGTTGTAAAAACTTTAGATCTTAACTTTGGGTAGCTGTTTCACTTTGCATACTTAGTTTTATAAGAGTTTGAAAAAAAGATTGCAAATCAAAAGAAGCCTCCAAGTGCTCTTTTCCAAGCTCTAGAGAAAATCAACTATAGAGAGAGAAGACGACATTGAAATTCTTCAGTGACTTTTTTTGTTAAACTTCATTAAAGTGGATGAAATGGGATCAATTTCAGAAGAGTGATGGGGCAGTAATGAAGAGAGGCCCAGTGCTATTGAGAGTGTCTCGCATCTGATGTTTTTTATTCTGAGATCTGTTCCAGGGGAACATCCTTACTCCTTAGTTGCTGTTCTCTGTGTAATTATCACCTTCACTGCTAAGGACAGACTTCACATCATTTAATCACTCCATCGGCAAAGTCCTTGCCTGTGACATCCAAAAGCAAGAGGGAAGGTGATACTGAAAAAAAAAAAGGGCGCGGGAGAATTTTGTATTATTGTTAAACAGAGAATCAAAGCTTTTGTATTTTCTGTCTTTAAGATAACATATGATAAACAGATATATTAGCGAAAGCATCTGCTGTCACTCAAGCTGAGGCTTCTTTGAAATCCAACATGCATTCACCACCGATTCTTTTCAGTTTCCCAGATAAGATTACAAAACTCTAAAATCTATTAAGCCATTAGATAATATAGCTGTTCATCAGCTTTTTATGGTCAGTAAGAGACGCTGTAGCACTGTGTCTGATGATCTGAATCAGGCGATAAAAAATCTCACTGATTCTGTGTTCGTGCCACTGATCTTGTTTAGTTAGGTCTCCCCTGACATCATATTTTTTGTCTGCTTAAGTATAACCTGTTTGAAATCAAGACTTTTTATAATACGTTTTCCAGGGTTTTTTTTTTTTTTTTTTTGAACCTGATGCCTCTCAGGAAGTCAATGAATTTCCAAAATCCATATGCTTATTATTTGAAAAGTATGGCCAGACAAATTGTTAAACCACAATATCCAACACTGTGTTTATCCAATATGATCCATTAATTGGGATAAAATATCAATAACAATCACAGCTGCTGTAACAAGGTATGTTAAATGATTGTTCCCATGTACTTATAAATACCTCCCAAAACATCTCCTATACAAACACTCTTTAAACAGTTCATTTGTAATGACAGTCATGGAAGATGCAGCAATTTTCCTCAGTATGGAGTCATCAAAATTCCTGGCCTTACAAGTAGCATGCTTTAGTAGTAATATTTTAATATAATTGGGTGCCATATCTAGTCTTAGTTTTCCATTACTATCCTTTCACTCTCTGGAGTAAGATCCGTACAAGATGAACATGTATCAGTCCCATAGTCATGGATATAGTGACTTATCTCACTAAATCAGATGCTTTCCTACCTTCTTACTGAAAAAAAAATACTACATTTTAACAGTATTACTTCCAAAGATCTCCCTAAGCCTGAAGTAACTATTTAGGTGGAGTAACTTGTTCCTATTCAGAGGAAAGGAACGTTCTTTCAAGCCCATATAATTTATTTTAACGTATAACACTATCCATACCAAATGTATTTTTGGAAAAAAAAATCACTTAACGAGAGAGACTAATATTAGAGTCTTCCAATTCAAGCTAAAATTGATAACACATAGTAAAAAATTCTAGTAGTAGAAACTAGTGGATTTACAGAACTTCCCTCTAAAATCAACAGATTTTGGATAAGATTTAAGATAAATTCTGCTTCTTGAAGAACTCAATGCTTGTATAATCAACACCAATTGTACATAAATGCAGTATGTCATGCAACTATTCTCATGTTAGTTTAAAATAAATAAATTAATTAACCCTTTCAATTGTGTTTTACAAGTATCATATTTTTATGAAAACAGGTAAATACAGTGATTTCAAAATATTTCACAGGAAAAATCAGACTCTGCCATCCCAGCTAAATTTGGAATATGTTATGTTTCCAAAAATCATGAAACTATTTGTTGAGGGGGAAATGAGCTTATCTTTTCTGTCTCTCTTTTCTTCTTTCTCTCTCTCTTTTTTTTTTTTTTTTTTTCCCCTTCATAATATATTAGGAACAAGCTTTTCAAAAGTGACGGTTAGGACCATTTCTAGAAACAACTGAGCATCTGTTCCCTGAAATTAGATCTTTTAATGGTGAAAAATTGATCCAACAAATTTCATAAAAGGTTTTCCAGGGGGCAGAATTTTATCCCTCATATATAGTGAGTTTGAGAACCGATTTACTTGTACTTGGAACTAGTATTCAACTTCTATAATTTGATTGTTCAGAAAATTATTTCCAAACCTTCATAATCATTAAACACACACATTCTCAAAAGTACAAAGACTAATATTGTAATGATAAGGATTTTTGTGTGTGTATGTGTGTGTGTGTTTAGCATGAAAATAAGAGTGAAAAGAAGAAATAAACATGAAAATCCTTTTCAAAAGAATCTGTTGACCCCAGAAAAATAAGTTTCAGCAAAGTCTGTGAAGAGTATTGAAAAAGACAAATATGTTATGACATTTTCCAGTTATGCTGCTTTCTCTATCTTCTGTCTCAAATATGGAACTGCTGTTCTCTTAATGTGACAAAATCCCATTGCTCTCAGCTTGGTAATTAAAGTGCAGTAATACTTCAGGTGATAAAAACATGAAGAGACGTGTTAATATCTCAAATATTGTTTTCCCTCTCTCTTCCATTTTATTCAAAGGTGGAAATAACAATACCTATTTAGTTTGGAAAGACACAATGATTGAACAACAGTTCAAATATAGTAGACATGTTTAAATTAAAGGTCACTGCCAAAAAGAGCAGTCATCTTGAATTCCATCAAACATAGCAGAAAAAAATATGTCAGATTGCCTGGAAAGCCTATTGGGGCTAAATCACATTTAGATGGTTAGATCAGATGATTGTTTATTTAAAATACATAGTGCATATGCATTAGGGAAGTGGCTGATATTTTTTGCAAAGAAATGAATGTAACTTTCCTACTGAATATCATAGTAATAAACAAATAAAATATGACTTGATATTTTTCTACTGCATAAAGATTTTTTGAATGTATTTTCTTCATTTAAGCCTCTGATATATATTAATTCATGGCTAGCCCTTTTCCTTCCTTCCCAGAGCCATTAGGACAGTATCCCCTGAGCATTCAGTTTACGGCTTTAGAATCTGGTCCTCCAGTCATTTTTTAGAAGTGTGAAACTTCATATTGAGGCAAAATCTCATTGAATTACATCATTCTAACTGGGGACAGGACTATATGACCAGAAAGAACCACTAAGGTCATCAAGTTTTTTCCTCCAAAGCTTGTCAGCTGTTTGTACTAGAAGGCAAAGACTATTTTCATCACACATCACAAAACACTTTCAGGACCCTACAACAAAACAACCCATGAGAACATAATAATAGTCACAACTGTAGCATGCCCCAGGAAAGAATAGGGTAGATTAACATCTTTACCAATGTTAAGCTTTACTAGAGCAAAATGTATATTGGCACACTGCAGAGAATGGCAGAAATCTGCCCAAAATTGCATCCTTTTGCCTTTCTTATTTACTTCTCATATGGAAGAAAAGGATAAAGCTCAAGAAAGGACCAATCATAGCTGAATGAAAACTGAGGTCCAAAAAGTAAAAGGCTGAAAAGGAAGTCAAACCCTTGTGAAGAAATTCTGTCTTTGATGGGTCACTTTTCAGGAAATAAAATTATTTTAGAAAAATGCTTTCCACTCTAATTTAAGTCTCTTCTAAGCAGAATCAAACCCAATTACTAGGAAACAATGAATTGGCTGATAGAGGAGAAGCAGAATATAACCTGATGTCCCAACGTGAAACTTAGCAAGAACAAATACTTTTTTATCTACAAGGGAATGTCAAAAGGAACCTTTTTCATATCACTTTTTTTTTTCCTTCACTACCACAAAGTACCCCCCAAAAATCACATTGTCCAAATTATACACATTGACTTAAATGGCCTCACATAAAAACCTGGGTTCTTCCAAACCACTAAAAATATTCTACATAATAATGGATTTAAAAGTTCAAAACTGGTATCATGAAGTTAATAAAGTTACAACAAGAAACTCTGAAAATTTTGAGAGTATTTTAAAAATGATTTATTGTAAGTAACTTCTCTCACAAACAGTATCACTTTGAAATAATGTCCTTTTCCTCTGAGGATCCCCCTCTTTCAGTATGGCTTGCGAGAAGGGAGGGGGATCATTAGTGTTTTTTATTCAGGTGTGCAGCCAGACAGTAAAGAAGGGGAAATGATTATTTTTTAGCTGAATGCACCAGTAGAGATGCACCCAAATGCCCCAAATTAGTTTTATTTTTCAAAGTTTCCGGAGGAGTAGAATGCAGCATCCATAGCCTACATATTAACAGCACCAATTATCCAAATGACTGCTGCTATTCCGGAGCTCTGCATACTCCAGAAGATATATTTCTTTCTTTATGCTTTGTGCTCAGAGTGTGAAATGCAATAAGACAAACCAGACCATTGTTGGTGTCATACAGTTTTTTTTTTAAACAAATAAACAAACAAAATCTCCTTACCATTGAATCTATCAGACTAATTAACTCCTATGATGAAACTAAATACATTCTGCATATGTTTATTGGAAATATATGGGCACATGCTTGTTTTAGGGTTTCTGGTGTTACTTTTTTATGTTTTCTCCTTAGCTTATGCTCCTCATAAGGAACAAAAACTCCAGCTCAAATATCTCTGTGTTCTGACTTCCTTTCCCCACTGCCGCTGGTTATCTGAATGGCATTGACAATAACTTCTTAGTAAGCTGCTGATGTTTTTCCCCTCTTTCAGCCAGAACTGCTTTTCATATTTTTAAAATATTTTTACATGTCCACAAGGCCAAAAATAAATGGTTAATAACAACAACAATAATACAGTAATTAAGGGAAATGCATGCCCAAGGATGTTTTGCTTTTTATGAGTTTAATTGGAAAGATTTTAAGTTATGAACCATTTTTTGATCTCTAAATACGCAGGTGAAATATTTTGGCTCATACACATATCTGAAAGCCAATATTACATGTTCAGCTTGCTAATCTAAGTAGTTTCTTATTCCTGCATTTGTTATCTAACATTACTGATTATGATTCCTTATGAAAATATATTTATTTAACTGATATGTATAACAGCGGACATGAAAATAAATTGGTAAGTATGTACCTTAATTGATATCATAATACTATAAATTAAATAGCTATATTAATTTTAGAGTAATCAAATCCTTATTTAAGACACTTAATACATCATCAAAAGTTGTTTGCTAGGAAAATCCTATGGAGACTTGCTATCATTTTCTCAATATTATCTTGAGGCACTGAGCTTTAGTTAAAATTTCATTACAGGACTACTAAATATCAAAGAATTTTTGCATGATGCACCACAATGAGTTACATACTTCAGACTAATCTATTGCATATTTGCCTTTTAAAACCAATCATTGTATCAAGCAGCTAAGATATCTGGGTAATTCATTTTAAGCTGATGAGGCAGCATATGCAAAGAATCTCTTCCTTATTTCCACTTTAATTGGAGGCCAATAAAAACTGCAGTTCATGAAGAAGTTTTAATGCATCGTTACATAGAATCACTTCCAAGAAAATTGGCACCTTTTTTGCACTTGAACATGCACAATGGAAAGACATGGCTTCAGTTTTTAGCAACTCCCTGGTAAATATTTCTATGATGTTCACAATTTACTATTCCAATTTTTATTATTTTATTATTATCTACAATGTAATTATGTATTAAAGAATCAGGACAGTACTTTATTCAGCTAATTGCTTATGAATTTTTGTTACTTCACTTTTTTTATAAAAAGCCTTCTAGGATAGAGCAATATTTTTCTTGATACATACTTCTAAGTAGTTCTTTGAACAATGATGTTCCTTTTTCTGCTAGCTCACTTAAGTACAAACAAAAATCTCTCTCTGAAAAATGAGTTTCAATTAAAGGAATATGACTGTAATTGCAAACAAGTAAAAAAATAATTGTAACCGTTAATATCTAAAATCTCTCTCATCTGCTCATACCAAATAATAGTTGGTTCTGTGTTTCTATGTTTGCAAAGTTCTAGTTTCTATGTTTGCAAAATTTATCAAGTGCTGGTACTTCCAAAACGCATTCTCTATAACAAACCACATCTGTGTTTTTACTGTCTGACTCAGGAAATTTGCAATATGTCTTTTAGTTGACTTTGGTCAGACAATTTCAGTAGCAAGGGTATTTCTCATTTCTATAATTAGAAATAAGCTTGAGAACTCTGTGACTTGAATCTTTTCCTGATCTTTGACTGGCTCTACACACAGGTCTTTTTTTCCCCCTCCCACCTCCTTCCACGGCTTTCACTCTTGAAGACAAAGGCCCAAATCCACATAGCAGAAGAATCCATGGAAATGCCTCTGTTTATCAAGTTCCTACAACAAAGTGTTCAGATCATCTGGGGCTGAGGAAATCTTAGAAGCTTGGTCTCCCTCCTAAGTCATAAAATAGAGTTACTTACCCTGACCGCTGTTTCATGGGTTAGAATATGAGAATATGACGGGAATATGGCAGCTTCTCAGTTCTCTCAGACAATATATATATATATTTTTTCTTTTTTTTTCAGTGATAATTTCCAGAGCATACACTTTGCTACTTTTGCAAAGCAACACCTTTCTTGCTTAGGGAGGCTTCTTTTCAGCCAAGAAGTACACTCTGGAGAAAAGTAAGATTTTGGAAGCACATTTGCAGTTAAAAATTCTGAAGATTTCTCATTCATATTTTCATCTTGTTTGATTATCTTTATAGCTTTCTCTCCCCCCACATAGTCCAAGGTATCCAAGGTATCCAAGGGAGGCATTAACTGAAATAGAAGAGTGAAAAGCCAATATCATGGATTTCTAAAGCCTCCATTAGGCTAGGCCATGACAAAAAAAAAAAAGGTTTCTTTCCTTATTCAAAGCTAACTTTTATACATATATACACCAATAAGAACACACTTTATCATTATACATGGAAATAATTTTTCTTTGTGTTTATTTTAGCACTTGGAAGTTCACAATATTGTGCTTTTCTCTTCTCTAGCCCTCTTCTTTCCCTTTGTGAAGTGCACTGGCATTTTAGATAGATGAAAGTTCTCGAAAAGATGTTCGTATTACCTGGCCTTGTGAGGGTCTGATTACTATTGGCCATCAATACATTTCTTTCAACACTGTTGACATCTCATTAATTGTGAGTAAATTCATGCCAGGTTCTTGAAAGTATTGTAATTGATACCCACTGGCATCCAACCAGGCTCTTAAATTGTTCATCAATAAGGTATCATGTAAATTCTGTCCTTGTGGAACAATGCACCTACTTTATTTAGACCCCAACAGGAAACCCCAAATATATTTTGGAATTCTCGACATGTGCTAAAATAATCCTTTGTGACATACATTATTCTGTACTTTCATACAGATACTTTGAAAAAGGTTGTATGTCCCACTTTTAAAGCAATATTTTTGATTTTGTACTATATTTCATACATTTATAAATGCTCAGAGAAAAAGGCATCAGTCCTAGTTGATTAAGTGCTAATTGTCAACATAATAAAATTTGAATAAAACTTAAAATGCTCAGGCATATATTTTCAATATAAGGAAAGTTTTTATAGATTACTAAAAACTACATTTAAAGAAGAATAAGAAAGCATAGGAAAAAAAAGGCCAGATTGAAAGTTGAGCAATGAAAGCCAAATAGAAGTATGTACAAGATAGAATCATAGAATCCTTAAGGTTGGAAGAGACCTTTAGAGATCATCTCGTCCAACTGCCTGCACACACAGGGTCACCTAGAGTGTGCTACACAGGATTGCGTCCAAGCGAGTTTTGAAGATCTCCAGAGAAGGAGACTCCACAACCTCTGTTGACAACCTGTTCCAGTGCTCTGTTACCCTCACTGTTAAGAATTTTTTCCTTAAGGTCCTGTAGAACTTTTCATGCTTTAGTTTGTGGCCATTTCCACCAGTCCTATCGCTGGCCACCACAAAGAGGCCAGCACCATCCTCCTCATTCCCTCCCTTAACATATTTGCAGACACTGATCAGGTCCCCTCTCAGCCTTCTCTTCTTCATGCTGAACAAGCCCAGCTCTCTCATCTTTTCTTCATAGGGCAGATGCTCCAGGCCCCTGATCATCCTTGTAGTCCTGCACTAGACTCTCTCTAGTAGTTCCACATCCCTCTTGCACTGCAGAGCCCAGAAATGGACACAGTACTCCAGATGTGGCCTCACCAGGGCTGAGTAGAGGGGCAGAATCACCTGTCAACCTGCTGGAGACACTCTTCTTAATGAAGGCTAGGATCCCATGGGCCTTCTTGGCCATGAGGGCACACTGCTCCTTCATGGTCAACTTGTTGCCACCCATGGCACTCAGGTCCTTCTCTGCAGAGCTGTTTTCCAGAAGGTCACTTCCCAGCCTATACTGGTGTCTGCGGTTATTCCTTCCCAGGCCCAGGACCTTGCACTTGCCCTTGTTAAACTTCATGAGGTTTCTCACCACCCAGTCCCTCTGTCCAAGTCCCTCTTGAAGACAGCGCAGCCCTCTGGGCTACCAGCTACTCCTCCCAGTTTGGTATCATCAGCAAACTTGCTGAGGGAGCACTCTGTGCCTTCATCCAGGTCATTGATGAATAAATTGAACAGGACTGGACCAAGGACTGACCCCTGGGGGACCCCTCCACCTACAGGCCTCCAACCAGACTGCACCGCTGATCACCACCCTCTGAGCTCTGCCATCCAGCCAATTCCTAATCCACCTCACTGTCCGCCCACCTAACCCACGCTTCCGGAGCTTGCCCAGGCGTACATATCTGTACAATGCATCTTACCCTGACATGTAATTAAACTACAGGAGAAATTACCTTAAATTTTCCTTTGAGGAGTGCAGTGACACAAGGAAAAGAAAATAACGGAAGAAGGGGAAAACAGAAAAGGGGAGGAGGGATAGAAAAGGGAAGAAATTACAGAAGTCAGGAGAGAAGGGAAAGAAATGAGAGAGAAGTAGACAGGAGGTTCAGTTCCCTCTCCTCCATTTACTCCTTCATTGTAATTTAAAATACTGTATTTCAAAGACAGAATGTTGGAATTCAGATAATAGATTATTTTCAGGGTTTTTTTTTTTCGTTTTAGAAGAACATATATCCTGGTGGAATGTTATCAAGATTTTCCATATTAATAGTTTCAGTTATCATTTTTAATACAATACTATCAGTAATGTACAATAGGCTTGAGTTAAAAAGAATGAAACGCGAGAAATCATAATACAAATGAAATTTATTGTGAATTAAATGATTTTTTTGAAAAAGATATATTTTTTAACATGAATAATTACTATATTTTAGTAGTAGGGCAACTAAAGTAGACATAAACTGTTTCAAAGTTACCTAGTTTCACATAGCCAGTGCTTTCTCCCTTCTGCATAATATTAACCAGACAGACTGATAAAAGAGATTCTCATCACTTTTTACTTCAATGGGTATAATTTACTGAATTCTGATGTAATTAACTCTATCACAGATAAAGATATTTAAGTAGTCTCAGGTTATGTGTCCCAGTTGGTGGGGAAAATAAAAGAGAAAAGAAAAAAAAAAAAAGTGAAAATATTTTGGCATGTATAAAACATCAGCAAGATTAAATGAGATTAGTGATCTTATTTCCACCAACTCTTGGATAAACTCACAAGGAAAAAAAAATATATATTTTTCATCCATATGTGGTGTCATTATGATTGTCTTGCTCATTTTGTGCTTTTGCACAATACAATATTTTTTAGATACAATTGGACTAATGTTTCCACTTACTCCAGATCGTTTTCTACTTAGATTATTCCTGAAAATACCACTAATGGGCTTTTGCCAAGATTTATGCAGCCATATAATCCTTTCTATAAAGAATAGTATTGCTAGTGCAAAAATGCAGCTGAGGATGTAAAACTAGAAATAATTTTGTATAATACAGCAGTTGGAAAACTCTCTAAGTATTTCATATTTAAAGATAGATTGGTGTCTTCTATATCATTTAACATATATCTTTGCTAAATATTTATGGACCCACAGTTGACAGACTGTTCATGAATCTGATAATTCCAGAGTCAAGCTTATAGCTGACCATACTACTCAGGAACTCGATTTGCTGTTTTGAAGGCGATCAGACCTGCGGTCGACAGACTGTGAATCCGATGCTGCCAGTCAGGTGTATAACTAACACACACAGTATATCCCCTCCCCTCCACCACCATGGCTTTCAAACTGCAACAGTAACACTGAACAACATGGTCCTTTTTGTCTGCTTACTGGGGGAAGAAGAAAAAAAAAAAAAAAAGGAGAAACCTATGAGAAGTGATGGAAATTCTAAACATTTAATGGCTTTTATAGTCCTTCACGTTTATGAAAATAAAAGAATCAGTTAAAATGTACATTTTAACAGTGATTTGCCACGTGATGGTTTTAGCATCTAGGTTTTTCTTTATACAGCTTTCTTTTCTATGTTCATTTGTTTGGTTTGGTTTGGTTTTGTCTTTCCACTCGGAAAATATCTGTTAATATTAGAATCCTTTTCATTTTCAATTTTTCCAAAAGTCACTTCCCTCCTCTGTCTCAAATACCCTTGCAAAATACATCTAGTTATAGTCAATAGATAAACAGGCGTAACTAAAGTATTTAATATTCTGAATGTCTTGATCATAAGGAATAAAGCTATTCTCATTTTTCTAGTGAGTTTTTAAATTTGTTGTTAGCATGGGATTTTATTATTTAATAGGTCTTTAAGGGGAAATTATACCTGACTGCCTGAGATGTATTTCTACAGTATATTCTTACATTTCTCTGACCACAAGCAATAGAAAGAGATTGGCTGTGAAAAATTTACCACCTGTGCAAGCATAAAGGCATGATTTTGAAGGAAGCATATGAATCTTAATATATATACCAGGTGAACATTTAACTCACAAAAAAAATCTTAACAGTTGTGCACTGCTTTTATCAAAATTAGAAAAGATAACAAATGCGTTCTTATTTATTTAACCTTCTTCCTCTTACATCTAATTCTACAGAATTCCATAATAGTTATGTGCAATTTACAATTTAAAATGTTACAATTTATTAAAAAAGACAGTAGAATCTCTTCATATGTGGATAAGTCAAAATGTACAATTCAGATATTTTACTACAACTGCACTGCAGCTATAGAGTAATCTTAATGTGAAATAATACTGTACACACCATTTTCAATTACCATGAAAATCTATATTAATAATACCTCTTATAGCTCTGAAGATACTTTAGAAGTAGAGGTAGTGAAATAATAAATTGATGAGAGGCTTATTTTGTCAAGTGAGATTAACATTTTCAAGAAAATTGTAGACTTCAGAAGTCTTAAATCCTTATTTAAGTTTATATATTGAGATCCAAATTTTTCCTTTATCTTTAAATCATATTTTCTATGAAATTTTAGGGTTTTATGGAAAGAAATGTACTATATTTAGCACATTTAATATGTATATTGCAAATATTAACTATGCATTAAATATTTATATATTAGAATGCAATGCTATAATATATGAAATACCAACTTTATACTCTATATTATAATAAATATTTATATACTATAAAGAAGATTTCCATGTTTCTATATATGAGTTTTTGCATTTGCAAAAAAAAAAAAAAACCTTTCTTTTCAGTCTGGTTCATCATTGAAAAGCAGAATGTTTTCTACTAAGTATTATTGCTGTAATATTAGCAAGAGTCATTGTGCTCATTAAATGTTTTGCTTCAGGTTCAAAATCAGGAACATGTACAATGCAGTAAAGGCAAAGACAAACATGAGGAAATGTAAATAAAACTTTTAAAAATGCTTCCTACCTACAATCATCAAAACAAAAAATACGACAAGTGAAAGGAATCCTTAAAATTTACAACTATTAGATTACTTTTTTTTGTCTGCACATCTCTTCAGCATGAATTGTTATAATGTTCAACTTTGCTGAAATGAGTGCCTGACTTGATTATGCTAAGAAATAAAAAACACAAAAGACAATAATGAATGTCAGGATTCCATATAAAAGGAAATAAAAGTAGAGTCAGGATTCCATGTAAAAGAAAATAAACATAGAGTCAAAAATGAATTCAGTTCTTAAGACCTGAAATTGTCTACTGCAGCTATGTTTCTATATGTGAACAGTTTTGGTGAGGCTCAAGTACAATTCAGAATTTCACTTCCACTCAGTAAGAACATTATTAATTTTGAAAATTCAATATCAAAAAGCTTAGAAGTGAAGAATTAAGACTGACAGAATTAAAGTTGTCTTTAATTCTCATGCATACATTATGGTATTATTTGCCATATAAAAAGAATTGTCCTATTTTCCTATAGATCTTTTCTTGTTCTGTGTGGGTTCTTTGCCTTTTTTCTATGCACCATGCAAGTCCTTTTCTCAGGACATGATTGATTTGCTCATGTCATTTTCTTGGGTTTTAATCATTCTTCTATCTGAATTTTCCACATTTATATCTTTTTTTTTTTTTTTCTGAAACATCCCTGTATGGTAAAGGCACCTGGGAGTTTTTTTTTTTTCAGTATAAGAATATCCAATTCCATCTCCTAACACATCTCATGACAGACCTACCTGGTTAACACTAAGCTTGATAACAAAAATATATATTAAAGCAATACCACTATCTAGTCTAGAGACATGTTTTGCCCAGGAATGCCTTTGCCCCTGCTGATAGAGCCACTGGTAGCATGGTTTTCAGATTATGTAGTAGAACCACAACAACAGTCTTGTGCTTTGGGATAATTTCACTCAATGAGACTATAGTTATTTTTCAATCCACCACCACTTCACCAGTCATTTTGTTTATCTCTCAGCTTGGCAGAAAATTAATGCTACATTTTGCATAGTCTGTCTCATAAGAATAAACTCAGTTGGCATCTGTAACATTATCTGAATAAAAAATTAGACAAATTAAAAACAGTGGAAACTAAAAGCTATCCTCAGCGGTTTTATAATCTGAAGTATTCCTCCAGTGGATTCTCCACCTATCTGCCTGCCGGGAGTGCGTATTGCTGTGCAACATGTAAGATTAAGCAAAGTTTCATATACAGCTCAGTTGTGTTGGCATTGAACTTGTTTTGTTTGGAACTTATTCAAGTGGAGGTAGTATTTAGGAATGGATTAATCATCAATTTAAACACAGAGAATAAAGACAAACTGACTAACTGAATGATTTAAAGCGGTATAATTCACTGGTCTTTTCTGGTTTGATATTTTGAAGTCTGAAAGAAGAATTTCTAGTTTTGCCTCATCAGGCTCCTAGGTATAGCATAACTATTTGTAATATACAAGTTAAGGATATCCAACAGCTTCATGGAGGTGCATTATCTTTAAAGCTGGTGTGGTAAATATTTCTTCCATGTGTTCCGGATGGGCTCGGGATTCAGCAATAATCATGCCAGAACGAGGTGACTACATCCAGCATTTATCCAGCACATAAAAGAAGCAAAGTATGGATAACTATTCACGAGGTGATAGCTGCTGGCAGGACACTGGAACTGAACATCTTCTCGAGCTGGCAGATCAGAGAGAGAGGGTTGCTGACCGGCTCCCGTGGAAACAGCGCAGGCCTCAGAGTTAGGAGTTTCTCCTCTCCTGCTCTCTCTGCACTGTCCTCTCTATGCCCGGTGCATCCGGGCACATAGGGTCGGTTCGACCCAGGGGGCGGACAAACTCTTCAGTTGCACAACTCTCCCCCCGGGGTGCACAGGCGCGCACACCAGTTGGGGGTCCCAGCCCTCAATTCGAGGGTCCTGCCTTCCTCCTCTTCTTCCTCATTTCCAGGTGTTTGGCCTCCAAAGCTAGTTTGGAGGACATCTGTGGTTAAGTTGGCTACAAGCCCAGCCAAGCGGCCAGCTTCAACAGGTTTCTGGGGGCGCTGCCTGTGAACCGGGCTGAGCAGCTGCATCCCTGCTCCTTATTGCCCAGCCTAGACAGGCAAACATCCTTTTCCTCAAGGTCTGGCCTCTGCTTTCCATGGGGGATTGTTATGACTCTACAGATCACAGAAATTTTCATTTCCAATACACCATCTAGAAGTGTCTAGCAGGCCTTGGGGATTCTTCTGAAAAAAATCATTTATATGTCTAGCATTTCCAGAATCCTTGTGGGTCATAGAGGAAAAGGAGGAAAGAAAATATACAGAAAATTTGCTACTTAAAAATCTTTATTCTTTATCTAGTTTGGCTTAGGAATGATTCATGAATAAATTTGTCCCATAAAATTATATAACTCACAGACAAAATGATGGCAAATACCACCAAGGTTTGTGAAAGATAGCTTAGGAATATTCCTGGAACCTGAATACTGAATTTATGGCAAATGAGTTAGATCTGTTTTCTGTTACAGTATGTGTCCCATATTGTGGTAGCTAGTACAGAGTTGTCTTTAAAATGTTTTAAATTTTAAACATTAGCTTGTTAAAAGTCTTTTAAAAGAGATAATGAAACCATACACGACATGCCACAGCCAGCAGTAACATACCACAGATGTAAAGGAGAAGGCCTGTATACCTTACTGTTAGATTAACGCATCATTTCATAGAGATCCACAAGGATTTTGTAATCACTTCGCAGTTTCCCTTTAAATACCACAGATTTCAATGCCCTTAAATTAGTTTTAATGCCTATATACACACAGGAGAATAAGGTGTTCTGTAAAACTATGTAAGTAAAGTATTTTTAAATGAAAAGATACAGATACAGTTATGTAACAGGAAAGTTAGTAAGTGCACCCTATGACTAAGAAGTCAGGCAGCAGGGTATGAGGCCTGTGTGGATGACCAAGTTGCTCCTGGCAAAACTCAAACAGAAGAAGGTAATATACCGAAAGTGGAAAAAAGGGACAGGCTTCCTGGGAGGAGGACAACAGGAATGTTGTCAGGGAATGCAGGGACGCGACAACGAAGGCTAAGGTGCATTTGGAATTAAATCTGTCAAGGAATGTTAAAGATAACAAGAAGAGCTTCTTCAAATATATCAGCAACAAAAGGAAGATTAGAGAAAACATGTGTCCACTGGTGAACGGGGTGGGTGGCCTAGTTACGAAAGACACAAAAAAAGCAGAATTACTGAATGCCTTCTTTGCTTCGGTGTTTACCCAGAGCAGCCCTCTGGAATCCCAGACCCTACAGACAATAGAAGAAGCCCGAAGAGAGGAAGATTGTGTTAGAGAACTTGGGTTAGGTAAACTTGTTGCTCAAAGATCCATGGGCACTGGTGGGATGCACACAGGAGTGCTGCATGAACTGGTAGATATTATTGCTAAACCACTCTGCATCATCTTTGAAAGGTCCTGGAGAATGGTGTTGCAGTTTGTGGCTTATCAGCTGCATGGTACGACCAGGTTGTCATCTCTGCGGGGAGTATGACAGAGTTTGACCATGGTGTCTTCACTACGCTCCACCCTCCATTCACTCATCAGCTGCACAGCACCATCAAGTTACCACCTCCTCAGGGAAGCCACCAAAGTTTGGCTATGGTGTCTCCGTTCTCTTTGTTTACCCTTATTAGTGTGTGCTAGGAGTGCAGATTGTGTTGCCAAGAAGTAGATTCCGCACATATCAGCCATCCTGGAAGCAGTAATTGTCTCTCACTCAGGCAAGCCTCTGTAATACCATAACTACAGTTAGGCCCTAATTTTTCTCTAATTTCCCCTTTCTTGAGCAATTCTTCCACAAATGGGGGAGCTGCCTGAGGACTTGAAGAAAGCCAGTGTCACACAGGGATCAAAAATGGCAAGAAGGAGGACCCAGGCAACTACAGGCCAGTCAGTCTCACCTCCATAGAATCATAGAATCATAGAATACTTAAGGTTGGAAGGGACCTCTAGAGGTCATCTAGTCCAACCCCCCTGCACATGCAGGGTCACCTACAGCACATGGCACAGGACTGCATCCAAGTGGGCTGGAAAAATGATGGAACAGCTCAACCTGGTTGTTCAATTCATGCACAGTACCTGCATGTTGGTTTGCTTTTCCAATCCTTTCCAGAGTAGCAGAAAGTCTCCCTGAGATGAAACTCTACCAAGCAATTCAATGTTCAAATGTACAAAATCGTCATCACTACAGGAGGCTCCCACTGAGCCACTCTGTGCTCCGAGCCCAGGTGTCTATTGGGGTGCCAAGCGGTAACGTCATGGTGAGACTTGAGCATGGGCACTGGTACTGCTATTCAAATTTAAAAATATGAAAGTACCCCGTGACATGGTTGGCCACAGAAATGCGGTTTTGGGCTAGTATGCACAACTGCATGTACCTTTCTTGCAGATCAGTGAAGTTTGGACAAGAAGCTGACAATCGGCTCCAGGGGAGGCAAATAAACAGCAGAGCAGGCAGAAGCCATCTGGCTCCAGTGAGCAAGGTACAAGGACCGGTCCCTAGAGCAGATTGCAAAAGCAATATAAATTTCATGCTTCTCTCTGCCTTGATTATAGAGGAAGGATGAAGAAATTATGCACCAAATGTAGGTAATTCAGTCTAATATCTAAAGATAAATGGAATGAACACATCTTTTTTATTCTATTTTTTCTTTATTTCAATTTATGCACATTTTTTCCCCTTTTGATTATTTCGTATGTTCTAATAGGTATTGAGAGATTTGAGCAGCTATTCATCTAATATTTGAGCCTTCCTTACGTAAATTCTCAGCCATGAAATAGAAGCCTAATTGAAGCAAATATTTCCTGGAAGATTGTCTGTTTATAACTCTTACTGTATATTTCTACAGTGTGACTCCCACCCACTGTATTCAAAGAATAGTTCTTCAGCAATTCTTTGTAAGGAAACAAAATCTGCCACCAGTCTCTCTCCCTACAGTGCAACCTCAAAGTTTCCTTTACTGACTGCTTAGGTCCAAGGCCATGTCCGCCTCCTGAGTAAAACCTTTTTTTTTTTTTTTTTTTTTTTTTTTTTTCTCTCAGAGACCTCTCAGAAAGTCCATGTGACAGTTCTGGCAATGTGAGGCGTCTGATGAAACGCAAAGCCAGGTGACAGGCTGGAAAGATGTGAATCTGCTCCCTGGTGAAATTAAAAAGCCAAGCTGCAGCTCTTTGAATAACTGTATTTTCCAGTTTTAGAAAGGTAGCAACCCTTACCTTGAGTTCACTCGCTTTTCTCCACAAGCATTTCATGTTGCTGTCACTTGAAAGGATGCTGTAAAGTAGTTCAGGTCCTAAAATTTAACCTATGCTTAGAACTGTTGCAATCCTGCAAGGAACGTTAGCCATATTCTCACTGCATTAAATGCCCAGGGGAAAAAAAAATCTAGCAGACCAGCACAAAAGACATGTATAAAGAAGTAAAAAGGTGTTTGTGCATGGTTTCTAGGACTGTATGAACTTCTTTGGTATCTAGGTCACACAGAGTAATGCTGAATGCTGAAGACACTTCTCCACCTTCCCCCTCACCCAAGATGAATATAACCTTGCAAAACCTGACCCAGATCATCAGATTTAAGGTGAACATAAAGATCTAGTTCATACAAAAAAGTCAGTCTCTCTGGCTCTTCTGTCTGTGCACAAGGTAAAACATTTGAGGACAAGAGCTAGAACTGGACAGATGTTATTCTCCAACTGGACTTATGGAAAACTGAGAGAAAGTAGAGCTCATGTCAACCTTTTTTTTTTAAAAAAAGGACTATAGGGTATTCTCTAGTGAGTGAAATATTTAAGGTACATATAAAAGAATTGGGAAATACCCTGCTAGAAAGATTTTGGAAAATAAGCATGATTTGGACATTTCTCAGGAAAAGAGAAAGAAGAAAAAGAAAAAGAAAAGAAAGAAAAAAAGAAAAAGAAAAAGAAAAAGAAAAAGAAAAAGAAAAAGAAAAAGAAAAAGAAAAACATAAGGGAAAGAACAGAAGGAGAAGAAGAAGAAGAAAGAAGAAGAAGAAGAAGAAGAAGAAGAAGAAAATACAACATAATAAGGTCAGAGAATAACATCAGAGTTCCTAAATGCCACACTGATGTATCATAGAATCATAGATCATAGAATCATAGAATCCTTAAGATTGGAAGGGACCTGCACATGCAGGGTCGCCTAGAGCATGTGGCACAGGATTTCATCCAAGCAGGTTATGAATATCTCCGGAGAAGATTCCACAACATAGATGTAAAGTGTATATTCTCCATACCTAGCACAAAGGGGTCTCCTAGCCTGACTATTTCCTCTTAACAAAACTGTGCTAAATGTAGTTAGTTAAAATAGATTGGAATAGAAAAGTACCTATAAGATAGGAATAAATACTAAAAGAAAATAAAGGAACTATGGTGTCTTCAATTTTTAGCTTTGAAAAAATGTTTTATAAATGTAACAAAGCACTACATAGCACTCGATTAATACACTGTGTCCAGAGCTTCCTCAGGTCTCCAATGACCAATGGGCAGACAACTATTCAAGTATGCTAATAACTTGATGGTAAAATTTGATTCCTTGGTTTCTTGATTATGATACATTTCTCATATTATCTATTGAAAACAAGTATAACAGATGCTATAGCTGACAAGCTGCACTTGGGTATACATGTTGAACAGCAGAGATTTAAATGAAGTCTGGGCCCATGTTTCTGAAGTTGGAATTTAGACATCTGTTTCAATTTCAATGTATTTTGCTCTTAGTATTTTCACCAAAACAGTGGTCTCCATTGCTTTCTTCCCTTTGATAATAATCTGACTCTCATCATTTCTCTTGCCTTGGCAGAAGTGCTTCCTCAATTGCTCACTGAAATGGATGTGATACCTTTCAGAAGTTAAACCAGTACTTTAAATAATTCCTCTGAAATTTTCACAGATAATTATATTACATTTTTCAACATTCTGAAAGCTTTCTAGAAAACAAAAAAACACCTCTGGCTGATCAGGATGAAGGCCTGATAGTGAAAAAATATGTGTATACCTGTGCATGAGTATATAAAATATGGATCCTTGCAGTGACTGGGCTTAAACATGTCTGGATCCCCAGTGTCCTGGTTGCTCCCACAAGCCTCCGAATCCCACAGCCCCATGCCAGCTGCTGCTCATTGAGCTGCACATACGGTTTCCTCCAATAATTGGTTTTAGACACTGAGTCTACATCACTGGCCTCTGGATCTCCCCTTCTCCTCATTGCCTCATGCTCACACATGCATGCACAGATGGGTCTCTCCATCAGCAGGTCCAGGCCTTAGCAGTAGCCAATCCCCAGAGGCCCTGGTCTCTCTGTCAGCTGGCCTGAACTCTGCAGTACCTCCAAGTAGCCAGCACTCATACCCCATGGTCCCCGTGTCCAGCCCAGACTTATAGTTGCTCTGTCACATGGATCCCAAACAAGGAGCCATGTCCTCCCCCTCCAACTCTTCTCTGGCAACCCATGAGGACATAAGCTTGGGGAAGCAACCCCTTGACCTGGGACTCTCTGGAGAGTCTCTCTTGCTGTTCCCAACTGCAGTGACCCTGGTCACAAGACCAATGGCTTCTTGGGCAGTCTGGGCAGGGGTCAGCTCAGAGACTTGTGTCCTTGCCTGGGCGCTGGGGATTCCTTGCCTGCCCTTGGGGCACTGGACTCCTCTGCAGCTGTGAGGAGAATCTTTAATTGCCTTCCAGGAATCATGACCATGTTTCTACATTTAGGAAAAAAAAAGAAAAAAAGAAAAAAGAAATACTACACAATAAATGCAAGGTTTTAAAGTTGGCTGCATGTCGTCTAGCTATATATGCAAAATATACATCTAATTCTTTTAATTCTGAGCTAGTCACTCAAACTGGTCAACTTCTTGCAAGAACTGTAATGAGAGCTGAGCATTTCAGTCCTGCTGCGTTTTGCCCCCCAAACAGCACTCATTCTGTAACCATCTCTACACCATCTCACATCATTCTCTCTTAAATCCAATAGGACATTAACAGTGTATGAATCATGACTCCATATGTCAACATCATTTTGTCTATTTACAAAACCAAACATTTTCATGATATTATCAAAAGGAATATGTATTCATATATAAACATGCATATATGTTTTGTTTGTTTATTTTCCTCAGTTTTCCTGCTTTCCAAAAGACTTCAAAGTATAAAGTCCAGTTCACAAAATAAACATGGAACCAGTTACACTAACATCATATAGCTGAGCTTGCCTGCTTTATGAAGTATTCATCTAGATGTAAATAAATTAGACATCACTAAAATGTATCATTCATCACTGTTCATTACAACTGGATAATTCTGTTTGTTGTAACCAAATGGATCATTATAAAATAGAATTGGCACAGTGGAGGACCGGCTCAAGAGTTGCTGGTTTATAGTGGAAATATGAAGGTAACAACAGCTTTTAACTTTCCTCCTTGTCCTTTGTTTAAAATTAAATGAGATATCAGAAGCTGGAACAAAAAAAAAGAGTTTATTTTATGGCTTATATTATTCCCTTTTAAATATATTATGCTAGCAATATAACCATTGATTTTGTTATTATTTTGTATAGCAAACTATACTTAGTTTCATTGTGCTAGGGAATAGTAATGTTCTTCTGCATACTGACAAGTTTTCTGATGTAATGGGGTCTGTAAAGTCTACGTTCATTAAACATAAAAAGTGAAAGTCAGACACTACATAAAAAGTCCTGGTAATGATGGAGGCTTTTTGTATTTTTTTTAATTGAGTCTTGAAATTGAACTGAGCGTCCAGATATAATAAGAACTTCCTTTAATTTCTTTTGAATTACTTCAGAGATTTTGAGATTTTGAAATTTGACCTTCAAGTCCACACAAACTCATCAAATGATTTACTCTGTAGTTCTGTTTGAAACAAATTATTCCATTTCATCTCACCAGTCATATAGGGAAGAGCAGATGGACCTACTTTTGAATGACTGAGGTGTTAGTGAACCGAAAGGTAATTAAGGAAATACACTGGTTTAGCAAGTCCGTGAAAGTCAGAAAGTATTCCTTTGTGAAGTAAAAGGTCAAATTATTGTCTATTTGATAAATATATGATATTCAATAAATGTCTAACAGTCCCAGAAATAAAATTGTAATATTCTTTTCTTCCCTTCTATTTTGATTTTATGCAGTAATTATTGAAAGACTGAATCCATATAGAACAGCACATATGACCAAAATATCAAAAGAAATCTTCAGTTTTCTCCAAAGCATAATTTGTTCCTGCATAGTTACTTCCATCTATAGATGACTCATGACTGAAGGCACATGTGTCTATCCCTACAGCACTAATTCTGATGATTAAGTGTTTGTGTGCTGGACTTAAATGTTGCTTCCAGTTTTAAAGCTGTTCCTTATTTTATGTGGTTAATATCACAGCTCTCCTGGTGATAACACAGGTTTTGCTGGGGTCAAGAGATCAGCCCAATGCACTTAGTGAAGATACTCTCAAAAAGTGAAGATACTAATCTAAACAAGATAATTAACCTTCATCTATAACATGTGGAAGATCACTACTAACAAGAAGTAATTTTCCCAGATATTCTGGATGACCCAGCTATCTGACGTGCTTTTATACATAATCTCAGGGTGCACCAGGTATCTATACTCTTTCTAGAAGCCCAGCATTGGGTAAGAGCTCAGTCACTGGTTTCGGCTAATTGCTCTAGTCCATTTCAATTCCCAATCTTCTAGGCATTTAGTCTTGATTAGCCATCTAGCTTAACTCACTGTTAGATCTGTTGCTCTAGATTTATTTAGATTTATCAGGCAGGTAGAAGATAACAGGTGTCATATTGTATGTTGCAGACCAAACACATGTGGCAGTCTGACTGACCAGTAGTCTTAATTAATTCAGATTATGGATATCTGAATACCAGATATACCATTAATGATCAATCTGTATGTGCTTTTAACCTCACTTAACCACACACACACACCAACATTTAGCAGCACGAGGTTAGTTAATTCCCTGTATCTTTAAAGCCATATATGCACATTTCTGATTCTACATACTTTTCTACCTATGAGATTACAGCATAGGTGTTAGTGTAGACTTTTGTCAGACCTTTGATGGACTGCTGGCATCTTGTTTTTTAGTCTGTTATCAGTCTGCTTGTCACTCACACTCTCAGGTTCTTCATTATGTCATTTACATAGGTACATTACTTTTAGATTTCTTATATATCCATCTTTCATATCCCTGCTTTAGCTTTCACTTATCTCTCCTCACCAGCTACAGAGGGAGCTGGATGACTGTTTCAGACTAGATACTTAGGCTTTAAAGATCTAAACTTCAAAAAAGATACTTCAGATATACTTCACCATACTTCTGATGCCCAAATTGAGACTCTGTAAGATAGGCTTGATTTTCAAAACAGGCAAAGACACCATCTTCCGAGTGCAGACCAAGACTCAGAAGCTGAAATGCTCAAAACCATCAAATTCTTTTGACAGCATTGATTAATGAAATACAGATTCAAAGAGATTCTCTGTGCATAGAGAGCACTCTTTCAAAGGTGCTATCTTTAAAAATTATATAAACATTAATCATTCTCATTGTGATCTGACATACTTTTTTGCATCTAGAAATGCTCTCTTCTCCACAAAGAGTCCAAGGCCTCATGAAAACACTACTATTTTGTGAAGGTATATTCACATGCACATGTATACCTATAGAACTTACACTACAGGGACGGCAGCGAGTGCTAAAGCGCTAGACTCTAGTCTTCACAGGATATCAGCTGTTAACTCTCGGTTGTGCTGGTGCATTAATTGTATCCTTTACAAAGGTCAATGTACCAGACAAAGATTGCGAAGAAACTCCTTTAGAGATGGCTATCTCCAGGATAAATTATCTGGTGCTTTATCTCGATTATAGTTTATTCTATATTCCAAAGAAGCTTAAGCAGACGAAACCCATAGTCAATAAACACAGATTACTCAGCTTTCGTTGAAAACAGATCTCCTCCACCAGGGAAATCTATAGTAGACCTGTTCCTTAAACACAACAAAAATGTTTCACTTTTAGTACAGAGAAATGGGGTCTAGGTTTTGTACTTCGACAAGATGGAGAGCTAATGCAGTGGAACAACTCATGCTCCTAAATCGCTGATCATGCTTTGTTCTTTTTATTGTATCTGCATATGCATACTGAAATAAATGAGTAGGATCACTGGTCCTATTTTAAAAGTATACATGGATCTATGTTCTTCTAAATCCTAAAAATATAGCTGGAACCAGGAAGAAATAGGGATACATCTCTCAAATGACTGAATCATGTCTTTTTTTTTTTTTTTTTAACTACTTTGGCAAGGTGATGGCAGGATATGATTATGCAAACAAACATGCTAGAAGAAAATCAGGTGAACTATCTACTCCATGCTTTTGTAATTCTGAAATTCTTGTACTAATTAGCTCTTATAAGATAAAGAAGAAGGAAGAAGTGTTTTTCTGTAGAATATATCAAAATAGTTGATGGCATTCAGTTCTGAGCAAGACATTATCATCCACCAGTGCCTTATTAACAATGTATTAGTATTAATTTTTATTATTGTTATTACAAAGAAGGGAAAGTGAGGAAAGAAAAAGAAATAAAGCCTTCTCCAGGACCTAGTGATAGGGAAAACTGACAATAATACTTAATCACAGGATCCTGGCAAGTCATCCTCTGAGCATATAATTAGGGATGTTACACAAGCCATATGATATATATATATGTATATATATACACACATATATATATATATGCATGATTGGTCAAAGTGAAAACAAGGTATCTTCCCAGCCATTCAACAAAAACTACCATGAAGAAGATTTTGTCAAATGGTAGAGGACAACAAGTTGTCTGCTATGGAATACCTGAATGATACTGAAGTAGTGTAGAAAAATAATCTTGCTCCTTTTTTGCTTGAATTATGACCTCATAAAACATAGGGACAAATAGGTTAGAAAGCCATAGGGTTGCCATTGAAGATCTATTAGTTTTTACTCATGAACTAATAGAAATCATGAATATCAAAAAACTTTAACAAAATGTAACAAAAAAAATCCATGTTGGATAATGACTCTATTAATAAATAACTTATTTTTCATATGAAACAACACAAAACAAGGAATAGTTTTCAATATAGTAGCTATCTAAAGCAACCTGGAGTAGAAAGGTTTACTGCAAGAGGTAAGATCAAAGAAAAGTGTGTTTATTAGAAAGGATGTTTTTGAGAGAATATAGGATTTAGTACTTTAAATTGTATTAAGAAATCCAATAATAAAAATCAGTCAGTTCTACTGACATGACTGTCAGTAGACATGACATCAGCGAGGCACAGTAATGAATAGAGATTGATGCCCAAGCATGACTTCGGAAAAATTACCTACTTCCCTGGAGTAGGAAGCTTGAGTGAAAATTCTTAGAAAACATTGAGGTTATGTCTTAGTAAACAGAGAGGTTAAGGGAATGACATCAAAAGCAAGATGGAAATATTCAAAAAAAAAAAAAAGTTGAAAACTGGAGAACTTGGAAACAGCTTTACAAAAATAACACGTTAATGCAGTTTCGGAAAAATAATAAAAGATATCACATATATGGGTCAAACAAACTCCTGAAAATAAACCAGAACAGATTGTTACTAAAAAAAATATGGAAAATTAGTGAAAACATGCACACTGCAGTAGGGGGCTGACTTCATTTTGCAGAGAAAAAGAATGACACAATCAGATAAAGCGATTAATTGAATGAGTTAAAGAAGATGAAAAAATATTCAACATTGGAGTTAGGGAACAGAGCATTAAAAACAAAACAAAATAAACAAAACACGAAGACTGGATGTATCTTGTATAAAAGATGTGCATAACATCTACACACAGTCTAATCAGGAGAAACTGCATAGCAGAACAATGCTAATTGCAAAAATAGCTTAGCTCATTAGAAATTTTCTAACTATTGGCTGACCGTGTTTCCTAAAAATATATAACTCTAATGGATGAGAGATTTGGATGAACTGGGGTACTTACAGCTGTTTTCTGCTTTAATTTATTCATTTTGTTTCTTTGTTTCTATGTCCTTTTAAAATTCTGTTTTAAAATGCGTAGGTGCTGCAGAAAGCAGAACATGATTACCAGAACTAACTAGCTGAATGTTGCAATCACATGGTTTGCTGTCCTTGTGACACAAAAAACTATGGCTCTACTATTGTAGCCCAGCATGCCCTGTCAGGGCGAAAAGCTAGTGGGTTTAAATGCGTTCTTGAAATGTGGCAACAGGCAGATGCCAGAGTTTCCATTCACCTTTCCAGAGCAAGATTTTTGTTTATCAAACTGTTATGGCAAGAAGTAGATTCCACCTTCTTTCCATCAATTGCTTAAAAAAAAAAAAAAAAAGAAAAAAAAAAGAAAAAAAAAAGAAAACTCATGATCTCAAATTTTTATGACAATGGCTTATTCAGAGGTCTTATGGGGATGTAAGAATGACATTAGGCACTTATATTCAAAAGTACTGGAGTGGAGCTAAAGCAGATGAGAAATGCCTATCTTCCCATACAAAAGGAGACTATATATGCATGCCCTTAACATTAGAAACTTCATTCTGATCAGTTTCACCAGAAACTGATCATTCTATATCAGTGGTTATTGCATTATTTTGAAAAATAGATAAATTTGAGGGGGAAAATTGCCAAAATATGTTAGAATCAGTTCTTCTACATAGACCCTTTCACGAGGGTTTCAAGGTGGATGATGAGACATACAACCTTGTTCAGTTGTAGGCACTTTGTTTCTGTGCTGCAGATGCATAGATTTCATTGACAAAACACTCAGAAGTATTGTCCACCAAGAGGTGTAAACTCAGCAGAGCTTGCCTAGATTGCCTGTCTCTGAGAGTTTGTTCTTATTAGCAGAAATTCAAATTCTTCCTAATCATGTTTCCCCAAGAAAGAAGTGACAGTCAAAATCATTTAATCTGAGAATAAGAAATCATTTGACTTGTATTCTTCCCTCTTTGTTCTATTCCTGTCTCCTACCATGGTTTGTAATTGATAAATACTTTAAAATTTTCTTACCAATTACCAAAGCTAGAAACTGTATTAAGGGCAATTCCGGATGCAACTGAATACGATGTATTCCGAATGAAAAAATATTAAATTCAGTTGGACCTGAACTGATGTGAACGCTGTAGTTTATGTGGTGATATCTCTTGGCAATTCTTGAATAAACTGTGCTAATTAAAACCTCATGTTAGTCTTCACACAGCATTTATCACTGCCCACTTGTTATCATTTTCCTGCATTGAACTATTCACGCACAGGCACGGTGGCCAAGTGGTAAGGCGTCGGTCTCGTAAACCGAAGATCACGGGTTCGAACCCCGTCCGTGCCTTGCCAGTCCTGTGGCTGTGTGAGCTGATCCTGGTCACTCCACCATCAGCTGGTGATGGAGCAGCTAGTTCTGGTAGACCATCTGTAGGCATGTCAAGGAAAAGAGGGTGAGCATGGATTCAACAACGGCAATTTGTGCTCAACCAGCCTAATAGCCATTCTATAATGGGATGGGATGGATGAGGGCACCAGAGTGGATGTTGTCTACCTTGACTTCAGCAAGGCTATGAAAAGTCAGTTAACTAAGAATGGTATTAAAGGAATGAAGTGCAGTAAAATATGACAAATGCTTACTGAAAAAAACAAACAAACAAAAAAACAATTAAAGCAACATAGCATCTATTTCGTATTTGGAGTTCGAATATATAATACCACAATACCACTATGTTTTCAAACTAAACTTGATTTTCATCTTTAAAATATTCTGAAAGGCATTTCAGTATTAACAGATTAAATTACTTCTTTTTCACTTTTTCAGATTCTCAGTTCTTCTTACATCAAAATATATTCCTGTTGCAACTTCAGCAATTTTGAAGTGATCACATGCTAATTCATAGATAGCTAAATTAATTCCACTCCTATTGCTATTTTATTGTGTAGATCTGCAAAGTCTTGCAGGTATGAGACGTGAAGCGTGGTCAGGAGGATATAGGGAAATCAATCTTTTTCTGGCTGATCCAAGTACCAAGTTTTCCAGGCTTCATTATGTCACCAACATCCAGCAGTTAAATCAGCAAAGGTCCTGACATTCTGCACACCAAGGCAGTGGTGGATACTCACAATCAGAAGGTGACTTCGGTACAGACATGAGACACAGAAAGAAATTATGATTTACTGAGCATGATTTACTGAGCATTAGGATTTACTATCTGTGCAACCTGTCTTTATGTTTATATTTTTCAGTAAAATTTCCTCCCATTCTCCTGTAGAGCATGCCTTCAACAACTGTGATTTCAGGTTTAACAGTCCTTAAATCTAGGGATTTAATAAAGAAGTTTAGAACCTAACCAGTCTGTCTGTGGCTAGTAAACATTATTTGTCAATATTTTTTACTTTTTTTCCATATATTTAGGGCCATGATACCTCTTTAATGGATGCACTTGGCAGGAGCAATCCTTTATAATACTCTAAAAGTAGACGTAAGTAAAACAACCCAAACCACATCCATTGTTAATAATTGATGTTCATTCAAAATTGGCAAGCATTGATTATAGGCTTAAAAGGAAGTTATTTGCAGTATTGATTTGGATGCTTCTGACTTGAAACTGAAAGCTCCATGCACTTAATGGAAGCTGGTCACATTTCTTAAAAAATTAAGCAGTCATTAAGGTTATATGATTCGCTTTTCCCTTTTTTTTTTTGGTGTGTGTGTGTGTATTTGTGTGTGTGGGAGTGGATAGCTTGAGTGCCCTTGAGGAAATGTCAAAAATATGTTAAATTTTGCAACTTTTAAAAATAGGCTAGCCTAACAAACAACCATGAAAACTTACAAGAGGCTCTATGGTTGCCAAATGTTGGCAAATTTATTGAAGATTAAAAAGAGAGAGAGAGAGAGAGAGAAAGTTGCTGCTTAATATTGAAGACATCCTTTCAATAAATGTTTCTGCTGTTATTTTTTTCTGCTTTCTCTGTATAGCAGTGTCACAACTGGACTGAATTTTTTATATTCATTTCCTTGACTGAAAAATACGACCTAAAGACAGGCAAGCCTAAAGGTAGGGAAAATATATAACTTCATGAAGTACATATATAGTTGCTATTATTTTCTTAGAGAGCAGTGTCTGATTGGAAGTGAACTGTAGGTTTTGAAGATGATTCTATTTCCATGAAATCTCTAGTATATGAAAAAAAAAAATCACAGCATTTAGGCAGTTCCCTAAGAACTAATATTTTTATGCTAGTTTCACTAGTACTGCTGAGTTTCCTTAAGGGTGACTTCCACTTCCACCTCTAAAATAGTATTTTAAAATGTCAATTAAATATCAGTGCGGACTAATCTTTACTATTGGCCTATTGCCGTGAAACTTGCTAATAAGGAAATGAACATAATGGAACATATTATGAATTGATGGCTTATTTGTACTGAATTACTTTTTAGAACATATCTAAGAGACCGCAGGAACATATACAAACTTTTAAGCTGTTCAGATACTAAGTGAGACCAATCAAAATAAATTTGCCATTGTAATTATTCATTAAATTGTTATTCATTCAGTTAAGTGAGATTTAAGTGAAATTTTGACCAATTCAGTTTGACCATTCTGCTAGTTAATATATCCTGATGGAGAGCCAGATAAAGGCTGAGTTTATTTAAAAAGCAAAGACAAAAAACAGGACTTAATAATTTGAAAAATGTGTTTTGCGAAAGAAGTAGAAACCTGATTACACATAATGAGTCCACTCCATGTTCCAAACATGGTGTGGTCCACACCATCATCAAAAACACTTAGGACCTGATTTACAATAGGGCTAAGAAGTCACACAGAATCAAAATTAGTTCATTTTGATTATATAGTGCTTCTGAAAGGCTAATTGCTTTCAGAACGTACTCACGCTTAACAGGTAAACTATCTGAAAAAAATGGTTTCATCCTCTCCATATCTTAGTTGTTCAGATGTAAAGGAGGAATAATATCTGCACCTAATCTTACAAGGTAAATGCATTTTGTGCATAAGGGTGTGGTTGCTATGGGAGAGATCATTTCAGAAATCTTCAATCTCCACTCCAAAAAGTTTCTAAACCAAATTATTCAAATCAAAATGACCAAGAGGAAGAGGAGTCACATTAAATAGTAGTTTCAGGTGATATAATTTAAAAATCCCATTTCTACAGAGCAGGAGGAGGTGGGGATCCATTAACTATCACAAACAGGTCATTTACAGTATTCCTCTAATTTTGCTTTTATGTCTTAATATTTTTTCAAATGTAAAGTCTTCTAATACCAATTATAAGTAAGATAAGCTATGTAATATGCAACTAAATTGAATCAATGTACTACTGAGGTCAGATCTGTAGACTTGTTCTTCTCATTAAAATAGTTACATTGTTAGTGACTGGACTAAATCTGAAAACAAATTGTATGACTAATTGTTTTCCAGAAATAATGGCACAACTAAAGACATTATTCTGTACACACATAGAATACTTTTTGTCCTCTTATTTAGATTAAAAATACTTCTTTCTTAGCAATTCCTAAGGATTTTGAACAATATTTGTTTGCTCCCATTTATTGTTGCAATAAAACATTTATCATGCAATAAAATCGCTTGGTCTCAGCTGATAATGGAAACACTATTGTGTTAAACATATATATTAGGAAAATAGGCAAGAATTTAATGTTTGCAAACAAGATAAGAAACTCCACTAATAATGGAACAGTTGATAATGAAGAACTCAATACCAATGCAGTTTAAAATTCATCTAATTTTTAAAATTTAAATAAAAAAATGAAAACAAATGCAGAACAAAATATACATATGTGCCTCTGTGTGTGTGTGTATATGAACACGTATACACACACACATTATATATATAACATACCACTTCTATACCTGTTTACAAGAAGCTTATTTTGCTATTTAGATTGTGGGACTTCTGCCTAAGGGCTCAAAATGTAGCTAGCAGAACTTTTGTAAGTATCACTTGTAAAGAATTTTCCATCTGCATCTAATGTCTACCTAGATTAGAAATGTTGAGCCATTAATGTGTCCATAAAAGAAAATAAACCCCTCAATTCCCATTACTGTCTTGCATGGTTGCAAGGACACAAAAGTAGGAGAAAGTACATAGGGTGTACAGCTTATCTGCTCCCTGTTCTTTACACCAGAGCAAGATGCCCCACAGAGCAACTTCTAGAATAGGCAGTAGCCTATGGAACTGAGACTTGTACTGGTGCAAATAATGTCATAGGTTTCACATCCTGAGATTAGAGCATGCCAGCTCAGTCCCTCCTTCAACCCTGGGCTCCCTGTGAGCTGCTATAAATGTCCCCAGCTGCACATTGCCCTCGGATACAACTCTTTCTTAATCTTTTCAATATGATTTGCTTAGGACAATATTGAAAACAATATTCATAAAATCCTACGATCTTGTCTGGAGAGGCCATGGGATAAGTTAAAAAAAAATTAGGAGGTCTATACCTGCCATAGGATTCTGAAGGATTGCTTTCCTAGAGGACATTTCCATGTAAATGCTAATGTACTGGAAATCTGGCCTATGTGCCCACAGGCTAAAAATGAAATAGACTAGAGAAAATTGCTTATAAGGAATTCTTCTTCTTCTATTCCTTTGATTACCTTGGGAGATTGATTATGCAAGCTGTAGGTAGATGGACTTAGTCAGACGTAACATTTATGTACAAAATCTTTCAGCTTGCCTTCATCTTCAGCACTTCAGAAATCACTTGCAATGCTTTGCAATTTTACAAACAGACACTGGTCTTTCATGGGCCGGCCCTGCCAACACTTTTCTGAAAGCTGAATTCATGAAGTGGACATATCATTAGCAAGTTTTATGTATTTAAATACAGAAAAGAACAACAAGTAATCATGGAATAAAATCAAAAAATATATAGAAAAAATACTCTTAAATGAAATTTAAAAAGTGAAAAATATACCTGTCATTGGTTAATCATCTTTATCTCTTTCTTTTCATTCTATCCCATAGAACATATAAATATCCATAGAAGTTTGGTAGCAAACAACAAAAAAATCACAGACAAGCATTCTCAGCTCCATGGATTTGAAGGGTCTATGACACAGCTGTGTGATGCAGTCTAGGACAGAGAACTGTGTCTGCTTTACTGACTGTATACAGATAACTTTCAAACTGGAAGCCACATAAGATGGCTCTGATTTTGAGTAAATATATTCATGTAGTTCTAAACTGTCTAAAGGGGAAGAAAGTGCAGGTTATGTCATGCTGACACATGTCCATGACAGTCACATGTGACTTGTCTACAAAGTGCAGACAGAAGTATGTGTAAGTAAAAGAAAGACAGTACATCTCCCATTAGCAATTCTACAGTAGTTCTGCACGTGCTGCCTTATCTTTAAGTACATTTGATTAACTTAGTCAAAGTTTTTGCAAATTTTATACTCCTTCCAGGTTCAGAGCAATGATTTCAGATTAATATAAAGAAAACAATGCACTGCCTTCCTCCACACATACAACATACAGCCCCTGTTTATCTTCTGCAAAGATCTATTTAAATAAGTCAACTTGCAATTTTACACTGACTTTTCATTACTCTGAGTAAAGATTTTGATATTTGTTTACTAAAATGTGATTACCCAGAACACACCAGGGCCCCCAGGGTCTTCTCTGCAAAGCTGCTGTTAAGATGATTGGCTCCCAGTCTGTACTGATTCCTGGGATTATTCCTTTGCAGGTGCAGGATGCTGCACTTAATGAGGTTCCCCCACTCCACTTCTCTAGCTTGTCAAGGTCCTTCTAACTAGAAGCACAACCATCTGGTGTACCAGCCACTCCTCCTAGTTTTGTATTGTGCGCGAATTTGCTGAGAGTGCATTCAGTCCCATCATCCAGGTTAGGAAGGATGTCAAACAGCATTGACCACAGAATCAACCACTGGGGGACACTACTAGTAATTGGCCTCCACCTGGACTTCATGTTACTGATCACAATACTCTGAACCTGGCAGTTCAGACAATTTTCAATACAAATCGCTGTCCATTATCTAGCACACACTTCATCAACTTGTCTATGAGGGTACGATGAGAGACAGTGCTGAAAGCACCACTGAAGTCAAGGTAAACAACATCCACTGCTCTTCCCTCATTCACCAAGCCATTAACCTCATCATACAAAGATATCAGCTTGGTTAAGCACATTTTCCCCTTCATAAACCATGTTGACTACTTCTGATTCGCTCCTGCCGTTCACGTGTCTGGAAATGGTATCCAGAATTAGTTTCACCACCATCTTCCCAGGGAACGAGGTGAAGGTCTCCAACCTGTAGCTTCCCCAATCCTCCTTCTTGCCCTTTTTAAAAATAAAACCTTTGCTGTTTTTTTGTTTATTTGTTGTTGTTGTTGTTTTTCTTTACAATCTGACATCCTAACTGAATACTGGTATGTTTGTACTTACATAGGCCCTATGGCCAGGATACTACAGGAGTCAGATTTCAGAACATTTTCCAACCCTGGGATTCTTTTCATGCACATTTATCCCTCTGCATGAGATTTCATTGAATTGCTAAACTAATAATTGCACCTGTACTAGATTGGACTCTAGGGTAAACTTCACTGTTGGAGGACCTTGACCCTAAAGTCTTATCTATTTTCAATATCAATTTAATGAGCACATTCAAACTTTATTGCTTAATTACATCACACATCAATGATTTTTGCATTTTGATTAGGTAATAATTCTATGTAATTCTCTGGATCATTTGAGGATACGCCCATGAAACGTCTCAATCGCCAATGAGTTCCAAGAAGGGCAAAATACTTCAGACTCTCTAAACTTGCCACAGTGGGGTCATTTCACAACATGGTGGTGTTGTTTTCATCATTCTCTGCAATGAGCTTTAGATTTCTGAAATGCTACATCTAAAGTTATTGTGCATTATATCTCTCACTACGCATCAGTGATTGTAGTAATTGTATCACTCTAATCCAAACTCATAAGAGGACAGGAAGATATTGGTTTCATATTTCTTACTCTTTTGATTATTTTGATTTTTTTTGGTACTCAACCAACCTCAGTAGCCTTCTCATGCAATCTGTCACTGTTATCCTTAGCCAAGTTCTTAGGGTCTATCTCCCTGCAGGCCCTGGCCATTATATTTCTTTAAAAATACATACTTCATGGAACTTTTCTCTTCTTTTAAGGTTTTTTCTTGTTTTACCTCTACATTTTTTTTTGATAGACAGTATGCAAAATGACTCTGGTGCCTAATTTTTGGCAATCAAAAAATTGCTTAGATTTTTTTTATTATTATTTTTTCTACCATAGAAACAGTCACAACTATGGATGAAACATGAAATATATGGAACATGAAACATCACTACACAAAAATAGAGGTATGTTGGGCAAAATTTATGCCCCTGAAGAATGCTCATTCAACATCAGATAAAGATAGTAGTCTGTATAACACAGTCAGCATGACATTCTCTTTTCATAAGGGCTACCTGCAGGAGCAGGTTAATCACAAGAGTATGTACCAAGAACATCAAAATAAACAATATTATTTCATATATTTTTGAGTTTTAAAAAGCTGCGAAACCCACACAAAAAATAGTCTAAGACATGTGGTATAATTCTCTATTACAGGAAAAAAAATGGAATCTGATGTTCATACTTTGCTTTATTTAGTTGGCTAGAAATATATAGTTGACTAGAAATATATTTTAAAACTCTATCCAAATTCTAGCTAAATTTTATATTTCTAGCCAACTAAAAAGTGTGGTTGCAATTTCATGGAAATAAACCAAATTTGCATTGTTACAATTTAGATACTTCATAGAAATTCATCTCTGACAAATAACACCAGTAGCTTTCCTACTTTTAAGTTCATTTTATTTTCCCACATCTACAGGCAGAGTCATTTCCAACTTAGTAACATTTTCTTCTCTAGAATGCTGGCTGTATCATTTACTTTGGTTGATTAGACCTTATTTACACCTGCATTTTTTTTTCAGCGTATCTTCAGGCTACCTTGGTACCTTGGAAGATGTCATGCTCTCTAATTAGAGAATCTCCTAACTGCAGAGCATTAATGGCAGTCATTGCAACTGTCAGCAGTTTTTCACTTTTCGCATGAGGACACTGCTTGCTAATTGGATTAAGTCTGGATCTGACTGTAATCTCTGCAAGCAGCAGCTAAAGAAAGAACTGCCATTTCATACTAGGTTTGTGGGCTAAAAGGTGATGAATACACCTAATAAGAGTAATTTAAAGCACAACCCATGCACATAATTAACACCGCCTTATTTCCTTGATTAAAAATCTGCTTATAAATGGCAATAGCTCAACTAAAACAAGAGGCAATATTTTAAGCTAGAGTAGATACTGATATTACTTCAATAAGATACTGTTTTAGGGAGGGTGGGTGAGTTTACTTTATATTCCTTTATAGATATTCTTTTTTTCAAAAGCAGTCAGGGAGTTTCAGGACCCTGTGTCTTGCTCCTCCCTTCTCCCTTCCCCTTTCCCTTTTTGTTCTTTTTCCTACTGGGAAAAAAATGAAAATGTTGAAATAAATTTGTTTATCTCTATTTTTAATTATTATAATTTTATTATTACTATTACTATTTTTTATTTTTCCTGAGCAGTAACTTTGAATTTCAAGAGGCAGATGGTCTGGTCACTGGTCCAAGACTGCCAACACTCTGCACATAAAGATTTCTTTTCTCCTGGCTTTCTCTCAGGAGCCTTAGTGTCAATGTTTTACATCTCTTGATTTCTGCTGATTTTGGCATCCCCTGTCTCTGTCCATTTTTTCCCCACATACAAGTGCAGATAAAGAGCTACCACTAGATCAATCTTCTTCTCGCTGCATTTGCAATAAGAACAGCCTCTGGTCAGGGTTACTGTTGTTTCAGTCATCATTAACATTTAACACCACTCTTACAGAGCCTGAAGTGAGAGGCAACATAAATAAACTCTATGATTGCTCATTGATCAAAGACAAGCTTTCCGTGAACCATACAACATCTAGCATAAGGCATAGCTTCAATGTTGGGTGATTTCTTGAATCTTTAGCGTTCCTAATAAGACATAGATTCAAGGCTTATGTTCAATAGCACCGTAAGGGAGGATAATCAAGAACTGATGACTCTGCAGAGCTTTGGAAATTCAATCTAAAGAACATTGACCTGACAAGGGTAGAGAAAAAGGAAATGGATGACAGACCCTTGAAGCTATCAAATGAATCTTGGTACATCATGAAGTGGGTGTAGTGGGAGAATTTTGAGATGGGTTGAAGAGCTAAGTCTTATTTACAGCTATCACTGTTGTAGCTGAATTGTTGCCACTCAAGAAGCCATACAAGAGTTAAGAGAGAAAATCTACATCTCCCCTTCCCAAACCTAAAAGGAACACCTTGGGATCATTTTCATTCAGTTTCTCTTGGTGTATGTATCTTCTTAAAATAGTAATATATATATTTTTATAACCCATACAGCTACCGAGAAGATTAAAAAAACAAGTCAACTTTCTCTCTGGCTGAGACTGGCTGCTTGTGCAGCAATAGCTGAAGGAGAGAGCGCAATGTCCAAGTCCAAGGAGGTGAGCCAAGAGCAGCTCTTCAACACTGGCTCCATAAAGGAGTCATAAGACTCTGGAGTTATAAGGCTCTGGAAAGGGCTGCTTGGCAATATAAAATTATTCTGTTTCTTACGGAATCATGGAGAAGTTACTTTCTGATAATATGAAAAACTGATTTTTAAAATGGCCAGTATGCTGTCTCTGAAAGTGCATGTGTCTTAACAGTCCTGATTTAGGGGGCAAGAATTAGTCTGTTGATGCAGTACGTGCAAGAAATGTCTCTTTAATGAATAAAACCCCCTTTTTGGAAAAGTTTGAATGTGTCTACGCTAATAAACACTAATAAACTTTTCAGGAGTAGTGTCCTGTGATTGTAAATATTGTTGAACTGCAAGAAGAGTCCATGGAATAATTTCAGCTCAGGCCAACAAACATCCTTCCAAATTATTCCTCCCAACAAACATCCTCCCAAATGATACACAGGAGCAGTGTGAACTAAGCATTTGTGTCTGATTGCTATGCTCAGGAAAATAAGAGTTTCACACTAAGTGTTTAACACTAAGTGTCTTTCTGTGTCATCCAACCCCAGACCCTGAGAAACACCATACGTATACATGCAATTTAGCAGAATGGAGTAGCTTATATGCCCACATCTTCACAACACTCAAAATCATGTCTTCTCAATCATAAAACTTAATTTAGAATTTGAAGGTTAAATTCCTAAAAACTTTGGGACATTTTCCTTTCAGTAGTTTTCCTGGAGGTAGACTTGTGTTACTACGTAGAAGTATTCCAGTATACTATTTGATTTGCCTGTATAATATGATCTGAGACATCATATGCATAGAGTGTATCAACTAGTTTATCTGAATACATATTATTACTAATTTTTCACTTGAAATATTAACATTTCTTTCTGCAATTCTCATCCACATGTACCTCCTCAGTAACTTCTACCCCATTGCAGATTTAACACCTGTGTATGAGTTTGAATTTTCATTCCCCACAAACAATTTTTTTTGCATAAAATGATAAAATGGCTTTTGGACTACTCTGCTGTTGCAAATGCTTTTTCTATAAACCATGACTTGCAGTGTACTGTAAAAACAATGGTTTTACATGTACCTGTCAATCTGTTTTACAATATTCCTTGTCATTGCTGTTTTCGGTCTCCCACTGGCTGTATTCTTTTTCATTTTATTTTCCCTTTAACCCTCAATACTTCCCATTTTCTCTATTAAAAAAAATAAGATTTTATAGTTTAAATTTAATGGATTATAGGGTTTCATACTCCACTGTCATACATATTGTGATTTCGACTAGACCACACAAGCAGCAAGAAGTCCCAAATTCATTGTCATTTCATTCTTACAATAAATATTCCTCATCTGTTAGACTGCCATATTGCTACTGTAGACAAATTCCTTCCAACGTTATATGATCGGGTGCATATTGTGGTTGGGGTTTGGCTTGTCTTAAATTAATAGATAGGTGTCTTTGTAGGAGCTACATATTATATATGTGTAAATATCTATGCATGTATATAAATAAAAAATATATATATAGTCAAAGTTCATTATGCCCTGGCTATAAAAGTTTGTAGTAAAATGCTTTGTTTTTATAAGACCAACATTCCATGAAAGTATGCTATCCTTCATAATCATTATTGTGTTACATCCTTTTCATATTGCATAAGATTTGGACTGCTGTCACATAACAGAGGAAGAACTAAAGAAGAAGTTTGTTGGAGAAAGGGAGACTGCGACATCATATGATCATCGACAAGACTCGTTTATTAATCTTTCCAAGCTGCCTTTTATACATTCGTTAATTAGCTTCATGCATATTGCAAAGCTTTAGCTCACGATTGGTTGCTAGGGAGGTTGCTATGTCCTGGCCGCATAGGCTCTTTCCCAGCTCTGCAAAGTTGTTTACCCGAAACGGCTAACTACTCTTTCCCACATAGCTCCCCATTCCCAGCCGGCCAAGGACAACTCACTAACACTCCCCAGTACATTATCAGCAAGGCGCAGGTGGTGCAGATTCTTAGCACAGTGCAGATTCTCAGCACAGCATTTCCCTACAGAAGTTGTATGTTTAGCTTATTTTTAGTGTTTATTTAGAAAAGGGGAGAAACTACTGCTTCTTAGGAATCATTCAAAGTAGCCTTGAAAGTCCTGTTTGGTACATGCTCGAAATAAAACCTTTTCCAGATACAGAAGGACTATGAATGGGTATGGTATTAAAAAAAAATGCAATAAACCTGCAAGAAGTAGATTTGTGAGAGAACCAAAACTACTTGTAATAGCAAAATAGTTTCTGTAGAAAAACTGAATTTTTGAAAATTGTCAATGATGTGTTTTGACACTTCATGAATAAGAACCAGTTTGTTTAGAAATTATATTTTTCTTATTTTATCTTGAGTGAAATACTTCATGTTGACATACACATTCTTCTCTCTTTTTGCTTTTATGGAGAAGAAAATAACAAAAACTCTCCAATAATTTTTTTGGGTCAAGTGAAACTTGGCCAAGAAATCAAAACCCCTTTATCGACCAGTTTTAATGAAGCAGAAAATCTTCATGACATACTGAATAATGTAATGTTATGCTTTGAAAAACAAATAAACATGAGGGGAGAAGATTTTCATTATGCTCTCTGACTTTTGGCTGTATGCATTTTAAGTATAAAAAATATCTAGAATAAAGTAGACAAGTCAGAAGTCTAAGTATTCGGTGAATGTTCTCTAAGTAACTTCTTTCTCAGATAATGCCATTCCTTCCTATCATCCTCAAGAAGTACAAGGTCCAAAATTATTGCAACTGTGAAATATAATCATATTGAACATGATGGAAACCATCCTCTTTCTTTGTCCAGCTTCATAACTACCTGAGAGATCATCTTGTCTTTCTAATGAAACTATTTAGCTTGTCCAAGCAGTTGATAGAACCTATTACAATTGTTCGTATAACTGTCTAGGTCAGCTCATATGTTGTAGTAGAGGTCTCACAAGACAAGGAAATTCAGTTCTTGAACAGCTGGTGCTTCACAAGCAAAATAGAAAATTGGTACATTAATTTTCTCTCCAAAAAGTTTCCAGTTTCCATATCTGATCAATTTAATGAAACTTCTAAGTAACTGGATAGTAAGGAAAATAAATTTTTAAAAAAGGCAAACAACAGATACATACACAGGGACACACAGGGAGCACCCAAAATTAGAGAGGCAACGACACCACTGGAATTCCAACCTGCAGGAATTTTCCTCAAGTAATCTGCCTGTAATGCACTGAAAGGTGATTGATAGTTATTCAGATTTACCAAACCTTCTGGTTTCAGATAATTTTTTTGTGGATACCTAGAAACAGTTGAGTGAATAGTTATAAATATGTTCTTGATATTTTTATTATCACGCTTCCTCCTCTTCCCCCCCAGTAATCTGCTTTCTCCTTTGAACTCATCTCTACATTTTTATGAAATGCAGCTTCTAATGACACATTACAGAAGAATCACCATGAAGTATGAAAGTATGAAAACTCCTCCACCCCACAGAGGGTGATCCCATCTTCTGCACAGTGTGACTTGGTGAACACTGGCATGTGCAAAATGTAATGGAGAGGAGATTTCCGAAAATAAATTTGATACTGACATTGCTTGCTCTCATTTTCTGTTTCTGTCTGATGGGAGAGGAGTGCCTGACAACAATTCTACCCTCTATTTAGTATCATAATATGTTTCCATAGTATTAATAACGGTTTAATTTGAAGGAAATGTTCCTTAGGCAATGTTGTAAGTGGCTTAAAAGGTTTTGTACACTTTTCCATGGAAAAACATAATCTTTCATACAAACAACAACAGAAACTATTAATTAGTCTCACTTTTAATTAAATGATGATCCTCATTTAACAGAGATTAAATTTCAATAGCTAGATAAACTAAGACAACAACATTTAGTTTAATTAAATTAAATGTTTCTGTATTACTTCTTCTATTACCACTGTGAAAAACTAATACAGTAGATAGTACAAACTACTTATCATTTATTAATTTTTGAATATGCAAATTTATCTTATCATCAAAATAAAATTATAGGATTATATGAGTTTAATTTTTGAAATACTCTTTACTTGAATTTTTATAGATTTTCATACCAGAAATAAATTAATACAAAAAAAGCTAATTAACTTTCCAAAGCTTAAGTCCAGAAGTCCTATGTTTTGTCAAGGTACCGTTGAGTAGAGATATTTCTTCTTACTTCTTCTTATCAGTCTATATCATACAAATCACTTTATTCTGCTCCATAATTCTATTTCATTGAATCTGAGTATTCTGTTTCAATGAAAAAGTCTTGTTGCTTAAAATAAATTTCCAGTTTTAACATTCAACTTTGGAGAATTTGTCTTGAAATGTACTTTAAAATTCCTCTGTTCTTTCTGATGGAAGTGATGCAGCACTTTACCTAAATTCACATTTCCTGGTGATATTTCCTGTCAGAGATTACAGCTGAACAAATAGCCGGCAAGCTTATATCTATACATTCATGAAATCCAAATTTTGACAATAAAAATCAAATGGGGAAATGGTTCAGTAACAGAAGAAAAATAAAAGAAGCAGCAAGAGTAATTATTTTTCTATTATTTGCCTGTCTTTTATACAAGGATGAGAGAGATTCAACAAAAATGAAAATAATACACTTTAAAAAACTCTTTTTTATCAGCAATATGGCACCTTTAAGAATAAGAAGCGTAGCTTTTACTCCTACAAATAGCAGGAACATCAAGGTATTGGGTTTTAAAAAGAAAAACCTCTTTGAATAACAAAAACAACAGCATTTATACAGAAAGGTAAAAGAGAGAGTTATCCTAGATGAATAGGTAAGTAAAGAGCTCTGAATATGAATTTCTTATTACTTTAATTTTCTTTTCTAGGTTCTGATCACTGTCAGGTTTACAACACTAGACTAGATACATCCAATATTGAAAGAGGAGGTTATTGCTATTTTCATGTGATTATTTTTTTTCTTTTATTTTCTTTTAATTGTTCTTTCTATCGTGTATGTATAGTCAGATCCCTTTCAGAAAGAACTATTTATCTGGCCAGCTGCCCTACTACATAATGCTATAAGAACTTTTTTCGAACATATGTATTCCCAGAGGGTACACTTAGGTTAGAATTTCAGTCTAGATTTGGAATTACACTTTTGATCTTTCAGCTGCCCTCACTTACTGTGCTTTGATTTGCACTATATAGCCACCCTGGAGCATGAGAACAGGATTTATTTGTGATGAAACTAATGTGAAAGATGAACTTGAGGAGTTCAGCCCTAATGGAAGTTCTTTCTAGAGGACCAGGCTAGTGCTCATCCCACTGAGAGCCACCCCTAAACCCATGTAAAGTTTCAGTGCTGAGCCCCAGCAAGAACCAGCCCCTAAGGTGACATTATAGACATTGTCAAAAAAAGCCTTGTTTTTTTGTAATTATTGACTTACTGACGAAAAGAATAAAGCAAAGCCTGCATATCTTCCTATTGGAAACTTCCTAATTCTAGGCAACCTTGATGATTTGTAGTCCTGGAAAACTTTAGTAGTCCTGGAAGCAATATGAATGGGTAAAAAATATTCACCTTATTCTTTTTTTTTTTTTTTTTGAAAGAATAAATGTCGAAACAAAGCATTACTGTGTATTAACAAAAATTTTGACAAAATGAAAATTGCCTTTTCCTGCTCTATAAACCCTAATACTGACTAGTCCAAGCTCAACAGCTATCAACAGCTGAGGAGTAAGCCCTAGTTTAAAACATAACATAGTATGGAATAATTGCTTGAAAAGGGGGAACTGAGAGAATAACTAGGGCCTAACAGAAGTTTTGGCATTACAGAGGCCTGCTTGGGCTGATACACAGTTGCCACTTCCAGGATGGTTGGTAGGCACAGACTCTGCTCCTCCACAGTTTGCTAGGCAACACAATCTGCCCTCATCACAGCTGCAAAGAGGAGTAATGGAGGATGGAGTGAAGTGAAGACACCGTGGCCAAACTCTGCTGTACTCCCTATGCTGGGCCACTGATAAATCACACAATAACTGCCCAATGGGCAATATATGTGTCTGGTGCTGTGCCAGCAAGGGAGGCAAATCACTCAATTCAGATGAATTTTGCTTGAATTTTTCTCCTTATAAGCTCATTATAATGTCAAAACACATCTCCATCCTAAAAGTCACCCACCTCTGAGGTATAACCACTCCTCACTGAGCATATGCTCTAGATTTTTGATTGACTGTATCTTTGCATGAAAGCCTTTTCACCAATGAATAAGCAAAGTAAGTATGACTACAGTCAATCAAGCTCCACCTAACTATGAAAAAAAAAGTATGAAAGGTGAACTAAGGAGGAAAAAAAGAGGAGGGAAGATTCCATCGTAATTTGGATCAGTCAACAGGCTGAAACCCTTTCCTCCTCTCAGGCTCGGACGTCGGACGTCGCCTAAGGAGACTCATAAGTGAGGAAGGAAGAATCCAGCATAATTTCTAGGATCAGTGAACGGGTTGATCCCCCTTTCCTCCCCTCGTGTTGGGACGCCACCTGAGGAGACTTGAGACTGACAGCCCTCTCGCATCTTCTAGGGTGAGTGATGATTGCGCATTTGTACATCAGAGCTAGCTAAAAATCTCATGCTGTAGTAGAGAATTTCCTGTACTGATATCCAAAACCTGCTTTGTAAATGTTGCAATCGAATAAATTAGGCTAGTCGTGAACTCGATTGCTTGTTTGGAAGACAATGGAACCTACAGTTGAAAGACTGTTCATGAATCCGATGCTGCAGTCGGGCCTATAGCTACCACAGTATTTGATATCTCACCTTCCCCCGCCCCAGCTTTCAAACTGCAACATAGAGGGCTAAAAATGCAATAAAAATGAAGAAATTATAAAGTGAAATTTACTTTACAGCCTCTCCCACCCAAAGAAGACCCTCAAGTGGGCATGTGCAGCTTGTTATAAAGGACCTTCACCATAAACTCAGGTCTATCTCTTGCAAAGTTATTCCATTTCTATTTGTTTACCTTTAAACTTTATGTCTTAGCCATGCTGTCTTTCAGTATTTGCACTAAGCATTTAATTGTTGCTGGAAATAGATGAGAATTTTTAAATTTCTGATACAATCCAGAACTTAATTTCTTTACAATAATCCAATAAAGAGTAGGTACTGAGTCCAGCTTTGATCTCCTCACCTTATCCTGTATGTTTTTTTACATTATTAACAATAACTGTAATGCCTTCATTTTTTTTTTCAGTGAACATTTTAGTTGCTATTTAGGTGTATAGCTATATATAGTATAATAAATTCTTGTAATACTATTCCCGCCTGCCTAAACATAAAGAATTCTCATCCTTGATATATTAGATTCTATAGCTTGTTTGATTGAGTTTGATCCTGAATTTCACACTCTAGGTGTGAAATCACAAAATAGTAACAGACGTTTTTGGTGTTTTACACCTTGTGCTTAGAGGACTTCTTATAATTTTATAAATGATGGTGTTTTCACTAGAGCTTGTAGACAAGGAAATATAATTCTAGGTTCTATTCTTTTCTCCAAAGGCAGTCAATATTATTACTGAATATTATTACTGAATTTAAAAAAAATTAACATAGCATATGCTAGATTTGATCCCATGGCAAATATATAAATATATATATCACTATCCTGGAAAGAAGCTCCTTTTATCACAGATATGTCTTCTTTCATCAAATCTGAAGTCACTCGGACTTATTAATACACAATGACAGTTTCAACAGCTGCAAATCCTAGAATTAATTACTACTAAATATTTGATCTTACTTACCTGCATTTCTTTTAAACGCACAGTGGAAGCTTTTCCTTCAGGCATAGTCCGTATGTTTAGATGTCGTTTTAGTTTATTTGTTGTTTGCTTTGGTCTTGATTTTCAATTACTTCACTGTTTGCTTTTAGCAGAACAAGGAATAGCATTGCACTAACTCTGAAGGAAGAGAATGATGCTAATTTAGGCCTGCATTTTTATGCCTAACAGAATAAATGTCCTTAAAGGATTTTTTAAAGTTGTGAGACAGATCAATATTCATTTCTGTATTCACCAAGTCCTTATGAAAACGAACTCTGATTTTTAGAAGGAAAAAGGAAAAAAAACAGTAATTCATTGCCCCTTAAAATAATTCTGAATTCTCTTCAAGATCTTCTTACAGATCACTTCCACCTTAGATGCTAAATCTTTTAACATTTAATTGTCTAAAAAAATATATTTTTCTGTTTGATTGTATCTTGACAGCATTTAGCACTGCTATTAAGACATAAAGACCAAAAACCTGAGGGATGAAAGAAAAAATAGAGCATGTTTTATGACTTTCTAATCTTCATGTAGCTACATTGACAGAATTTCTTCATACAGAAAGATTTAAAAAGTGAGAAATTATAGGACTTATATGTGAGTTAAAAAGAAGGTAAAAGTTGTCTCAATTTTAACTGCATATAAATGGGAATCTGAAAATTTACTTCTCAGTATAGCAGCCAACGGGAGGCAAGTTAGGCAAGTTGAACAGCAGAAGTAAATACGGAAATTTTGCATTGTAAACATATATTACACAGATGAAGCCTGAAAAGAGAACACCATGATCCTCTAAGCTCAAAATAAACAAAGCTGTATGTGCATAGCCCTGTGCTGCAAAGGGCTACTGCTGCAAATACCATTTTTAATTAAGAAGGCAGTGTCCTTTTCTGTAAGCTAGAATTAAATCATTATCTCAGCATGGTGGTAAAGTGCTCTGTATTTGTAGGATGCGTAATCTATTGTGTAGAATTTAATTATTCTTGTGGGATAGAAAAAGATAGGGTTAGAGTGCTCCCTAGTAGAAGAAAAATGAAGAGAAAGTTGTTAGTATCGATCCATACTTAAAACATTACGATCAATCATAGTTTACCCTTTTACTAGACTTTCTAAGCTCACCTTGTTGCTGTTTTTGTATTACTTCTTTTATAAACCTTAATAGACCAATTTCTATGTCCACTGCAATAGCTGAGCTTCCTTCTACTGATCCTGACCCAGGTTATCTTCCTTCAGAGGTCCCAAACTCCACTGCTCCAAATTTTTCGAAAACTCGAAACCAGGTTATCTTCCTTCAGAAGTCCCAAACTCCACTGCTCTAAATTTTTCGAATTTGACCCACTTTTGATACAGAAGTTTTGGTCCTACCTGAGCACAGCAACAGGTAGAATGGTAAACAACAGGCAATCCAGCTCAGTAAACCCAGAATACACTTACTGAGGGATGAGTCTTCATAAACCCTTTATAGTTTTAACAACTTGAGCAAACTTACCTCCAATGTCCATCCTGCCAAGCACCCCTTTACTCCATCACATCAGCCGCTCAGAGGCAGCACAATGCATCTGGCAAAGAAAGGAGAAGATACCAAGCCATATTTTCTCTTTCAATGCTGGTCTTTAGCCATCAGAAACTAAGATATTGGTTGCAGAGATCTACAAGCAACTGTCTATAACCCAGAATTTCCTCAAGTACTTCCATCTTCCTCATATTCACCTCCTCTGAGCCCTTCCTCTGCTCCTCTACCCACTTCAATGAGCCTCCTTACAGCTGCCACTGCCCTCAGAGCATTTGTACTGCTGGAGCTACAGTCATCTTTTCCTGGCATTTCTCTGCCCCAGCAATTACCATGTAGAAACTCCACATTGTACAAAATTTAACACTGTTAAATTTTCTGGTCTTTTCCAAAATTATAAGCAGTTGCTGTAGCTGAAACTATGTTTAGTAAATGGCTTTTTTCCCCCCTTTTCTTGCATGTACAATTCACACAGCCAGTGCAAACCAATTCAAGCAGAACAAGGCTGACTTCATATCTTAGCAACAAAACTTATCATAAATGGACCTTTCTTAGTGTGTATTTTAAAATACCTTTCTGTGCATTTGTCAACAGAAAAGGCAGAGGCTCATTTGTTTCTAAAGACAGCTAAAGTACTTCTCAACACATAGCAGTATTGTTTTATGGACTCCTAAATTCAACAGTAATTTCTATTGAATTTTCATGATAATAGTGTTTATATGGCAAACATCCAAGACAGAAACTAATGGAAATACAGAAGTTATTCTGAAAAGATAACCCCCCAAAAATATTTGGCTCTATTTGGATGCCTATTTTGAATGCAAGTGTATATCAAATGTTAAATGTGCATGCTTTCATAATAAAATAATATCTAATTACTAGGTAGAAAAGATGCACAGAGGACCACTTCTGTTATTACAGATATTGCAAGACAGGAATACTATTATATGCAAGCTGACTCTCAGAGCCACTGAAGGTCATAAAAATTCAGATTAGCTTGCTACATAAATTAGTTCATAAATACAGAAAATTTGAAGAGAGAAAGATGGAACTATTGCACAGAAAAAGTCAATTATTATCAAGCAAATCTGGAGAACAAATGTGAAACGGGAAATAGATCAAACTGGCATGAAGGAAATGTAGTCAAACTGGTGGACAAAATAAGAAAATGGTAGAACAACCCCACTGTCAGGAAGACAGTCTTCAATGCCTACTAGGTGATAGCTGAAAAGAGCCCTAGGATCCACTGACTGTGTGAACTCGTTTTCTGCCAAAACTAATAGGGAGAGGAATGCTTAAATCATGAGTAGAAATGTCATTGTAGGGTCTCAATGTCAAACAGAAACTCATCCAAGCTTATGAAAAGGATTAAAAGATGCCTTCACCACCTATTTATCAAATGAAACCGATAATGCTTGTGTGCTCTTACCTCTCCTACATGTTGCTCGTTCTGAAACTTATTTCTACTGCTCTGTTTTTGTTTTCTTTATAAACAGTCTTTCCTTAAGGAGTCAAAAGTGGAATATTTCTGTGGAAAAAATAGCCACAGCAACATGTACAGCAACAACTTCAGCCTGTCTCAACTACCATTTATTTTATATCTTCCTCTCAATTTAATATTATCTTGAAGCATCGAATGGGTTTTTCATTCTTTGTAAAGATTTACTAGCAAAAATGGAAAAAGGGATGTCGTTAAAGTTTTAATACTCTAGACACCATATTCTTTAATCTCTCCCTTTTTATCATTAATAAAGAGTTAAGAAAATAATGTATTTTGACATATGGCAGGTATTTGTTCAGCCACTTCTTTCAGACCACTCCAGATGACATTTAGCTGTTATTATAATGAACTGGCAGGTCTTGATAACATCTTAGCCTCTATGAACTTTACTCCATCAAAATTAGCTCTTTACTGTACTTATTAAATCATATAAAACATATTTATTAAACAATATTGCTGCTAGTCTTCATGTCAGAGAAAATTGTCACTCTGTGAGTAAAATTCAGCACATTTTCAACTATTTTGGATATTGTCACAAAACAGGATTTAAATATCGATCACCTGACTAATTCCTATTAAATTCCTGATAAATGCATGCATTGTGTATACATATATAAGTGTATGTAAAATATATATATATATAGCATATAATAACTGGTTGGACACAATCCTATGCAATATTCTCTGGGTGACCCTGCTTGTGCAGACAGGTTGGAGTAGACAATCTCCAGAAGTACTTCCAAACTAAACCATTCTGTGATTCTGTGAAATTTCTGGAAAGGTTTCTCATCTAATGGAAATGCTGTTACTTAGCACAGAAAGCACATTGACTAGATTGTTGACCATCCTCTATTACAGAACTTTGATTTTTTAATCTTTATTTTCATTCTACAGAACAAATATAGGAATTCATTACATCAGACAGAATTTGGCTGAAATGTCTATCTTTTAATAAAAATATTTGAAATTCTTACTTGGGAAGATGCTATGAAGCTTATATATTTTGATGTGTGAATTTATCAATAGCTATTTAATACCAGGAATCAGATCCAAGATGGATCTAGAGATCTAGATCGAAGGGAGAGAATACCAGCACAGATGTAAGGGCTGTGAAAGAATAGAAAGTTAGTAGAGTTATTGAAATAAAAATTCCTATTTTTCTTATTTTTAAGTTCAAAAATATTTGGGAAAAGAAGAAGAGCAGGGTCTTGATCCTATTTTAGAGGAGTGTCCTTACCACCACTCAGCAAATGTGTGAGGTAGTTTATGATTCTCACTCTTCTTCTCTACATGTTTCAAATTAAATCTTCAACCACAAACATAGTTCAATGAAATAAGCTTCCTTGTTATTCACGTAACATGCTTTAAAATCATGTATGCATTAGGTTTTCATTAAAATTCTTTGGTTTCCAAAAAGTGTGATGTGCAGTATATTAAAGCTGTTAGGAGGTTTATTATCCTACCACAACATTTCATAGTACATCAATGTAAATGCATTGTTCAAAGCTTTGCTTAAGTTTTTTTTTTTTTTTCCTCTTTTGTCACAAACCATATAACTCCTCATGCAGTAAAGCTAAATGAATTAATAATGATTGGACACTTAAAATAACGAGACAATTCATTTTAAGTTTCAAACTTTAATTATTCATTATGAATTCATTCTAATAGCACTAGAAATGTACTTAGTAGATATCCCTGCATATGTCATATAAACTGATTTTGAGATCAGTTTCAGTAATCTGATCACCATCTAATTTAACGGACACTTTCTATAGCTTTAATCTGATGAAAGATACTATTTTAAAGAGAATATAAAAAATATGTGCTAGTCTTTATTTCCAATGATGCTTTAAATTACATTTCTTAACTATGCAAGGACTTCAAAATAATTAATATACATGGCACTAGGAGTCCTTAAGAGATTTTATCCCAGTTTATTACAAGTATGCCTACAAATTCTTGACTCCAATGTCAGACACAGCAATTTCAGACTAGTTTCGCTGCCAGACCTAGTATCTCTGTGCAGAAGATAAACTCCAATTGACTTCAGCGGAGCAAGTTCAAGACCCTTCTGGGTAAAGTAACTCCCATAAATAAGAAGCTCTTTAATGGAAAAGATTAGCACATGGCTTCCTCTGCAAGAGGCAAATTCTCCAAGAACTCCATACCTAAAAATCTTCTCTTTGATTCTGTGACTGTTTTCAGTCACACTAGCAATTTCTTAAAAGTATTTGTAAATAATGAAGGTGACTTGAGAGTTAAAGGATAATTACACTGTGATTTGATTTACAAGACCTTTGTCTTGGTGTGCTCAGAATGTCATTTTTGTTGCATGTAGACAGCAATCTTTATTTATCTGAATACTTGGAGAAGATTAAAGGGCTGTTTTAGCAATTCCTCTAATTAAAAATGTTCTATAGGACCACATCTTTGATGCATCCTCTGTGGATGTGCTAATGTTTCATATTGATTATGTGAATATTGGATAACACAAGTTCAGCAGATTATATATAACCTACAAACGTGCCAAAGCAGCCATTACTGAAATACAGATTATTAAAAAGAATGTACTGAGACTGATGAGGGATTTCTGAGAAGGTGGATAATTCACCATGCTCTTCCTGACATTATATCCATCTAGGGAAACAGTGGTAGCAGATTCTCTACAAAAGGCAAAACGATTGCTATAAAATGAATCATGAACCTTTCATTTTACTCACTGAACTACTTATTGTTTCAATAGAATAACACTTTGACACAGGATATAAGGTAGACAGCTTCCTTTTGAGAAAAAAACATAATGTACTCTTATCACAAAATTACAGTAATTTGGGAGTAATTAATGATTAACTGTTTAACCGATATATGGAATTCAGTCCAGGAAGATTGAGCTAAACAGCATTATTGGTAGCAGTGGCAGACTGTTATTCTCTTTGTGAATCTGAAAGATTTGAGTAATTCCTGGTTTTGGTTCAGGATTTTCCCTTTCCTTGAAGGGATAAAAACCAACAAATGAATTTCCTGATCCTTTAAAGAACTTCAGCAGCTTGCACTCAGAGAATATAAATATTATATGTATGCATTTATGCATATACAAGTACATAGGAACACAGAAAGAGTCTGTGTAACATATATATACCACATACGTATGGAATTTAAGCAATGATTTTTTTTAAATTCTAATCTGACTCTATTCTAATCTAAATTTTGCAAAATTCTCTAAGTAATATTATTTTTAATATTTTGCCATATTTTGCCATATAGAGAATATTTAATATTCTCTAATGTTTGATCCATGATCCATAGTACCAATATTGATAGTGCACTTTATAAAAAGAATCCATGAAAAAATGAGATAGTTTATAGAAGCTGATATGCATACACACTTTATATAATAATAATAATAGTAAAAAAATAAAATCTCTTTGTCACTGAGAACTGCACATTGTAACATATGAACAAAGTGAAGAATTATGAAAAAATGCTGAATTCTTTGTAAAGATAATGAATTGTAATATCTAATCTGCAGAGGTCTCTGGAAAAAAAGGTCCATGAAACCTGTTAATGAAAGACATTTTGAATTCATTAAATAAATACAATATTTCCAATATGCTATACAAATGACATTGTTAGGCTCTGCGTACATTTCGCTTTGGACTCTTTTATTGTGCATGTAGAGAGCTTTTTGATCTACCATAAAATGCTTTTGTGGTTTGGGCCTATGGACTTAAAATGTACATAGACAGCAAACTTTGGAAAGTTCAGCCCAAGTAACAGTGTAAATACAAATAATTTCCAGAAACAAATCAAGAGAGTGACTCTACAAGTACACGAGATGCTATTTGATGTTTCATTACTGTAAGAGGAATTTTGTATAGGCAGTATCTCTTCTAATAGGAAGAATATTTTTAAAATAAAATAAATGAAATAGTAACTAGCGAAGTACAATTTGTAAAGGAATCTTAAGGTACTGCTGTTCTTAGCAATCACTTTACTCTGTCTTCCTATTCCTCCCAATATCTTCCTTTTAATCTTATAGTCCATGTGTGGTCGTATTTGATTGACCAGTACTACTTCCCAGTGACATTCATAATAAAAGACAAATACTAGTAAACCCTTTTCAGGAAGCTGACCCATGTTCTGCTTGGAAATTTTTGTTTTCCTTTAGTGGGGAAGTGTTTATATTAGATGTGATGCCTCCACAGTTTGCCTAATCCCAAGGCACACAATATGTGAGTCAAGTTCGCTGCTAACTTACATTCACTGTGACTCCATTAGGTTCAGCAGTGTCACATAAAATTTGATCTTCTGTCCTTTTGTATGGTTGTACAATTGAATGTATTTTCAGGGAGTCCCTCTGGGTGTTAAACCAGCATCAGCTGAAGTTAGGCTTATAGGAGTGATTATTGGTACCTCACGGGGATGGTAACTAATTTTCTTGTGTACTGTACTGAATGTCAAGGAACAGTAAATTTGTTAAATCCAATAGGTCAAACATACAGAGGAAAGCAACCTGAGTGGAATTTGCAACTCTGGATCTGTAGTTTTATAAACACTATAAAATGGTGTTAAAATACCCCACTAAGTTGCTCTTAACTCATACCACAAAGACCACAATAAAGTTCTATCACTAAATTGCCAGGACAAGAACAGTATTTGCAGCCTTATCATTAAAGAAAGTAATAAAAGCACTAGTTTCTGTGTGGCAAAGACTTTGTGTGCTAAATTCATTTACTCAGAGCATGATTCCACCACAGCTGACCACATCTATTCCAAGCTATTCCAAGAATTCTTGCCCTTTCCAAACTATTGCTCATTATTTGTCATACTATATAAGGAAAGGCAAGCTGTTTGCAAATCAAGATAGCCATGGATATTTTCTTATGGTCTGTGTATCCAATATATATGCATATATATATATTTATGGACAAACTAACACACACATACTAATGTGTATATATATACATATACACACATATATATATATCTATGTTAGTATGTGTGTGTTTGTGTACTCACTGATATATATAATCAGTGAATATTCAGTGTGTGTATGTGTGCATTAATCAACAGAGGTTCATTTATATACACCCTAAATCTTTAATATTCACTGCAAAACAGAGATCTTGCGTTAGTACTGTTATTTCCCCAACACTTTGGCATGAAGTGGAATTTATTTTCGTATTGCGTGGGCGTGACTAATGATGCAATTCTGTTTCTTATTAGTCTTGTAGACAAAATCTATATATTTTGATTTTGACAGTTGTATTTTTTCTATAAAGTCATAGACTATGTTGTAGCTTTATGGTTCTGATACATCTCTCCTGTTGCTGTTATGTGTACATGTATAATGTGAAAAGCATAGTTATTCAGGTTTGGTTTAGCATGGTAATGTTCAATGATTGTCAATTATATGATATATCAGAAAAAAGAGATAAGCACACCAGATGAAGATAGATAAAAAAGAGTTCACAGTATCTGCTTCAAGCTTTGGAATTTGGGGCTTCCACAGTAAAATTCAATTAATAAAATAACTAAATACTGCTAAATATAAGTGATCTGACTCATTGTCAGGCAAGAGCATTGCATATTTAGTGAACCTCTGAGGCCTGGATTCTTTACTGGATTGAAAAGTAAATGGTGTCTAAGGCTGAATCAATTTTATATATATATATATAAAATAAAAAAAAAAAGTTCCTATAGCTGCAAGCTGCTCAGAATAACTAAGAAAGTTCTGGCAGCATAAAACTCACACTTCTCTGATTCTTTTGAAAATATTCCTCCATTCAAACAGAACATTTCACTTATGGGAGGGAATATGGCAACTGCCCTATACATGCCATCCATTTGGTTTTCTTTTATGTTCATATTTAACATATAGTCGAGTCCTATATTTGTTCAAATACTGTTTACAGTCAGATCTGCAAAATATAACAAACTTTAAAGCAGATTAAAGGGTATTTGCTTGCTTCGTGACTCTATGCAGATCTTTTTCTTGGGAAGAAAAGGGAATTGCAGATTCTGGCCCAAATGGACAGCGGGACACACATCATTTCTTGAGAAATTTGAGCCACTGAGGATTGTCTGTGGACTGATTTAGCACATATGGTAGTGGGAAGACTGGTTAGCTGGTTGGTTATATCCTACTGAGATATTTCGTTTGAACTAAGAACTTTGAACTGAGTCTATGCAGTAGTTGTATGTCTTTCTGCCAGCTAGCTTTTCATCGCAGCGCTTTTCTATTAAAGTTGTTTTCCATACTCATTCTGTCTTTGTTTTTTTATCCTCATTTTTACTTGTATACTTCTTCTGTCTATCCAGTATAATTACAAGACTATACTAACAATAGAAGTCAAGGTCTCAGGGAAGTACTGTTTCCACTGGCATCCTGATGCAACAGTGTCATCTGTGTTCCATGGGAGAAAAACACCTCAGGCAAAACTGCTCCTTGTGTAACTAATTCATTTGTATTTAAGTACAATCAGCTTCAGTGGGGATGTTTGTATGAATGTGCAAGAACAATCTGCAAGACTGGTCTGGAAAATGCATCAGATGAGGAAAACAGGGAGCTGAAATGTTTGTTCTAACTAAACTGACACCTTGGCCTTGAATACCTCCCTGAAAATGGCATACTGAACAACTTAGTGTGCACTTTCAGTGCAACTGCTGGGAAGATGTGTGAGGATCTGACAGATCTTGCTGTTACTTGACTAAGCTGAATAGAAACACCTATAACAGAAATGCATTGAGCAGTTCTAAAGTTTATAAAGCTTTCAAAAAATCTACCTGCTATGTTTTATGTTTGTATTGATTTACAATTTAGTTTTCCCATTTTTTTTCTAATCCCAATTGGCAGATTTACTTTCCTTTATTTTGCAAATTATATATAAATATGTATATATGACTCCACTTTGCATATGATATAGAGGCCAATTAAATTTGCATGTATTCTTTTACATCCTGATGGAAAGTTTTCATCAGATTCTAAATGAATCATCTTTAGGAGGTGCAAAAGAGGTCTGACATCTTTAAAAAATTACTCTATTACTGGCTAGTAATCAAAACTCCAGTCTATTTAATCATAGTCTTCAGTTTTATGGAAAGCTTTTTATGAAATATTATTCTCATGTACTACTTAAAAGCATGTATTCTAGGATGCCAAATATATTCCATCTCCCTTTCCCTGCCCCTCAAAAGCCTAATATTTCTACATTAACTGCAAGGAAAAAAAATGATAAGAATTAAAGAAAAGTTAGTTTACATCCTGACATTCTGCTGTGGAAGTCCTATTAGTCCTATTAGTCTGTATTAGAAAATGTATGTCTGGTCTGATTATTTCGTGCAGATTGACTGAAATCATATAATGCCATTTGACAAATGTGTTGTCTGCTTGACTTGAATGGCTAGATTACGAAGTCTATGTTCTGTATGACTGTGTCTCACGTCTAGCAGATCTCTGTACTAACACTGTAACTGTACTAGCACTGAAAGATAAGACTTCAAACCACTGATAATTACTATATGCCCATAGATATGATTAGGCTTCACTTCTTCCTGTGGGTTGGAGATTCTGATTTAAAGTAAAAGTGAGGAAGAGAATGAAGAAAGAATATATACAGCATATTGTTCAAAAAGACACTAGAAGAAGGAAAGAGTTTGGCTTCTTCGTCAAACCCCAAGAGATGTTTACTGTTTCTTTGTAAATCAGGCAAATAAAGATCAGAGAGTGGAAAGAGCTTTATTAAACTAAATGGCAATAATGACACTAGAACAGGTAAACTGGCCATAAGTAGACTGCAATTGAAAGTCATAAGGATAATACTGGAAAAACAGATTATGAAACACTCCTCTAATGGGAGTCAAAACACCCCTATCTACTTTGAAGATGGCACTCATTTGGTGTATGAAGAATGTTCCATAATATGGACTCGAGCAGTAGACCTCAAAGCCAATTAGATCATATATTCTCCAATATCCCAAAGAGCAGAAGAGTTCTGCAGATTCTGAAGCCAACAGAAGTCTTGTCTGTCAATTAAAAATTTTAGGAGTTTTCATTAAATAAGGCAGTATTCAGTTTATATTATATTTGTCACCAGTTTCACTGTGTTTGTACGCTACATAGAATCATAGAATGCTTAAGGTTGGAAGGGACCTCTAGAGGTCATCTAGTCCAACCCCCCTGCACACGCAGGGTCACCTAGAGCACGTGGCACAGGGCTGCGTCCAAGCGGCTTTTGAAGATCTCCAGCCAGAGAAGGAGACTCCACAACCTCTCTGGGCAGCCTGTTCCAGTGCTCTGTCACCCTCGCTGTTAAGAAATTTTTCCTTAAGTTCCTGTGGAACTTTTGGTGTTTCAACTGTGGCCACAAACTGTGGCCATTACTTCTAGTTCTGTCGGTGGCCACCACTGAAAAGAGGCCAGCACCATCCTCCTCAAGGCCTCCCTTGAGGTACTTATAGACACTGATTAGATCCCCTCTCAGCCTTCTCTTCTCCAGGCTGAACAGGCCCAGCTCCCTCAGCCTCTCCTCATAGGGCAGATGTTCCAGGCCCCTGATCATCCTTGTAGCCCTGCGCTGGACTCTCCAGCAGCTCCACATCCCTCTTGTACTGTGGAGCCTACATAACCTGAAAGTATTCTTTTTTTCTGTAATGCTTTTTCAGCATCAATAATATTTACTTAGGCACAAATTAAAATGAGTCTAACTTTATTCTGAAAGAAGCACAGAAGTAATCCTCTATGTATTATTAGTAAAGTAGATGTAAGCTTTTATATAAAAAATAATATGCCTTTTGAAAGCTGCATGAGCTATGTAGAAGATTGTAAGGCTAGCATCTAGGATGCTGACCGTTTATGAACCTCGTATTCCAACATTCACGGCAGTGAGTTGAATTTTGTTTCACTTTGCTTACAAGATCAGACTGAACTAATTTGAATCACTGCATTTAAGGAAAAACACTTTCTTATCATGTATATGGTCCTCAACACATTATATAACTAGAAGCTATAAATTATAAAGCGGTCATTTCTTTAAAAAATAATCATGTTACAGTATCTAAAAAAAGGAAATGCAAATGCATATTAAAAAGATATCTTTATATACTTTGTATATGAGTATGTGTCTTTAAATATAGGAATCTTTTGAAAGTTACCTCTGAATCCAGACTGCAATAGATAAGGTCCCACTACTGCCTACTGGCAACATGATGTTTATAGTTAGTGAGATATATATGAATCTAGATAAAACAAATTGTCTTCACAATGTTTGTAAAGTACTCACCTAATGGTCAGATACTGACAGCATAAAGAAACAACATTTAATCAATACAAATCGAGTACATAAAGGTTAACAGGAAATATGACAGAAAAGTTGTCCAAAAAGCACCTTAGCTTGATGGAATGTTTTTATTCATTTCCACAAAAATATAATGATAGGCCATTAGGTCATCTTACAGGAGACATAAAAGCAATGCACCCAAAGTAATAGAGACTAATATAGCTTGATTTTCAACTTCATGGGGTTTAGGTACAACTGCAGTCATACCCGATAAAAATATTCCTGCACTGAGGTTAACCAAAAAATCTAAATCTCATTTCAAATTTTATTATTCAGTCTGAAAAACTGCAGCATTTGATGTGTCTAATATTGTTAGCACTACTATATATCGAAATACATAAATGCAAATGAACTGACTAGTAATGGATTGCAAAACAGCTAGTAATATATTACTAAGGGCATGTTTTCCTTATTATGTTTCCCATGAGAATCTCATTCCTTGGAATACCATTCAGAATATATGGTGTTTACATATCAGTCTTACCTTGAAAGAGAAGCCTTTTATTTTTGTTTTGTTTTTCTAAATTGTTTATCCTTGAGGTACTCCTTTACAAAGCATTGATTCACTTTTTACTAAAGCTTTTTATGCTCCTACCCACTAGAGCATCTAAGTAACTGCCAGCAACACTTTAAGATGAAGAATATGACAGTAGCATTTTGTGATTTGAGTACCAAGGCACTAAAAGATTAAATGGACTCCCAAATCCACACAGTAAGTCTTTCAATCTTCAGGGGATTTCGACAGGATTTGCCAAGTTGCATTTTCCTAAAAAACATTTTGCTATCTTTCCTCTTGACTTAGTATTTGATTTCTAAGTTAAATATTTCGCAAAACTATAAGGTCTTTGGGAACCAAAACAGAAGTGGTGCCTCCCCTAAGTTCCAGCTAAAGGCATTTACATGGAATTTGCAATACCTGACTATGATCAAGATAGTTTAGACTCCAATTCTGAAATTTTTATTACAGAAGGATCATGTGCAGTTTTTGAGAAACCCTGAATGCTCAGCAGTGACAGACCTTTTCCCTGTGCTAATGCAATGGTCCCTCCACACTTGCTCCCATTGCCCCTTCCTTCTTTGGCCCCATGCTGTGTGCAGGACAGATGGGCCCGGAAAAGGGGACACAGCACCTTCTCTGCAACCTCATGTCTAAGTGCTTGGTGCTCATGCGGTCCCAAAAAGTTGTGTTCTAAGAGCGGTGGGGCTAGCAGAAGGGAAATGCTCTCCAGATGTGTGAACAAGCAAAGGCAACACTCAAGCAATAGAGTAATCATGATAAGTAGCCATAGAAATTGGCCAACACCAGGCAAAGAAATCATAGGGTTCAGTTTATTTTTTCTGGGTTACACCGGTGCTCACTCATCCAGTTTACAGTGCCTATAAGGACAACCTCTGCTTTAGATATCTACACAGTTTTTCTGCATCAAAGCACTCCCCTTGGGCAGTGCTCAAAAGGAAATAGAAAAAAAATGCTTGTTTATTCTCACTCTGTTGCTTTCAGGAGTTTTCTTACTTACCAAAATGTTTCACTTTTCCTTTCTACCTTTTACTGACTAGCACTCACCATTCGCTGTTCCTTGCTTGTGTCTTCTGTCCACCCCCAGTAATCCCCAAAAAGCTGTACTTTGCCACAGACATAATTTCAAAGCACTTCTGCAGTTTTAAATCTTTGTGAGAGGTTTAGACTATGGTGTTACTGTAAGTAATGTTACTGAACTCTACTGTCTATGTAAAAGGGAATAAATACTTTCACCTTTGAAACTATCAAGCTTTCAGACATGTCCTCATTAAGGAAAATACAGATGACTCTGGATAACAGTGGAGAGAAAGAAAGAAAGAAAGAAAGAAAGAAAGAAAGAAAGAAAGAAAGAAAGAAAGAAAGAAAGAAAGAAAGAAAGAAAGAAAGAAAGAAAGAAAGAAAGAAAGAAAGAAAGAAAGAAAGAAAGAAAGAAAGAAAGAAAGAAAGAAAGAAAGAAGGGAGGGAGGGAGGGAGGGAGGGAGGGAGGGAGGGAAGGGAAGGGAAGGAAGGAAGGAAGGAAGGAAGGAAGGAAGGAAGGAAGGAAGGAAGGAAGGAAGGAAGGAAGGAAGGAAGGAAGGAAGAGAAAAACTGGAACATTGATTATTTAAAGTTTCGTTTAGAAATCGAAACATCATATCCAATAGGTTGGGTCACATCAGACCTTTGTTTAAGGTCTGATGTTAAACAAATAGGGACTGTTTTAGTGATTTCTCCATGGCAGTGGTTTTATAATCTCTACTGAATTGGAAATGCATGAATGACCCTAAAAGTTTCTATTCTTATATAGTTCATGGTACTGTATAGTTTTGACCTAGAAAAATGGTAATTCTTTAAAAGTTTCATATTTAGAACCCAACGTCTTGAGGATGGGTAGAAGTAAATCTCAGATATCCTGATACTCTGCATTTCCTCAGCTTAGGGAAAAGTGCCTTTCTCTTATTATCTATTTGAAATTTCTGCAAAATGATATACTTGCCCAAATTGTTGTGCTCTAACAGGTTACTGGGCAGCAACTAAGCAGGACTAATTAGCAGTGTACACACTCTAACCCAGTGACAAAAAATAATGTGACTTGGAGAGAGACACAGTTTGTAATGGATATTTATTTTCTCTCTCTCTCTTCTCTCTCTCTTTTCTTTTTTTTTTCTTTTTCTTTTTTTTTTCTTTTGTATCTGTCATATTCTAGCATTTTAAAGGCTCTGGTTTTTCAAGTTGGATAACTATTTTCTTTTACCAGATATCTACCCTTAAGTCTCTTAAAGTAAATTTTGATATACTCAAAAATTTAAAAACAGGGGAAAAGAAAACTTCTATATTATCCTCTTTGTCATTCCTAAATCAATTTCTGTACCTTGTTGCTAACCAGATCTATTCTACTCATCATCATCCATTTTGCATCTGCCATACAGAAACTGAATAATGCCTTCTGGAGCATTCTATTCTAATATTAGCTTCTTTATAGGCACGTTTTAAATGTGGACATGTGCTTTTTTTCTCTTTGGGAAAATACTTATTTTTATTTCTCCCTGCTTAAAGCAGATGATAGGACCTCAGGCAGACATATGGTCATGTGTGAATAAAGAAACAGAAAGAAGATCTGGAAATTTTAAATAGGATCTTTAGAAAAGACCTTTTATATAAAACTCTTTCTTTGGGTCAGTGACCAGCAACCTTAACAACATAGGAGAGTGCCTTGCTTTTGGCCTAACAGAACTACATATTGTTTTCATCGGTGAGATGTGCCTGAGTGCTCTGACAGGGCATATCTGAAGCATTGAATTAATAATAAATTCTCAAGTGAATGCTTTGATGAATGTAGTAGCAGTGAACTGTCATTGCATTCATAGATTTTTCATAGATCTCAAGGTATGCAAGCATCACTTTCAGAAATGCTCTTTGTTCTAAGGTAAAAAACCTGTTTGTCAAAGTTTTATTATTATGCACATTCTATCAATGTTTTCCTTTTTTAAATTGAATTTATAACTTTTTCTCTGCATATTGTCTTCAACTGTGCTTATTGCACATTCAGAACCAAAGGAGAGTTTACTGATAACAAGTACTTGGTGTACTTTGCAGACAATATAGAAAGTGAAAAGAAAACTTAAACAATTCTGGGCCTTTTCCCACTGGTACTTCATATTTCAGCCCTCTATGAAAGCATTAGACCATTATACCATGGGTAAAAAAATGAGAATATTTTAGGTCTGCTGAACACTGTGAATATTTCACAGTTGATTAGATTACACCACTGAAGCGCAGGTGTTTCTGCATGCTGTGAAAATCCAGTGTTTAATGGCCTTCAAATTCTTACTTTCACCTGCGCAGGGTGCTCATCTAGTGAATAATGTAAAACACACTGACTAGCATATGGCCTGCTAATATGTGGCATCATTGTGTTTATGTTGCTTTGTTTATAGGAGAAAACAGACTTCTTTTTAAGGAAATCACATTTAAATAGCTACAGTAGGCAGTTTTTTAATTAGGAGACTCCCATACTATACATATAACAAGGAAATGTGTAACTAGTAGCAACAGTGATAGTGTGGAACTAAGGAATACCTTAAAGGTATAAGCTGAATAAACCAGCACAAATTCTTCTCAGTCAGTTCACAGGATCAGCAGTAAAGAAACAACCCCTGCAGATCTCTTTGAAGCAAATATAAACAATTTGTAAATAACCTTTTTTTTTTTTTTTTTTTTTTGCATTTCAGTTTTACAAAGGCACTTCTGCAGTGCTTTTCTCTTCCTATTTCTAATTAGGCCAATAATAAGGCATAAGAAAACATTATTTTTCCTTGGGTATTTTGAGATTGTTGGGTTAGCTTTGCATAGTGCAATGCACAGAAAAAGCTGAAACGGTGTGGTAGCTTGGGTTTCCAATATAGCACGGAAGAAGACTCTGTAGTCATAAATCTAAAAAGTAAGTATTGCAGAAGAAAAGATATGGTAAAGATTAGGGAAAAGAAGTAATTAAGGTTCTAGGTCCTAATCTAGGGAATATGTTGTTATTCTAGGGATGATTACTGGATGTGTAAAAGAATAGCAACAACGACAACAAAAATTTACTTGGGAAGCGAACCTTTGTCTCCAATGTGCCTAAATATTTGCCTCTAACATGGAGCAGAATCAATGTTTTTGTTTGCCTTCTCAGTGGCATGACTTTTACATTTTGAGTCTCTCAGCAAAAATGCAGCACTACTTCTGAGGGTCCATAGTCTAGCACTCAGTCAGCCTGCAGGAGAAGTGGAAAGTTTGGCAGTGCAGAAGAATGAGAGGGGTAGAGCTGTAATACATGAATATTTTGATTGTGTTCAAGGAAGGAAGAAGAAATTAAATGATATACCTTAATTTCCCAAAGTACTTGAATTCCTTTGGGTTTAGAATTGCTTTCAGCTTCTACATTCACTTCAAACATTGCATTCAACATTCATTACTGTGAGTTCATTTTGTACATGATCTTCATCACTATACTACTGCCACATAGGGATTTTTTATTTTATTTTATTTTAACAAAGATCTGAAGTAGCTGTTAGAATTCCCAAAGGTTTTCAATTTATACCCAGGAGTTTGCTGTTAGCAAGTTGTTCCCTGAAGAAAACTGAATACCCAAGTTGGACTGTTCAATTATTTCACTGCTGAAAGCACAGCGATTCACTTGTTCTTTTGGGAGTAGACTTTGAGGAAGGAGGTGCAAGCTCTGTGCCTGAAAATGCATTTTGCTTTGCTCCTAGGAAAAAGAACATAAAGTGTGAAAAATAAATTAAAGCAATTGAACTCACAGAGAAATTTAAAAATAAATTACAGTTAAAAATACTCCTTATGCATAAATATATCAATCAAGTGAGTACCTGAGCTCAGGCTTCTGCCATTGCATGAAACAGAATATGATGTTTATCCAGCTAATTCATTTTCATTATTTACTAGAAAATAAAATCAATTTACTGCTTAGCTCCATAAGCATCAAAATGCTTTATGAGCTTTCTTGCTGAGAATAGGCAAGGATGAAAAAGCTGTGAATTAGACAAAGAAAAAAGAGAAAAAAAATAGTTGGAAGTTTAGATGTGAATGTGTTAAAGGATGCTAGCTAATCCAATTTGTTGAAGGACTTGGAGCCACTCACACAAGCTTTTGAGAACAGTCTCTTGTCAGAAGCAATGGCACTCAGGGAGGAATATATATATACTCACTGCTAAGATTCACATCAGATTTAGTGACTTGCTTACAGAAGGGTCCTCTGGCATAAGACATCTACTCAGAAGTCTTTGATATTAGGCTTTGATACTGGTTATGACACCAACTCAAAACTTTTCAGACACTCCTTGTCCTTTTATAGAGCAAAATTCAAGCTGCTTCATTCTGGTCAACTGTTCGATGTGATGCTCCTTCTGTTACATTTATATGTGTTCATATTTTTTTTGCAGTCACTGTGTATTATCTAACTTAAACTCATGGTGTTTGTTTATTCATCTCATGCACATGATTCATCCATTTTTTTCTCTTACTTACCCTGCAGTACCTTTAAGCAACTACAGTTTTTACTTTCACTGCAGCTATACCTGCTACAGAATTTTCTATTTTTAATATTAGTGAGATAGATACAGCAAATTTTGCTATTTAAATTGCAGGGTTTAAGATATTCTACAGGATTCAAGGATAAAAGAAGAAGAAGAAGAAAAAAAAAAGGCATGCTCTCAGCTCAGGTTGGTTCATCTCATTTAGCTAAGAAAGTATAAAATGATATGTGAAAAAAGAACTAGCTAGGTTTCAGTTCCAACCAATTAGAATTTTATATTCAGTTTAAGATTGCCCCTAAACTTAACTCAATTTAAAGCCATATTCTTTCTTTTTTTTTTTTTTTTTTTTTTTTTACTAATGGATTAGTCTAGTTGGATTAGGCAAATTGATGAATTTTTCTTTTCTTTTGCACAGTGGATATATATCTCCAAATTAAATCCTATCAATAATTAAGAACGGGAAGAGCAGTCTGAATAAGATAAAAACAAAGGAAAAGTTTGTCTGGTTTGAATTAATCGAGGGCAATGCCTACTCTGGCATGCTTCTGTGGTTATACTAAACACTGGTGGGATCAAAGCAGAATATTTGGATACAATTCTGTTTAATTGAGAGTGAAATAAAACTACTATTATCCATAGATGTAATAAGAGACAATAGATATAAAAAGATCACAGGGCAAAGGGGAAACAGGTCACAAAACACTTGTCTTTCATAGAGGGACACTGGAAAGAACAATATACTGGAAATTGATTGATATGGAAGAGTCCACTGTCTTCTTATTACATGACCACTGAATACAATTTTATCTAAATCACAATGTTGTCATCATCAAATACTTGCTTGGTGACTTTTGCTCAAATACTTTCCAGACATATTCACATATAGAAAATTGGAAGATGACAACATATTGAAAAGAATCATCATTAAGTGAAATAATGTTAACATTTTAAGTAAGTTATTTTGAAATAAAAAAATCTAAAATGTTTTAAAATTCCATATTGTTTAAGAAAAGTCAAAATGCTACAGAACAGTTTCAATTTTCTAGAAAAACTTGGAAACATTTTTGCTTGTATGTGGTCATGTCTGTACTTCATAGTTAGATGCAAGCTTTCCTTTGCTGAAACCAACTTTCTTGTGAAACACATAGCCTGTGGTGACCTAACAGAAAGGACAAGGTGTTAAGAACGTTTTGTGAGTGTTATGAATGATGTACCTGGTTTTGTCAGATATTTTTCAGTTTCCATAAGAAAAGAGTCTCCCTCAAGCTGGCACGTGTCATAAGACCACAGAATAAACTTGTGAATTTGCTGCTTACAAATGACAATTGTGAAGATGTACGTATTTTTAGCTATTCTGTGGCATATATAGACATGTAAATCATGTTAGCTTTCAAAGAGATTATTCAAGAGTAGGTTAAGCTTAACTGTGACAGTTTAAGTTAATTTAGTTCAGCCTTCCAAACAATTCCCAATCGGACTTCTCCCTGTTCACCTCTCTGAAATGTTTCATTGTGAGCATCAAGATGGTTCTTACAAGTGTCTAAATCTAAATAGGTGTCTGTAAGGAATTCTGAGAACTCATGAGAACTTTTCTGTTCAGATGATCATAGGCTCCTAGACCATAGGTTCACGGTGTGGGTTTCTCCACCTAGAAAAGATAGCACAGGAAATTACTGGAAATAAAATAAAAAAAAAAAAAAGGAAAAAAAGAAATGTTCCAGAGTACAGAAATAATAAGTCTGTACTTTATGAGTGGACTGAGTGGACTGGCTACTAGGAACTATGAGAACACTCGAGACTGAGAAACTGCCATTAGGTTTAAGCTGATGGCTTGTTATGAGACTTGCTCTTTGTTCTTATCTTGCTGGCCAAGGCAATAAGCAATTACTTCTGTATGGATGTTACTGGTTTAAGGTAGGGAAGACAAGACTTGCTGGAGATTCATCTAGTTTCATGTTGCAGATGAGTTTGCGAGTTGTCTGAAAGAATAGGATTCAACTTAAGTTTAATATAACTAATTATTTCAGGTGCCTACACATGAGTTAAAACCCTTAGAGTGTAGATCCAGTTGTGAAGATCTAGTTAACAGTCAAAAGACTGTAGAAAGAAATTTAGCTGCTCAGGCAGGAGAAGTATTTTTTCAGTAGTATAAGTGATTGTTTAATATCCATAGGATTTATTAACCAGATCTCCTAACTAACTACAAATGCAACCTAAGCAGTTACTGCATTTATAGGTACCTCAATCTAAAAGCCTTAGTCCCAACTTGATTCTCAGTGTAGGGGCCACTCTATTTCAGTTTACTATACAAGGTATCGTTGTCACCTAAGATGTATGTAAGTGATGGCGGAGAACATCTGATAATGGACCTACATACCCATGGGAGTCCTAGGTTCTTCTAGACTGACATCTGGGGCTAGGACATGATACCCAAGACATCTCAAAGGACACTATATTTATATTAAGGTAACTAAATCAAATCCTGGCATTCATGAGCTGAATATGACACCATCTAGCAGGCCTAGGTTCAATATACAAGTGATAAAACCAGAGGGAGAAAAGCTGATAATGTGAACTCTAATGGTTCAGACTATTTGCTTCAGCAAGTTAAAACCCATTTTTGGCACAACTATAGAACTTATAGGCAATGAATCCACAGTAGTGACAAAGATGATAAAGATAAAATAACAGTATTCGTATAAATTGATCAAGATATGTTTCACAGTGTTCAAATGCTGAACATTCAAGGTCTGACCTAAGATTTGAATTTCACTCATCTAAATGACTTAGCAAAAAAAATAGCTATTTGCCATTTTCTTGAACTACCAAGAAGCATAAACACATTTCCAATATTTTTTAATGAAATGCAAAAATTTTTTTCCTAAACCAATCTATTAATTCTTCTCTTAAATAAACTATCCTTTAATTTTTGCTGGCAACTGGTGAGCACGAAAGAAGAATTTGTAAAGCCACTGAAATTACAACTAAGAGAAAACACTAATAAGCAGAGCTTTTTTCTCCAAAGACACTAGAGTGAACTCAGTAATGACAGATTCTGTGAGCAGAGTTAGCTGAAAAACAGGATACTGAGCCTACAGGAAGTCAGTTTTCCTGCTCAAAATCTATGTATTTTGAAAACCTTATGTGCAAATAAGTGAAGATAAAAAGAAATATTCTGAAGATTGGGATGTCACATAAGTGAAGAGTTTACAGTTATTCTAGAAATATTTTATTAGGGAGAGAAGGCTGCCCTATATTTTTGTGTGACTTCTTTTATTGTTAAATTAGTGCCAAATTCTTCTGTAAATAGCCCAGAATTAATTGACACTAAACAGTTGTTTTATATTTTATTAAACTTTACTTACCTAATGAAAGATATTTAGGTGTAATTAACTTGGCCTACAGTATAATAAAGAAGAAAGTTAATGTGGCTGCCAGGAAAGACCTGTATTCAATATTTAAAGAGAAATTGAAAGCAACTACCAATAGTCTTCGGCTCTATGAAACTTTTCTTTTTTTTTTTCCTTTAAATGGCACAGTTGTGAACACTTGCATTTTTTGTACTCTTCAATGTAGAAGTATTGTACTAAATTACATTGAGGGAGAATGTTTGGGATATGTTGCATTAATTTTTTTTTTTGGTATGGTTGCATTTGTATGTGGCATGTATTACTATAATAGACACAAAAGAAAAATGTTCTGCCTCTTAATTGTTCTGTCTCTGGATTCACAAGCTTATGCTCCTGTATTTCTGAGACTTTTCGTTTATAGATGCTAAACGTTGTTGTTATATTAAAATACTTGCCACAATGTTTGTGCTATCCAATTACCAATTTTTAAATACTGATTAATCTCTGAAGTTGATGGGAAATACGGGTTCATAAATTCAAGAACAGTACTGTAAAATACTTAGAGTTGATATCTTGATAAATATAGGTAGTGTTGCCCCTATTAAATTAAATCCATTGTAAGCATTTTTTTTAGCCATTATTGCTGGGCTGAGTCTGCAAATAAAGCTGTAACTGCATAAATAGTCAGAGGATTTTTTATTTTTGACTCCAAGTTGTCTGTGAGTCTCATTATTCTTATGTGTATAACAAGACGCTGCTTATCAGATGCACACAGGATGTTCTCTTTTCAATATTTTACACAAAAAAGATTGGTTTGTTAAAACGTATATACAAACATTCATTCCAGTTCTATTCTACAGTGGATGTTTTTGCTAAAAAACACTATTTTAATATTCACTTTGAAAAATGACTCAGTGGCTCAGTCTTTCAACTGTGATTTAAAAAGCTTGCTAGCTGCAGAGAGTTTCCAGACAAGGTAAAAGGGGATGCGAGAAAGAGAGCTCAGAATTTGCATGTGAAGGAATTGTTTAAAGATGAGCTTTTAGGCTATTAAATTGAATCTTTTCAAGCCCAATTTGATTTGAGTAGCTAATTTTAGAATTTGAATCATAATCTTTAAAATAGATTTCTGAAGGATTAGCTAGTTATTATAACTCTATAACTATAAAAGAAGTTTACAAAATTAGACCTCTTCGACTACCCTCTTTAATTGTATGAAAACAGTTCCTTTGAAGTAAGAGTTCACAGTGAATGAGTTTGAATAAGCAACACCATTTTTGGACCTGTAAAGATGCAACAAATTGGGCCTGGAGTATTCAGTGTGAAAAATGCAATCTGAATACAGGTTCACTGATGTCAGTCCAGCCACAATCACCTTACAATGGAAGAACACATGATTGGAAATATCTATCTGATTTCATGCTACCCAATCTTTATCATATATGTATTGATATAAGTTACATAATAATGATGTAATCTTGTAATGATGCAAGAATCATAATAAATCAATGATATGATAAAGTATAACTTAGAGTCTTCAATGCCTACCCAGGAAATCAGATACAAAGGCAAATCTTTTGAAGTAGGTGGCAAAACAAGAAAGTATGGAGCATGTCTGTCTGAAGCCATGTAGTTGGGAGGGTGAGTGAATGTCGCTCTATGATACTAATAGGTTCCTATTCACATCTAATTCCTTAATAGAGAACACCATATATTAAAAAATGATGAATATGATATGAATCCAATAGCATACAACCAAAAATGTGTTATATTCTTACAAACTCACAAATGGAGGTTGAACAACTCTTTAGAAAACCAAAATAAGTAAGCCATAGGTGATATTTTATCTTGTATTAAACTAAGGGTAGTACAGAGTAAAAGACAGCTGATATAATTTCCCCCCATTTCTAGGCCCATTCCCCATCCACCTCTAGCTCTAACCATAAAAAATGTTATTAAGAGATTTAAAATGCCTAAGAAACTAGACTAGAGACTTTACTTCATGTGTGACTGAGATTGTCCAAGTGTGCCACTACGAAAATAATAATAGAAAAAGAGCAACCAGCCAATGAAATGGAGAACTGCCCCACAAACATGCATGTGACTAAAGGGAAGAGGGAAAAGAGGAGGCAGATTCCTGGTTAATAGAGATGATATTAAAGTGATGCTAACAAGGAGACTGCGTAAATTAAAAGCTTGTTCAAGGTAGAACTTCACTTCCTCTACAAAATACCCTGTTCATTCATTCACTCTTTTCAATTTGTTTTTCTCTTTATTTTCCCTTCTGCCCTAGCAACTCTTTACCAGTTGCAGCATTACTACATTCTTCACTGTTATGTGAATTGTCCCTTATCCCTTGTATGATTTCGTTTTCTAAGGTAACTCATATTCATTAAAAATACCATTAAAAAACATTTTCTCTATCCAAAATTAATGAAAACTCTGTGATGGCCATCAGCAGCCATGGTTTGTCTGTGGTAAAACCTGTTTTTTCCTATTACTATTAATACGCATAACTAAAAATAATTTTATATTAAACATTATACTTTTCAGGTGGTTTAATAAATCTTGATGACTGAAAAGATTTACCTTTATGAACCATGATTTAAAGAAAATAAGAATCACCATACGTACACATCAGCATCATAGGCAAGTGATAACAGGATCTCTTTAATCCTTGGACTGAAACCTAGCCTGATCAGCACACACTGATTTAAAATACTCTTGTTTCATCTGCACTTAGTCCTGTTGCACTGTAAATTTCGTGAACTGATATCCAATTTTACTGCACAATCCTTTTGCTTTATTGTGCTTGTAAATTTGTGTGTGTGTATGCATAAATAAGGAACTATAATTTAAATTCACCTGAATATTTTCCAGATTTTGAAAATACATCTAATTTGAAAACAGAATAGCAATCAGGGATGGACATAGCCCAGAATAAAAGAACATTCAAGAAAAGTAGTGAACCAAATTCTAAAGACATGAGATCAATCTATCTACTGTGTTTCTCATTTGGTATTTATCTAAAAGGAGAAAGTATTTGTTCTCCAACATGTTCTTAAAAGGTGTTTATAGTGAGGCAAATGATTCTCTTTAATTTTCTATTTAATCTCTCTCAGGCACTCTGATACCTGCTTTTTCCCTTAGTTTTCTCCAAAACTGGACTATGTCTCAAAAAATGAGACTACTAAAACATATCAAAATTATTTTTATGTCTGACTAGATTTGATAAATCCAAAATACAAATGTAGGGCTCACTGAAAAATAAAAATTCCATTTCACTAGAATCAAACAAAGTTTCAGGTCTAGTTTCATTCTATTCTGGGGAAAAAAAATAAATGAGACCTGATTATTTTTAATTTTGCACAGACATGAAGACATGAAATTCATTTTTATTTTATTAAATAAGATGGCCCCTCAATATGTGGGGGATCTTTGTTCAACCATCCCTCCTCTGCCAAGAGGGGATTTGAACCATTATTTCTTCCTGGCATACTGCAGTCATCGATCCACTTGAGACTGTCACAGCCGCTTTCTGGAGTTCATACGAATTTGTACAGGGGATCTAACACTCTGTAATGAGTGATCAGTATTATCCTCCTGTTCGTTTTCATTTTTCAACAACAGTATATGTTGAAGGTAAATTTTTGCACGACTACCTGCTCAGACAAACCTGAGCCAACAAAGTTTTCAGTCTTAGATCCCTAGTCAGTGACTGCAGATCATTATGTTTATTATTAACTTCAAGAATTACTTCTGTGGTAGGTTACCCAGGTCCTCCTCTTTTCCAATAAGCATTAATTTTTTAATTCTCTCTCTTTTTTTTTTTTTTTTGACATTGCAATATTGCAAAAGGTCAAGAATTTCCCATATGCTATTCTCTACTCATTTCTCTGCACATCTCAGAGGCTGGTAAATCAGACCCTTTTTTATTTACTAGACGGACTTTGTCTTACTAGCAGTCTATCTATAGTCCAATAGGCCCCTAGGGAACAGGGAGAAGAAGTAAACCACTGATAAATAGTACATGTGGTTATCTTATGGGAAAAGATCAGACACTATGTAAAGAATCACTGTTAAAACATAGATAAGTAAATTTGTCCCTGCTTCCCTCTTGGCTTTTATTAGCAATTTCCGTTTATATTTTATTTCCTTTGTTTTTCATTGTTGTTTTCTATTTTATAATTTTTCTTACTTTTTAGTATCACATTCACAGGGGAAAAGCAAATAGACAGCTGCCAACACATGAAGAAAGGAGAAAAACAGTTTGGCAATGATTTGCACTATCATCTTTTCACTACATTATATATTTTATGAGTGTAAAATGAGCTTAGAATATCACTAAACAACTAATATCCAATTACTCTTCTTGGTGCTATTCTCTGAAAAGCACTTCAGGATGTCAGATATGTGTGCTTGTGTTCCCCTGTCAAAAGGAGAGACAATGATAGAAAACCAAAAACACTGTTCATCATTTTTATCTACAGAAAGAAATCAGACTTTCATAAAAGCTTGAAAAATAATTTTTTTAAAAAATCTCTGATTTTAAGAAATCACATTTATACCAGGGAAGCTGGAGTCTAATATTTGATACAAACCAAAGCCACTGAATTTGAAATATTTTGCTTAATGAGCCCATTAAAATGTTTGTTTTGAAACACTATGAATGTAGACCTAGTCAGTTTGCTCTATGGCAGCACTCTACAGAGAGCAGAACAACTTCTGCATGCTTACCTTCTTGATTACATATCAAGCTTTCTGATTGGGGTACATCTGCAGTGATATATATTACTGTGTCCCATCTTGCCAAACTTAATTATACATTTAACATAAAAGTGACATGACAATGATAAATCATAGCAGTGTCAGAACACTGTCCTTAGAAAAGAATGGTGCTCAGTGCCTGACAAACACAACTTTTCGTGAGAGGCTGTGACTATTAAAGACAATAAAACTGAATAATGACCTATAAAGGTTTTCCCACAGTTTTATTTTGTGAATGTAGTGCTTCAAATATAATTAAAATATCTAGTTTGTATTTATCATACGCCCAAATTCTTAAAGTCTAAATTTCAGTGAGAAAAGACTGTAAAAATGTTTTGTGTCATATGATAATTGTCTGTTTTGTTACAAGAAAAATAAATATAAACACAACATGACCCATAGCTGAAATGAGCTTAACAGTTTGATCGCTTCCCTGAAGGAAATAATTCTTTGCTAAAAAGTATTGCTTCCTTTTTTTTTTTTTTGCATGTCTTCTTGAAACCTTATATAAGCAACAATATAGCATAGAATTAAAACACTTTCTGTGTGAGTAAAATACGAGATGCAATACTACGTTAGATGCTAGTAATTTTATTTAACTCTGTACTGAAACATTGGATTAAAGTTTTGCAGGGTTTTTTGGGGGTGTTTTCCAATTGTTTCCATTCTGCAACTCATAAACTCAGCCATTTCATACCATTATTAAAATGTGATTATAGCTCATTATTTCTGCCAGAATGGAATAAACCACAGACAACCCAAAAGAAAAAAAAAATCGAATTTAGTAGCAGCCTGCTCATGATGGTTTTCGCTTTGGTTACAGCAGGCTCATGATCAACATCCAGCTCTATCCATCTCTTACATACTGCAGAACTTGAGCTACTGAGCTATTTTCTTATGGATTTTCTCCCCTGCAGAAGCCTGAGAAACTGTATCTGAAACTGAAATAATGAAAACTGAGTCTTTTAAAAATAGTGCTTGGTTATTGAAGTGAAAAAAAAATCAGTTCTCTCAAATTCAGATTTTTAATGAAATTCCCATCCCAGTTCTCCTTAGGACAAAGTATTGTGTTATACACTTTCAGAAAAGAAACCATAAAATGGCAGCTAAAATATCAAAAAGGGAATGCTTAGTATTTTCAGAGTGTTAATTAGATGTCTTCATGCTTTCTCTGTGATGAATATTTAGCCAATGGATGCTAATTATTATAGCAATTAGGTTTAATAAGTTGGGAATTTCACAAGCTTAGGTCTTCTGGGTTACACTTTAGTCAATAGGGAATGGGTGTTAATTAAGGACAAAGAAGAGAAGAATTAAGAAGATTTGATGGGTTTAAGGAAACAGCAATTAAACAAAGTGTTAGAGTGATTTGCATATTTTAATAAGTCAAGAACTCTTGGATATTTAGAAGAAAAGTTGTTTTTTCATTACTCAGTGAATTTTTTCTGAAAGTTCTTTTCAGATTTTAACACTTTGTCTCCAAAAGCATAAGCTTTTGCGTACTGAACATCGAATGCAAAGTCCTTATTATTAGTTCTTGGAAACTGCTTCCAGTCACCAAAAGATTTTTATTAACATAAATTAAGAAAGTAAAATAATAAACCTTGCTCTTAATTTAGAAAAATGTGAATTCTATAACTATGGCGTGTTGCATACCAGACCATTTCAGACTGCCTCACCTGCATTTGTGACATACCATTGAGCACCCAGAAGTATCATGTTCTATATGTATCAATCAGCTATGTAAAAGTCAGAAAAAAAAAAGATTTTTTTGTGGTAAAAACAACAATGAGAAATGGTTTGAAAGGAAGTATATTCATCTTCTTCAATCAAAAAAAAAAAAAGATCACTATCTTCATCAACATTCAGAAATAGGATGCTGTCAAACAAAGAGCTTGTCTATTTTCTACACAAAGAATAAGCAACTATGCTATTGGTGTTAGAAAAACCTTTCTTAAACTAATTCTAATGCATTAGAAATAACTATGCTTTGATTAAAAACACAGTAATGTGGTCAAAGAGTATTTTTAGTTAGAACTCAAGTTCATAATTTCATAAAACAATTTGTCACACCTAGATATTTTATTTATTTAAGATTTCAGTTTGGGAAAAAGTTTTAAGAAGCCAGATGTAAAGAAAAAGAAAATAACATATTTTTCTACTACTTTATTATACTGGTATATTTGCAAATAAATATATACTAGATATTCGCAACCAGCTGATCATCACCAAAACAGAATTTCAGAATGTTAACTACCAGAAGAAAGCCTAAATGCAGCTCATGATACAAGCACTAGCATCTTATTATGCTATTGCATGGCAAATTGTCATTTTCAGTTTGAGACTGAGTCAGAAGTTATGTAAACTGTCAACATATTCATCAGCTAGAGAGGATGGGGATGTCATTAGTGTTCTAACAACTACAGGACCCATTAAATTAAACTCATGAGAAGATTAATCACTCAGAATATCATGATGCTAAGAAACAGGCTAAGTGTTTGTATAGAGTTAAATGTAGGCCAGTTTATAAGGGATAGCCAGGCTAGTACATGAGGAGGTGGAAAGAAGAGGAGGAGGATGAAGAGCTGTGAAAGAAGAGGATAGGTGTGAAGAACTTTTCATGTCCATGAACCAGAAAAAAGAAGCCTCATGCAGTAGCTAAATAGTAATGCAGACACTCAGTGAACAGGTGGGAGAGGAAGGACTCCTGCCTGTGCTCCCCACAAACCCAATGCTGGTTCTGTCACCAAAGCATAACTAAAATGTAATTGTGTGGAGGATGGCATTTATGGTCATAACAATACAAGAATCTTCATTTGGGCATAAAATACCTTGTCTTCTGCTACTGCAGCCTTCAAATTGCCACTTACCATGAAACAGACTGACATGGGAAGTTCTAATGTAGCAGCACAATGGAATAGGAATACCCAGAATAACACTGCACAAAGTTGAAACAGTTATTACTGATTGATAGAAATAATAATATGCACCCACAACTCATCACACAGGCTCAGCCATCTGCCCCTACACTTATTGCTACAGTTATTGCATCTTTTTTTTTGATGGTTTGCTCTATCAAATTTAATAATGCATTTAATAATGCTTTACAAAGATGCTGTTGCAGTAATGTTGCCATACACAAAAATGAGAAAACCACCTTTCATCTCTCCAGTTGCTCTTTACCTACCCACAAACTGATTTCTCTTCATGTTTTATCTTTTCAACAGTGATAACCAGAAATTCCTTTTCCTTAAAACTCAAGCATAGGAAGAGATCCTATCCCCAGATAGAAAGTAAAAATGCCTTTTGCTGACCTTGCTGATCAACTGGGAGACAGTCAAACAAAGACATAAAAGAAACATCACATGTCCTTTTCCAGTAAAGATGGTGTGAAATGGAATGCCTTAACTCGATAAAATTTAGAGCTCTGTAAACAAAGTTTATAGAAAACAAAGTTGTTTTTCATTTTCAGTGAAATCTTTGGTCATGAAAAGAACAACCAAGTAAAAATTACTCTTTTAACATTTGAATGTCAATAATATTTTGCATTTTATTTCACAGAAATTGTGAGAAATCTTTCTTTCTACAACTGTGAATTTACACATTAATTGCCCAACCTGAAAACTAAAAAAAGTCTTTTCTGTGATCTCATCTTTTTCCCCTAAGTTGTCACATGTCCTCACAAATGAAGTCTCTGACAGAAGTGCTAGCTTGTAGGATGCAATGTCTGTGTGTTAGAAAAGCTCTGCATTCACTGCAGCAGAGGAACAATCCTTTATCAGTGCAACACTTTCTCTGGAAGGAGGAAAAGTTCCATCCACACACGCTTTCTCTAAAGAAAGGTATTCAATCGGTAAATCCCCAAGTATTATTCCACAGGGCTGAGAGACTAAACATGATACAATCGAAAAGAAAAATCAAAATGAAAAAGAAACAGTCACAACATCAAAGCAAGATTATGGCATCGGATCTTGCATCTTCTCTAAAAAGATATGATTATTGTTCAGCTTTGTTATACCTTTAAAATACTATTAGGTCTTATTGTTAAATAGTACATCAATAGACAAGGAATATTGATCTTTTGTGAACTAAATTTTAATCTATCATAAGAAATCAGTGAATTCAGTGAAATTTTGGATACAACATGATGACTGGATCATGGCAAAACTATAAAAGTAATGTGTTTAATAGGCAGGGGCCGTTCTTTCATTAAAGAATTATGTATCTTTGAAAGCCTTAAAAACAGCTTTCACTCCGACCCAACATTCTGTAATACATCCAATGCACAGAGCACCTAAACATCATGTCTACATTGTGCTTGGTAACACAATGGCAAATTTTATCAAAGTAATTATCAAGGTAATTATTAATTGCTTATCATAAGTTGTATGATAAACTGGTTTGCAATTTACTATGTTAGACAGTATAATTATGAGTGACACTCTTGCTCAGTCTATTAAAATGATTTAGTGATAATAAATGAGCTCATCATTTCAGCCTGAGGGCTTTACACTTATGACTGCTTCCTACTTGATATTATACAGGGTTAGAGAAATGACCTTTAGTGACCTATGATAAAAATGTCAAATGCCATGTTTCTTTTATCCTCCAGTCAACAATCCATACTTAATGAATGTTAGACATTAGCTTGAAAGGGCACTTGAATGGTGGAAATCTAGTTAGGGATACGGAAGACCTTTCGATAACCTCTGATAGCAAGGTGAAATGTAGGAACTGTTCATTTGCATGGAGAGGTCCATAATGAATGGGAGTTTTGTTGTGAAAGGGTTGTCTCTGCAAGAAAAGTACACTTGTCCAGTTAGTGATTAACATTTCTTCCAAATGGGAAAATATAACTCCTGTCAAGAAAGACAATCTACATCCTCCCTCATTTTACTTTTAACGTTTTAAAATCTGCTATTTCCTTTTGTCATCTATCTTCCTGACAAATGCCTCCTGGTCATATTCTGATACTAAGGACAATGGATCTTGTGTTTCAAAGATGACAAAGTTGACAAGATTTGGGTTCACTATGATCACCAAGGAAAGGAAATTACATAATCCTGAGCCTTCAAACTAATCATTCAAACTTAACTGATCTGAAAAATGTCTCTGATGGCATGCCTTTGGAGTTGCTAAAAAATTAGATAAATACTTTGTTATAAAAAATAATTACAGAAGATAGGAAATTTTCACAGTTGTTATATTTGTAATTCTACTCCAAAAGAATCCACTTTCCACTGGACTTTCAAATGGACTACGCAGCTTACTGTTTAAATAACACTTATTGTATAGACTTGTTTGGTTTACCGCTTCCAAGAATGATAGCACAAAGGTCATTGGAAGACCCTGAATTGGTTCCTGAAGTTATATCACGAAAATGTTCCTTCTTTTTTTGTCCAGTAAGAGACCAAATTATCACAGGACATAGAGCGAGGTTCAGCTGTCAAATCTTTCCTCTTAGTTCCCCATCTTTGAAATCTGAATGTGCTCCTGCAAGGAAAGAAGTGACAACTGCATTTATACCAAACACCTCTAAATTACCAACAAATCCTGAAAAGACCTTGAGTGCTGCAAAAGCTCCCAAACCATTTATTTGTATATTAGTCCCTCAAGCTTGCTATCTATAATATTCATGTTTACATCTATTTTTTTCTCAGTCTTTCAGAAATCTGAAGCATTAGCTCAGCATGTTTATTTTATATTTGTTTTCAAAAAGCTGCCATGAATATGGTTTGGTATTTTATTAGCAAATATCATCGGTGAAAAAGCCACATTAAAAAGTGGGATCAATTAAACAGTGTCTGGTGAGTAGAAATACTGAGGTAGAGGAGAAGGTGAATAAAACAAAAGCAAACACATTTACACAAGAAAATAAATATTTACTATGTCCATACACTGAAATATTGCTATAACAACAGAAAATCAAAAGTTAATTCAACCAATCTAAAGAAAAAGACAAAAAAAAAAAAAAAAGCCATCAAACAAACAAACAAAAACCCAGAAATATGTAAAGGTAAATCCTAGATTTCAAATGATGTCTTAAAAGAAAACCTTTTCCTAAGGAAACCAGAAGCATCACAAACCAATATGTGCACTGAAGGATCAATCTATCCACTACTAAAATAGAGCAGATCTGGTGAGAAACGTCTCTGTTGTACACACAAAGCAATGTTATGGAAAGGATTTGTAAAGGATTGTTGCTATAGTCAAATGGGATAACAAAAAGACTTTTTTTGATAAATCGTCTTTAGCTATCTAAATTCATGTTCTGTCATGATTTTAACACGGTACCTTAGGCTAGAAGATACCTTAGGATATCATCTGCTTCCAGTAATAAAAGAAAGAGAAGGATGGCATTTTTGCATGCATTTTTATTTTTTAAACAGTTTCCAGCAACATGGCTGTCACTGTCCTGGGACATTGATCCCTGCTTTTCAAGATGTAAAGCCATCTCCACTCTAGTTTTTGTCCATTTCCCTTGAAGATATTTATTGACAGACAGACTGTGAGTAGCTTGTAAGATCTGATGCTATTGGACCACAACGGCATGGTGGTTCTATCGTTTTGTCCAGTCTATAATCTCACTTCCTTTTATAAGCACTGCTATCTATCATATTTCAGAACTCTTACGGTCCAATTCAGTGAAATAAAGAAGCATTTTCTTGCCTGGAAATTTTTTACTGTAAAAATCAGTGATTGATGGCTTTTTTTCTTGGAAGTGGAAGACATGAGCAGTTGCAAGAAAGGAAATAGTGCAAAAATGTTGTCTCGAAGGGAATGCTTTTTAAGTAGAATGTATACAAGTGCATTAAATAGAAAGAAACCTCAAGAAACATAGATGACAGAAAAAATAAATATAAGTTAAAAAAAAGGAAAGCTAAATTAATGCCCATTTTAAAAATGCAAGTTTATATGAAAGTACATTCAAAAGGTTTAAATGTTTTGATGCTTTGAATTATCTAAACATTATTTTAATGAATGTCATTTTCTCTCTCTTTCTTTCTTTCTCTCTTTCTGTCTTTCTTGAGGTATATTACTTGCATGTACTGGAGGGATAGTCTCCCGTTTAGCACATCTTATTGTTCTACGGAGTTACAACGGATGAAGAACTCATGGATATATATCCTCGACCTATGAGCTTTGTACTCTCCCTAGCATGAGCCCATCATTCATTGTCTTCAAGCCCAGCCTATTGCCTCACGACACATCCTGCTATGACAGATGCCGCTAAAATTTTATTATTCACTATACAGACTTGAAACAAAAGACAAAAGGCAGTAGAAAGTTGGGCCAGGGCTTTTGCCTCTGGGATAAGAACCATTATCCCACTTTCTTTATCGTTTGTATGTGCCTAAAATTTTGTTTGCATATGTTGCTGTGTAGCCATCCCCTGTGAAGCTGAACCTGTCCATTTAATAATGTGAGCACAAGGAGTTTCTGCTTGACAGTCATTTGTGCTGCTGTAGCACCTCTTCCTGCGGCACCCCTAGCTGGCTGAAATAATATATACAGCACAAATCATTGTAAAAATATAAACATATGTTCTATTAAACATACTAAAATATAAAAAGTTTTTCTGCTAATGAATAGCTAATAAGCAGTTCTGAAAGAATTTATGATTATAAGCACAGGTACTGGTAAGTTTACCTTTCAGTATACATGGTCGAGGTCTTTCAGATGCATCTGTATTTTTTTGTCGGTTTGGAGTCTCAAACTAAATCATCTTAGCTCTTGCTCTGGGCCGAGGCTGAAAGAAGCCTAGTTTGTCAGTTGACTAAGAAACCTAGGCCTGAAAAGTATCTATGCCCCAGTTAATTCCTCTGATTACAGACTCTATGGGCTAACAAGCTCAATCTATGCTTCAGCCTAAGTCTATATATATGACAGAAGCAAAGCAGAGAGAAGAATCCTAAAATACTTAAGTAAGTGATGCTTACTCCATTTGCAAAAAGCCCTCCAGAATGGTAGTGCCGAAGTAAGAATGACACCTTATAAGTTATCATTTGATTTTGTATTTATGTATCTGATGAACACTACTGTAAAAAGAGCAACCAAATTTAATGCAACCACAGCACTAATGATCATATGCAACTTGGTGTAAAATATAGGGAGAGACCAAAGACCTTTGCTCCAGTTTTAAATTTTAGATTCATACATCTAAAGTTTGTTTCATAGTATTTTTATAGGGGACAGTTGCACCACAACAACTAACTAAATGTATGCAAATAATATACATATATATGCATGATTAATATTACTAATAATATTTTTATTTATCTATACAGTAGACATAAACTTTTCTGAATGAGCCACCCTGAACAAACATATTTAGAATACAAAAAGAATGTGAATTTTCAATAGACTAATTTTCTCTGCCCTCACCATAGAATTTCTACATCTATTCAATCCAGTCATTGCGCAATATTCCAGAAAAGAAGCTCATTTTCCTTAATGAATTGTCTGTTTCTAGGTGTAGCTTTTGCAATAGGAGGAGTATTGCCAGCAGGTTGAGTGAGGTGATCCTGTCCTTCTAATCAACTCTGGTGAGGCCGCATCTGGAGTATTGCGTGCAGTTCTGGACGTACAAGAGGGACATGGAAATTCTAGCAAGGGTCCAGCGCAGAGCAATGAAGATGATTAATGGACTTGAACATCTATCTTATAAGAAAAGACTAAGTGAACTAGGCCTGTTTAGCATGGAGAAGAGAAGATTGAAAAGCAATCTTACCAACATGTACAAGTACCTGAGGAGGGAATGTAAGAGAATGGGGACAAACTCTTCTCCGTGGCCAGCGACAGGACAAGGGATGATGGGTGCAAATTGAAACACAGGAGGTTTCAACTCTGTATGAGAAAGAACTTCTTTATGGTGAGAGTATCAGAGCACTGGAACAGGCTGCTCAGAAAGGTTGTGGAGTCTCCTCCTTTGAAGATATTCAAAACTCACCTGGATGTGACCTTATGCCACGTGCTCTACGTGTTCCTGCTTGAGCAGGGGGGTTGGACTAGATGGTCTCTAGAGCTCCCTTCCAACTTCAACCATTCTGTGATATTCTTTTTCAAATACAGTATGAATCTGTTTTGTACTATTTTAGAGTAATAATTCAGATGAATCTCAAAGGCTTCCATCTATAGAAAATGTTCAAATTATGAAGAGAGATTTCATTTTATGTTTGTAAAAAGAATTATCGCTAACAGCATAGCATGCCTTCCAGCCAAAATACCTATCCCAAAAGGTACCAAAGGATATGTGTGACTTTAATTATTCACACAAGTCATAATTGTGTTGAAGGATAGGCAAACATACCCTTGCAGAATGTGAGCTGATGTGCCCTGACTAACACTATTGTTTGTTATATTTTTCTCCTCTTTTTGTGCTGTGCTGTGTCTCAATGGAATAGATTATTTTATCCTTCTTTCCTTTACTAATACTCTCTGACATGGAGTTATCAACTTAATCCACGTGAATCTTTCTGTTTTTTATGTATCAGCCTTACCTCACAGGAGAGAAATAGGCTGGATATGTATGATTCAACAGTTTGAAACCGGAGCAAAGATGTCTGACTCTGATCTCTTAATACACTATATGCAAAGACCTTTCACTGTTGTTAGCATGTCACCTACCAAATGCATTACAACATCTCACTTATCTGTCTGACGATATTACTGGGCCGAGGTAAGCACTATGGTATGATACTAGCATGGTCTTTTCTGAAGTCCATTTTAAATAAATTGCACACATTCAATGTTGCCATTATTTCTGGAACCTCCATGCACAGTTCTTGAATTCTGCTGGATATCAGGAGTGTAATATTAGGTAGCTGGGATTTCTGTTTTAAAGTGAGAGCTTGATTTCTCACTTTTATTCTTGTGTTGAACTGAAAATTCCAGAGATGGTACCTCTAAGTAACTGGAGTGACAATAAAGGGACTTTAAACCTTAATGAGACTTCAAAAGCAAGCATTCTGCATGTGAAGCAAAGATTTTTTTTTAAATCCATGAAATCGAATTCTAGTGTAGAAAATAATTGGGAAACCACTATATGATAAAGAAATGGAAAGACCATAAGATTGAAGAGAAAAGCAGTTACTTTTAAAGATTAATTTTAATATCTCAGTTCGTGAGAAGTTCTTCCAGATAAAATATTTACATTTTCACAATATGCTTAAAAGCTTGCAGATGTACATATTCTTTGGAAATCTCAGAGAGATTAAAAAGCCATTTATGGCCCAGTCATGATTTCCAAGAGAACCTGCAAGGGGAAACTGTACCTCGATTTCAGCTCTATTCAGTCACATGCTCAACATAAATCTGTCCCTGCAAAATGTCTATAAATATGATATATTTGATACATTCAGATGAGCAAAAGTATCATTCCCAGAATTGGTAACCAATTCTCTTCAAATATATTATAGCTTATTGGATGGAATCCATATCAATTCCATATCAGTGGAATTATTGGATACCACAAAAAAAATAAAGCACTTCGTGAGTTATCTACTTAGTATATCATGGGAGAATTAAAGCACTAAATTAATAAATTATCAGAGAAAAATGAGTAGTTGGGGTGGGCAGGGACCTCTGGAGTTCATCCTGTCCAAGCTGCCTGCTCAAACAGGTTTACTAGAGCAGGCTGCTCAGTCAGGTGGACAAGTCGAATTGAATGAATGTAATTCACTGCAGTGGTATGCTTCAGTCTGCAGAATTATGTTCCACTATGAAATTACTTGTACTGATTTGCAGTTTTTTTGGCATGACTATTACTCAGGATTTGTACTGAAAATATGGAAAGCATCCTCTCGACAGTATAATATCTCCACTCTTACTGTCTTCTTTACTGTGAATCTTCATTTTGTGCAACAGCAAGATATATGTGAACAGCTGAAGAAGGAAAAACTCCACTTCCTTTATGAAAATGGGATGGATGAAAAATAATAGGCAAATAGAAAAAGTCTGATAATGTGTTGAAGAGGAAATGGACTCTTTTAAATGCTAAAAAGCCTACTGACTCTTTGTTTTTCTCTAACTTCTTTCCTATCTCATAGCAAAGATTTTTTTTTTCCAGAAATACTATTCATGTTTTGCATATAACGGAGAAAGTCAAGACTACCTGTCAAGGTCAATATTTTATATATTAAATTTAGAAAATGGAAAAGAGTCTTTCTGAAATGTGTGTAAGTAAAAAGACATAAGTGAGAAAAATCTATAAGAAAAGTGAAAACTAAATGATTGCTTTAAAAGGTCAATTTTTCTGAAATTGTCTAAGATACCATATTGACTGGGATTTTTACTTTTCTCCCATCATAGCAGAGGATACATCTTCCCAATCTGTTAGAGATGTTCTGGCCTTTTTAGACATCAGTATATGACGGATTCCTCCAGGTTTTAGTTCAGATCTAATGAGACTGAACCCAGCTATAATCTCATTCATGATAACTGATAAGCTGAATCATAAAGATGACTTCAGGGAAGGTACTTGACAAGAGTCAGAGGAAGCAACATTAGAAACAGATAATGAAATGGAGAGTTCTATACCTTGGTTGCTGAGGGTAAGGAATAATGGAAAAGAAAGGTGACATTTCTATTTTAGTTAGTGTCACAAGGCAAAGAATAACGTACACCAAAAAATATGCCCTGAAGGAAAGTTGTTATCAGGTGTGGCATTCTACACTTTAATGTAGAGTGTTATATGGGTTAATGAAAAGCCTTAAGACTCGATATGCTGAGTTTCATTGAGTTTAGAGCATTAAAATATATCATTATGCATCAGCACCCATTGTTAATGATTGTTACATTGTTTAAAATTGTTATAGGTAAAGTATAGGAAAAACACATTTTGAGGTTCTGCAGTTGTCAGTGCACTTTCTCTTGGTTATTATATGCTTATATTAACTCCTTTTTTATTCTAAATGTTTAGGTTTATTAAAATGAGAATAAATAGGAGGAAATAAAAATAATTTGTAGGCCAAGTAAAATATAAGATTTTGAAGTATACTGAGGGATATACTTAAATTTCAGCCCCTTGTTTTTTTCTTTAATGCTAAGAATCTGAAAAATGATGAAGAGCCTTCCTTGTAGAAACAAAATACATTGTTTACACCAGTACCCTAGTACAAATCAAAACCAAAGCCTGAAACTATAATGCTGATTTGATGCCTTTTTTTTTTTTTTTTCCTGGCTAAACATAATGTAATAAAAGGTCACCTTTTCACAAAAACAAACAAACAAACAAACAAACAAAAAAAACCTTATTTTAATGAACACAATTCCTTTCATTACTATCTTATTTACATTTTAATCTATTTGTTTCTACCTTCTGTCTAGGATTCCTTTTTATAAAAATAAAATCAAATTTTGTGTTCAGAAAAGGTTTAAGAATGACAGCTGGAAAGAGGAAGTTTGTCTACATAGCTACAAAACAAGTACTACACAGCAGCAACGAAAAGATTTCACATTGCCCTTAAAGGATATCTCTACTGGAGAATGTATAAATTTTTGGTTTTGATTTGTTATTGTTATTGCTGTTACTTGGTCACCTTAGACCTGCATGGAAATGGGATAATTGTTCTTTGTTAAAAAGCAGATCTAAATTTCAAAAATTCAAAATTTATCCAGAAAAATAAAAACAAAAAAGTGTCTTAAAGGAGCTCTCTCTCACTGAAGAGAGTAAAAACTACTTTTGCATTGTTTTTCTTTTCTTTTGTTTCATTTTTGAAGAATATGTAGTTCTGCTTTGTGCTTGGACTAATATGTAATATTATCTATGAATGCAGCTTCCAATATGTTAAATTTCAAAAATGAAGTGTTTGGAGTCATTTCTATTCCATATATATAATAATTATAACGTGCATGTTAAGTTATTGAAGATTTTTAATCTAGTAATAAAAAATGTAAGTTGAGGAATGAAGCAAAGAAGATAAAATTGTTTGTATTTCCTTCTATGTATTCCTGTTGTTCAAATTATAGTCTAGTAAGTGGGTCTTTTTATCAAGATTTTATAGGAGTGATTGATTCACTAACCTAAAAACATGCTTTTTTTAAAATTCAAGCAGTTTTGACTTTTCACTGTACTCTAAACTCTGTAACTCAAAATTCGAACCTGTGAGTGGAGTCTGCCCCAGAACTACCATAGGGTTAGATGGTTAGAACTTATCAAAAGTATTTTCAGAATAAATTCCAACATTATTTTTAATCTAAATATGCAAATGCTCAGAAACAAGCATATCCTGAGAGAACATTTCCTATGTTCTCGGTCTTCAAGACAGTCCAGCTAATATGATTATGAGGGTCTCAAGTGGGGGTCTCAAGGCTTCCTGTCCCTAGTTCTGACAGTCTGCTCAGTCTTAATTACTACTGCTGCATCACAGCAGGGATGGACCATGCTGAGGAGAACAATTCTGCCTGATTTTTTTTTTTATTCTTATAAACAAAACAAAAAAAGTTATGATTTCATTTATGATTTTTCTCCAGTTTGTCAGAATAGGGTAACTTGTCCGCCTGCCAATGTCTACAGGAGCTGTTAGTAGTTATGACTATATGGTGCACACATACTTGATACTATTGATTATTAACTAGATACGGCTGTTTGGAAGGGGGAATGGGAGGAAGTATGAAGGCCATAATTTTACCATTACTAGCATCTTCTTGTGTGTTGCATGTGCTTACCATTTCATTGCAGTTGCTACTAATCTTTATACAATATGCGTGAAGATTATCTTTTCCTTTTGATCTATATTTTAATTACCTTAAAGTGATCACCTTCTATATTTGTATGAGTATCACACTAGAGGATATACTGGAAAATCTTGATGCTAAAACACAAAACATATTATTTCAGACGGGTTATTTTTATTGGTTGCCTTTCTGCTTCTCTTTGGTGTTGGATTCTTTGAAAAATTCTTCATATATTCTTGAGTCTTGTTCAGAAGCAATACTGAAATCTCAAAACAATTTGGTATTCTGAAATCTTTCCTATTTTGCAACCACTTCTAGTGGTTAGGGGTCTAGCCCCCTAACATCATCTCTCGAATTTTGGCATTCCTATGCTCCTTAATTTGCTGTTATCCGATATTTATGGACAAGTCATTTTTAATGCAAGCAATAATGTGTACCTGGTGTATTAATGAAAAATGGTAAGGACGTAATGTTCTGGTTAGGACAAAAACATGAAAAATCAAGCAAAATTCAACACTTCATGAGATCCCATTAAAATAGAAAACAAATAAGAAGAAAATACTCAAAGCCTCACATTAATACTGACAAAATCATGATTGATGTAACCTAAAATTACTCCATTTGATGTCCAGTATTTGTTACTAGGTTCTAGTAAATAAAATAAAAGATATCCCCTATATCTGTAATAGGGAATGGCTGATGACTGATAGGCTTACCATCAATTCCTGGGATAATGAACTGTGATACTATTCCTATTATCATTATTGTCAACATATGATATTTCATCAATGACATTAAAGAAGTATTCAGTATATGTTTTTGCTCCTGAGAATATTGCCTAAAAATGTTTCAAGATGCCTAGAAAAATTTCTCCTCCTCCAAGTAGGTCTTATTTTATTCTATTTCCTTTTCAGTTTTCATTCTAAATTAGTGTGCTATTAAAAGATTTGATTTTCTCACAAATGCCAGGTATTATGACAGGGTCAACTCTGAACATTCATAATTAATCTAATTGTAGATGCTTTGTAATTAAAAGTTCACACTACCAGACAACATTAGTCAAAGTAATTATTATAATTGCAATGATTGCTAATATAAAACATTTTGTATGCACTTCAGAGATATTTATTTTCAAATGGGATTCATACCTATGAAAGATGGTGTTTGTATTTGAATAATAAAATCAAGCTAAGCAAAGTTTGATCATAACTCTTAAGTGAAATGCAAGATAAATAGATTAGATATATGCAAGATTATCTAATTCCTCATAACAATTAGGGGCTAAAAATATGCATTAGGGTTCTACTTTCTATAATGTACTTCCCTTTATAAAGCATTCAGGAATAGCATTTTTCCATCATGAATTGAGAAAAACAGGGAAAACAAAGGACATGTTATATCTTTTGGCATATTGCTTTCAGCTTTAAGTGTATCTATCAGAATAATCAAAGAAAAATAGATAAAGTTCAGAGCAAAGTGGGATCCATATCGTAAGAGGAAAAGAAGCTTTTAGGGGCATTTAAAAAAAAGGTGTTGCAGTTAAAATAACTGAGCTGTGTATGATGCCTACCATCCAAAGTGTTTCAGATCCTGCTTATAAATCTGTGGTCCAGCCACTGTTTATTTTAGAGGTGCAGAGCAAAACTGTATCCAGGTGCTGAAAGCCATACTTTACACTGTGCAGTTTAGAAAGTATCATGTAAGTGACAAGAAAGATTCGTTTCCAGAGGACAAATTTATTTCATCTGACTCAAATCATGCTTTGGGGTCCATATGTCTTTGCTAATTATGGAGAGTCTAGGACTACAATATTTCTAATTTAGCCATCTAAGTTAAGTGATTTCAATCAGGCCAATGAATCTGAGCCTCTGTGCCCAAGAAGAGTTCCTGTCAGGTAGAAAAAAAGCCTTTCTATGATAATTTAAGAGTTTGTGGTTTTGGCATGGTGAGATTGGATTATAGTAATGTGGCCATTTGTTTGCTGACAAAACTGGGTTATGATATCCTATATATCCTGAATATGTTTGTGAAAAGACAAGGGACCCAGGGGAAAAAACACCACTCATAAATTCTGGCTTGGTTCTGTACTTCTGTAGAATATGCACATTACTCATGATTAACCATCTAGACTTTTTGTTCAACATCTTCATGACAACCTTGCCTTCAATGCCAATAGTCATCTAAGTGAAACACATAGAAAACTCCTGACTGCGTTACTACTGCTTGTCAGTTGGAACTCCAGTTACTGCCTATTTCTCTTCTTTTTAAAATTACATCTTGCTACTTTTCCTCATTATTGTTTAGCTAATGCTCTTTGCTTTGTATAGAGAGTCTTGAAACTGCTAGCCTCCAGAAAATACTAAATTACTCACCCAGTCTTGCTGCTCTGAAAGAAAACACCTATGCTAATCACACACGTAGAAGAAGAGAAAGAATATTTAGTCTGTGTGGGTGGCTGAGAAGAGAAAAAAATTTTCTGCTCCTAAGATTCTAATTCTCAATGAGTGTTCTGCCAGTTGTATGTTTTAGTTTCATTCCAATTTATTGCTTTGAAAAGCAAAAGCTGTAATATTTGATCTGAATATGACTTTCATATAAAACTTTTGGAAGGAAAGTTCTCACACTGGACAACTCTGAGACTGTTTCAGAAAAAGCACGTGACGATTGCTCTGCTTTTCCATAATCTTTCCATCAAGATGTTTCCTCAAGTTGTTCTTATCCTAAACTGTGGCAATGTATCCTAAATTTTTTTAAATATATTTAATTTTAAACAGTCTTTACTTCTGCTAAGACTATAGATATCACTTTACTAAAGTCCTCTAAAGTTAGGTGAGTCTTAACATTCAGCCACTTTTTAGGTGTGAATCTACAATGTGAGCCAGTCACACACCCTCTCTTAAAATCAGCTTCATCTGGTCTATTTAAATAGCTAACCTTACCTATTTGTCTTCTCTATCACACAGAGAACCCGGAAGAATAGTTCAAAGTGTGTAGCTGTACCGCAAAAATATTTGGTTCACAGATAAAATATTTAGCAGTAAATGGACCCTAATACTACAAAATTAGATCTAACAGCTACCTTGCTGTTCCTGCTTAAGAAGAATAGCATGGAAATCTGAGGTTCAAAGGATTACAGTTTGAAAATCACTAGTGACTATCTGAATAAACTCGAATACTGTGTACAAAGACGATATAAGGCTGCTACCTGAAAATTGCTCCAATTAGATTCCAATTTGAATGAGTTAAACACATGACAGTAGGCAAACAAATATGTATTTATAACTCTACTACAAATTTAGACAAGCTGAATTTCAAAAAATAATTCATTTTTGAAAATGAATTCTAGTCAATACAAGATTTCTATCCTACATGATTGGGTTTCAGTCCAAGTTAGACAAGGAATGAATTCTACAGACAAGTCTTCTTAAGTAAATTCTTCCACACAGTAAAGCATGCTGAGATTCCCCCTTCCTGTCATGTGTTTTAATGGAACACATAAATGGATACAGAATAAATCATTTTTTTCAGTGAGAGCTCTCTTAGTTCTATAAGATTTCTTAAAGAAAACATCACTTTAAACAGCACCATAACCATCTGTTACACAGACTAATTTTAAAAGATCATAATTTGCAGTTGCTTGAAATATAAGCATGGTGGAGTTACACCCTTGTTTTTTAAACCAAAGCAATATACACCTGTTCAATTTTTCATGTGTATTGCCCAGCCATCTCAAAGGAAAATTTTCCCCTTGACAATATCTTGCATTTATTTTCTGACAAGAACCTTATTGTATGTTGAAAAATCTCACTGCTTCTGATAAGTTTTGGATATATTTTCTGAGGAGTTTAAAAAAAAATCCTTCCAATATTTTCAAATTTAGGCATAGAAATAGTATTTGGGGGAATACAAATTGTGAAAGGTGAAGTGGTCATCTTGAATGAATTAATTAATTACAACCCACACTGGAAAGCAACCTTTTCTAGCATTTCTGTCAACAGCAGACAGTCTTGCAATGTTTGATGTGCACTCGCTTAGGATAAAGTATACCAAATGATCAAAATCTTGATTAAGGAACAGAGAAAAATGATGAGCAGACAGTGTAACATGCTCACAGTTAGATGGTTAGCTTGAATGCCAGAGCTGCTAATGAAAACTATGAAGTAAATTGTGATTTGCAAAAGGCTAATACTTTTGTTTGTTTGTTTTCCCACCTGGACAAGGAAGAGAGCGTGGAAGAAATGAGCAGAGTTTGGCATTGTCCTTTGCCAAAAATTGGACTGTACACATCATTTTATCTCACAAGAAAAAGAAGAAATTATCCCTGTTAAACAGACAGAGACCATCAACCCATCCTTTTAAGAAAAGCTTGTGTGTAATGTCAGTGTCCCAGGGCACTCTGAGGTCAATTGATTTCATTGGCAGGCTAAGGGGTAAATTTGGGGGGAGGTAATAGAAAGCCCAGCTGGCTTTTAAAATGAGCTTGATAATTTATTCATGATGTCTTATGATATGAATGTCTGGAATAAGTCTGGTCTGACTGACACAGGAAGTCTTTTTGCCCTATGTACTTTTTTTCTGAGGTAGCGTGAATTGGATTCAATTCTAGCACAGCACATTTTACCAGAAATGTAAACCTAGCACTTACTTATTGAAGCATGGCAATACTTCTCTGTTTGGATTTAGGATTTAGGAGGGAAAAAAAAAAAAAAAAAAAGGTCAGAAAGTTAGAATCTGAACGTTCATAAAGTAAAGCTCAATATCTTCACCACCCCATTTTTAAATCTGCAGTCTTCTCGGAGTACTGCCCTCTGCAAGGCCCTCTTCGTTCATGCTGCAGCAGGCTGAACTCCTGCATTACCTGCAAGTGTAAAAGCCCCAAGAAGAGCACCTTAGAAAGATTTAATCTAGGCATGACATAGCCATAAAGAAAGAATCTTGCTCAGAATAAATGGCAGTGGCCCCTCTGAGAAGAGTATGTAAATGCAGACTGAGGGTTGGAAAGTTAGTGTGAAATAAGAAACAAAGTGAATTTAAAGCAGTATGACTATATCGTATTAACATCCTGGAACACATATTCCAGACTAGGATTATCTTCATGAAGTTTAAATGAATCCGGTATGGAAAAAGGTTACACAAAACTGAAAAGAGAGAATGCACTCTACACAGGACATATATGAGCAATTTTAATTTCACCTCGTGTACACTGATTTAAAAATAGGTTGATGGAGAATTTTTGCCAACTTTTTGTACTTTTCAGCAAGTGATTTTTTTCTGATAACAGACAAACTGTAGTATGAGTCCTAGATGCTGTGATCTATTGTCCACGACTTTCTAAAACACTCTTTGGATTAGGATTTATCAGACGTTTGGGAAGCCATTTTAATTTATTTTTATTGACAGATTCATCCTGTTCTCTATATCCATATACACAAAAAATGGCTATTGGCCAGGAGCAGATAGGCCCCTTTTAAGCATCTTGAAACGATAATAGAAAACACATTAAATGAGGGAGACTGATGGCTTATCTATTACAGTTCTGTGAAAAAAGGAATGCTATTCTTACTTTTCAAGCAAGACTTTTTTTATGAGTCACAGCTCAGCTACTAAGTCCTCTTCCAAGATGCAATTTTATTAGAAGCCATGTGAAAAAAAGAAAATTTCTTGTTCCAGTATAGAAAACCAGGAGTTTCTACTAGGAGATACCAACTCAGCACAGAGGCATACAAAACCTATGTCCATGTGGGAAAGCAATGTCAGGAAAACTATTTATTCTATGGGTGTCATTTCCCCCAGAGCAATGTTCTATTTTTTACCAGAAAGGTTTTATTTTTTTGTTGTTCTCACTTTTCAATTCCAATGTCTTCCTTGGAATAGGTTTTTATTGCAACTAGGATGTAATAACATCACCAACTTCAAAAGTATGGATTAAAAGGTTTCATAGTCATTTAAATGTCCTATTCAAAATGCAAACTACGAACTTCCAAAGTGTCAATAACTTTTTGATGAGGCAAAAGCTGGCTCAAGCATTGATTAACAGACAAAACTTTTCCATCAAAATATTTATTTTAACATATCCTGTAGTCCACAAATGAAGACAAATGCTTTAATGCAGAGAATAAGAAATAGTTTCTCCATTATCTTGACTTTCTGTTGGTTCAGTTCAGCATAGTAGGGTGTTAGAAACATTATTAGTATTGTAATAAGATCCGTAAATAGAAAGAACCAAAGAGATAGGCACACGACAGCATCAGTAAGACACTCACAACAAAGTATAGGAATAATTAGGGTATTGCAGTCTGAGAACTTTGTATGAAAAAAAAAAGTTGAAATTAAAAGAGAATGCTCAACAATGAATGCTTGGTTACAGTGAGGTAAAGCTGTAATTTCACAACATGGTATACCTGCCTCCATGTTCCACTGTCCAGTCTTATAAAATGAGAATGAAAGAATTAATAACTGAACCAAAAAGTGGGCCACAGTTGTACAGAAGGCAATTTAGATGGAGATGACAAGAGACCAGGCAAGAGAATATTTTGCTCTTTCAGATGTTTAGGCATAGGTTTAGTAAGTGTATATATATATATATACACACACATATATATATTTATATACACACCCACGCATATATTTATTTTAAGTATCAGTTCTGTTAGACAAACTTATGTAGCACCAGCAATCTTTACTGCAGAGGAAACATCGTGGTCCAGATTCTTGACAGTACTTTATCCATACCCAATGCAGACAGAAGAAGTAGGTGTGTAAACCACATCAACATCTAGGACTGCAGGATTGCTGAAGGATTCTGGAGCTGCTTTTAGCATTCATAGACCTTCCCAAAGTTGTACTCACTGAAAATAATGTTTTGGCTGCTGGGAAATATCAAACCATTATTTTTTTCCAGATAGAGTTGGATTTCTAGAGCTGAAAAGGGAGTGCACTTGGACAAGAGGATGTTGGCATTGCACAATTGAGAAAAAATGGGCTTTCCTTTCCTTTGCTACACTGCAGAAAACAATCTCTGAGTAGCCAGGCCAGCATTTTATCTGTATCTACTCTTTTAATATGAGGACAAAGGAAAAGCCTGTTTGACCTCTGCTTTTATCTCAAAGGAATTGCAACTAACCTGACAAGATACGTTGGCTGCCTAATGCCTAATGTCTATAGACTCCTGTTACAGTACCTCCACAGTGTGCTTCATTTTATTCCTTGCATGGAAAACACTAGCAATATTTCATAACTGCTAGCGGATAGAAATTAGAATGGACTACATCAAAATCTAAAGAGGAATTTTTAAAGTCAAAGTGTACAGAGATGTATAGCCAGGGGAAAATGAAGCTTTAATCAGATAATGTGTGTGTGATCTCTTAGATAAATGTCTTAACTATACCTTGCAAGCAAAACAAAATCTCAAAGTTTTCAGCAGTCCAATGTTCATAATTTCTTTCCCTCTTCCTTCTCTCAGACAAAAGGACAGAAGGGATCATTTACTGCTCAGAAGTCTACAGGAACAAAAAATCTTAAGCACACAGTTTGAGGTAAACTACCTTTTAGAGTAAAACTTTTATATACCAGAGTGTAAGTAAGTACTGAGTACTGGAATTATCCCCACAGCCTTGGGTGAGCTCTCTGGGATTGCTGTATGACCCTTTGATTACTGTATTCCTAATATCTGGTAAATAAACAATATATCCAGAAATACATCTTTAAGACACCTTCTTTAGCAGTCCAAAGTCAGTCAGGTATGTTTATGTAGTACCGCTTTTTCAGTTTATCCTATTGAATTCAATTGAATCAATTTGAATCAAATCAAACTGTATTGAATAATTATTGACAGAATTTCCAAACTGCTGGACTGGAACTTTTTTTTCTATTATTGTATAAATATGTTACATCTTTCATTTCTGACACCTTTTATTGTTTTCCCTACCACTAATGTGGCAGCATCTTTCTTACTCTAGAAGGAAATCTCCACTATTCCTTTTCTGTCTATCATCTTAATGCCTGAGAAAAAACAAGCAAGATGGTCTAGAAAAAAGTATCAGTACTCTCTGTTTGCCTCCAGGATACTTCTGAGAGATGCAAAACTGAATAGTAACTGAACTCTACCAACCATGCTGATCATGGAAGGTTAGTTAATTATAAGCTCCCTGTAGGTATTAGCTGGTGGAAAATGTGTCATCTTCACGGTGTCACCTGCCAAAAGAAGAATGTGTCATCTCGGTGTCAAACCCTGCCAAGAGAATCTGTCCAGGCATTTACACTCTAAACACAGAGACAGTGACAGGGGGAATAGAGCAAGAATAGAATCTATTCCTCTCTAAATAATCGGAACATCTTTATTTTATTTTATTTTATTTTATTTTATTTTATTTTATTTTATTTTATTTTATTTTATTTATTTTTTTATTCAAACTGTTGTGCCCACCTCTGTACATTTGCTTTACTGAATTGAAATTATTTTTCCAAAATGACACCTGGAGAAACATATCAATGAACTGAAATTACTGGCACCACAACTCTTTCATGTTTTGCTTTTCAAATCTATGGTACTGTAAAGCACAAAATCAGACTAAAAAGAAAACAAAAATTACTGGAAATTTGAGATTTCCTGAGGTATATCATCATGCCAATATGCAAGTGTAAAGCTGCCTTTGCCACTAAAACACAGTCTACTGAACACTTTGCACTCAGTTGAATGCATATCCACTTACCAGAAAGACAGACTCCTGATACAGAGTCAATCACATGTACCTAAAAATTCCCTAAGAACCTTGAGGGAAATTTCCCTGATTTTCATCCATCTCATGACTGAAAGCATAAGGTGATCTTATCACTCTAAACAGCCATCTGAGCACATGGAGCTACACGATACGGTAGCTCTGACAACATGAGTGAGAAGTGACCTGCCCTTTCTGTGCCTTGGAGTGTGCTAGCAAGTGTTGTTTGACTTTTCAAGAATACCTGAAGAAGAGTATCATTTTATACGGCTATCTAGAAGCAACATTTTGTATCAAGAAAATCTTTGCTAACTGGAATCAAAATCACATTTGCTATAACCTGTGTCTTTTCTCCTTTTCATGATTTTTGGCCTCATCCTGCAATTTATAGCAGTACCTTAGATCATCCCCTATTCTGCTAGTGTTTTATACTAGCAGACACTGGACAAAAATTGGAGGAGGGGTAAGGAGCAGGAATAAAAGTCTGTAATACTAGAAGACCACCCATTAGCTGGGCTTCTTAACCTTTACACAATAATTGAATCCATCTGTGGCATCTTTCTGTCAACCAACGAGCCTCAGATTGTGTGGCTAGCACAAAGCCACAAAGCGGTACATATGCAGTCATTTATACACTGCACTGAAAAATATTATACGCCCTTTGAGGAAGGCACAGAAGACTGTGACACCGAGTCATAGCATGAGGTAGAAAGCACTTGCTCAGCTGTGTTTTCACTGATGCACTCTGGGCATGCATGCAGATATATCTATCTTCAGTAGGGGCATTTTTATGGGACTAGCACTAGATGGACCTACCCCTAAGCTTTTGTCCACAGAAGAACCTGCAACTCATCACATTGTAATAAGGTGAATGCCACCATTTTGTTATCAAGGTGCATTCATAATGTGTCGAGCTTTTAATACTTCAGCTGCAAAAAATAATATTGTGCCATGCTGAGAGAACTGTTTTCATTCTGTAATGTCAATACGTCTGAAAATAATGAGCAACTTAGAGAATAAAATATCTCTCTCCACTAGACTCAGCTCTTTACTTTTGGAGATGGTAAAGAGAAAAGTGAAATTTCAAGTAGTCAGTTTTTTTCAAGTAGTCAGTAGTCAGTTCTGCAAATTTCAAGTAGTCAGTGAAATTTCAAGTAGTCAGAAATTTCAAGTAGTCAGTAGTCAGTTCTGCAAAGTCAAAGACTAGAGATGAGCAATATTTTCCCTTAAAGATGCATAAGACTTTTAAAGAAAATAATTATAACATGTTCCTTTTGCATTATAACACATTCCTTTTGCATGTCTTTTATAAATACTGTCCCATGATTCATTAATCTTTAAATATTAATCTACAAGACCAGTGCGTGTTCTCATTATTTCCGTTGCCCTTTTGTAAAAATAATACATTCTGTTGTGCAGAGAAACAGAATTCACTGGTGAAGAGGTTTGAAAGTCATCTTTGGCAAGTGGACATGATGAACAGATATAAAAGACCAAGGAGTCTTTTAAGATTAAAGCTTTAAGCAATCTTTCAAAAAGAGCAGTAACTGATTTTGGATGCAGAATTTGTTGTTTAGCTTGAGTACTTGAAGTTGTGACATGTTTAGCAGAAAAGTGTGTGGGGGTGATTTGGATCAATTGGTTTGAAGTATTCAAATTAAAGTATAGCAAAGATTTAAGTCAGTATGTAGTAATAGTGGTGCACACAAAGGCACAGACAGCAACTAAATAACAGAATTAAAAAAAAATCATCTAATTCCATTTATATTAGCTCATCACTCTTCTTTCCATGATATTTATAGATTCAAACATAAGCACTGGCATAGATCGTTGATAAAGAGTATACACAGAATTATTTATTGATCTATTTCTGCTATCATATTGAAATGAGAAGTCTGTGAACTCCACAGATGTACAAAATGATGTGTTTTTCTTGAAAAAAAAAAAAGGACAGAATCATTCAAAAAAAAAAAAGAATTTCTTTACTGTGAGGGTGACAGAGTCCTGGAACAGGCTACCCAGAGAGGTTGTGGAGTCTCCTCTGGAGATTTTCAAAACCCGCCTGGATGTCACCCTGTGCCACATGTTTTAGGTGTCCCTGATGGAGCAGGGGAGTTGGACTAGAGGTCCCTTCCAATCTTAATTATTCTGTGTGAAGATAAACACCAAGAAACTATTGAAGTTATATTTGAAACAAAGTGTATAGTGCTTCCATTTCTGTGTGCATCATCTTTGCCTGTGATTTTAGATCTCTCTTAGAAGAAATAGCAGATATTACCTGTACAGGAACAATTTTAACCATCCTTATTCTGGATTGATGCAAGTTTGCACAATTGTAGAAACATAGAGTGATGACATATTAATTTACATCTTCACAGAAAAGGGAAAACAGATACTCGATGTGATATGACTTTCCCAAGGTCAATCCAGTCAGGCTGATAGCCAAACTGGGAACTGAACTGTGAGTCATAATTCTCTATCTTTTTCATGCAGCTATTCTGTCTCCAGAAGTAGTCAAAATCTTTCAACACACACAGCACAAGTCTCAGTGCACTGATGTGTGAATCACACTGTATTGCACCATGGGGACAGAATTCTAATGAAAAGGGCTCAGTCATGCTCTCTTGACCAAAATGGATTCATTGAACATCAACCGTGAATTCAGCCAATAGTTTTCACAGCTCTGTCATCCAGCCAAATGGGTACTGGCTCCAGCTTCCTTGTGTTTTTGCCAGAGTAGCACACCAAATGTTAAATGCATTTCTGGGTAACTGAAAAAAAGAGTGAAATATTCTGGAGATGCTCCAAAAGACCTTTTAGGGACCCTCTATACTGTAAAAGAAGGTAGATCTTCTAAGGGTTTAACTTCAAATTCTCAAAGGGAAATTAAGCTCCTGAGAAGGAACAAAAAGGATCCAGAGAAAATCTTCGGTCCGCATTTTAACTCTTCTAGGCTAAGCATGCAGAACACTCCAATAAAATGTTCTTTATAAATAATGAACTTCTAGCATTTTTATGGAATTTGGTGTGATGTGCACCCATTTCTAAACTACATTTAAGTTTTTCAGACACCCAAGGTTGAGCTAGGCATTACATGTTTCAGATAATTATTGGCTTTTCAACTTATATTACAGTCTAAACTATAAAAGACCCATGAGTACCTGTTTTTCATCAGGTTCTCCGCAGGACAGTCTGTTAACATATTCTGAATGCCTTGCCAGCTCTCCAGACACGCTTACACTGAGCCTCTGTGACACAGATGGTACAAATCCTTATCATAAACTTTATGACTTTGTTGCTGCTATTCATCAGGAGTATCTATTTAACAAAGAGAGTGTAGGCAGATCTAAAAGTTTAAACATATGTATTCTAAAATGAAAATAACCTTCAGAGAAGTATGAATTAAAAAATAAAGGCAGCCATAGCATTATGTATGTGTCCCACACCTTTTGTTACATCTGAAGTTTGTTTCCTAAACTATGATAATAGTGTCAATTTGTATTCATATGTTAATATATTAGATATTAGGGATATACTCTCTTATTATTATTTAAAGAAGTCTTTAACAGGTGTATTGACTATGACTTCTGACTAATCCTCACTAATGCAGTAAATTAAATATTTCTTCCATCATTCCATTGGGCAAGAAAAGTTAATTACTTATCCCAAGTGTTTTGCATTTGCTTTATACCTGGGATGTGGCATTTTTATCTTCATCTTCTAATCTGTAATCCTTGTAATTTACTCCCACTTATTTTAGCAGAAGGAGTCATGGTTACAGTCTACGTCCCAAGTATGTTGTCCATTATGTAACATTATGAAGAGGAATTTTCCTTCTCCTCCTTTTTAAATATTTTCTTAAATGTCAAACTGTCAAACTTAAGCATTTCATCTGATAAATGGATACATCTGCTGTAGTATGGGGCAATAATCATCTGCTTTACTATGCTGTAAGCAAAGAGTCTGCACAGCTGCTAAGTTGTAGAAAAAAATGTTAGCAGGAAAAATGTAAATATCAGTAAGAAATGTTCACATGCAAACTGTGTAAGCAGCATCCTACCTCTACCTGTATTCATATGGCCTCTGTGTGAACACCTTCCTTGTGCTGAATTGAATGTTTGTTTCACACAACCTGCCACATCTGTTACATTGCTGAAAGGAAAGAAAGACTACAGCACTAATATTCTGGTAGCATTTACCCATCACTTTTGTTTATGGCAAACCTCTCTCTGTCTGAATCCTTAGGGAGAAAGATACTGAAGGACAGATATCTGGGCACAGCCCACCTGCTCAGAGGGTGAGCTTTGACTGTTTTCATTTTCATTTTTGTTGGCTGCAGATAGGAGGTTTATAATAATTTCCAGAAAGGAAGATTAGCATATGGAAAAAATGCAGAATTTTACTTCTAGCTAGGCCTTAGCCACCAAAAAGAATTTGTGTCTGTGTGTGATAGACTGTATTTGCACAGAATACTTCTCATTCCAGTAGACAGCTCAAATTAGTACAATCTTAACAAGCAAAATCATAATGCAACAAACAGTATGTTACAAAGCGCATGTTTCTCTCTCTTTTCCAGCTGTGTAATTCCGGTTCAAATCTAGAAAGCCTTAATTGATTTGTGGCTCAGCTATTTAGGGACTTCTCAACTGTAGTATTCCAAAACAGTTACGTTCATTGAGCAGTTAAACTCCCTTCTCTTCCCTCCAGCAGCATTATATGATTCTCAGCTGCTCATTTTAAGTTAAGCTACAGAATGTTTATCAGCTTTTTCACAATTTAAGGTACAACTTTTCAGCTTTGTTTTAGAGAAAAACGAAGTGCAATTGGACTTTGTATATATCAGTGTATGAATCATACTACCTACGTATTAGGGAAAGGAAAAAGGAAAATATTAAATTTATTTTGCTTTTTTTCATAAATGATCACTGAAGGAACCTAGGCAAAACTTGAATATTTACACATTCACAACTCTTCTCTCAACATCAGGTTAATCCCATAAGCATCCAAATCCCTTTGTGTCTATGTTTCTGTTCTGGGCATGCATTCAGATGCCTGAGGCTGTGGTTCCATGGGCAGCCAAGCTCTTCTAATGGCTTGCAAATGCCACAAAGGAGAAATTTTTGTTTGCTTGTTTGTGTGTTTGGTTTTCATTCCTCTCTCTTCTTTCTGGTCTCTTTTTTTTCCTCTGATTCTCTGTCCCTGTCTCTCTCAACTCTTCACCTCCCACCTCGCTTTTAAAACAGGTAAACAAGGGATTTGAAACTGGATTTATCACATTCCAGATAACATAGGCTGCGCAGATAAATGTTCGCTACACAGGTAAATGTTCACTCCCCCTTCCTCACATTTACAGGAAAAAAAAAATAAGTCTCACATTAGTTGCAAACCAGTTAACTGCCATCCCAGGTTGTTTTTCACATCCAAACTATTGGGTGGCACTGACTACCAAATTCACTGCAGTTGCTTTAGTGGGACCAGCTATACATTATGTCTCACACTGTAATCTCCTGTATCAAAATATTTGCTGAAGAAGCTTATGATCCTCTTACTTCAAACTAACTGATGGCCCTTTCAGGCAATATCTTTAGGCGTAATTTTTATTAGGAATCTTTGTGTTCCAAATGTCTTCATTAATCCAAAATTGAATCAGGCTTTTTCCTCCCTTATTTAAAAGTAGATCCATATCTAATCCAATATGGTATTCTTCATCACTTAACTGTCTTATTACTCTGATCTCACATTCTAATAATTAATATGGATCCCTCTGAGTCCATTGGTTTATAATGATTTCATTCTCCTTAGATAAATTGTATGCATCTGTTCTTGCTTTCACTGTTAAATTGAAAATACATTGTTTCTTCATTTCTTCCAATTTACTGCTATCTCTGTGCATTGACCATATGCTCCTATAAGTGGAATGAGATAAACTAACTCATAAATCTAAGGATTTCTATAAATATAATCTCTTTTATATCTGAGGATTCCCTATTATTTCTGTTAAAATATCTGCCTTCTGTTATCTGTCCTCCATCTGTCCTCTATTATTTAGCCTAGTGATTGAATGATAGCCGAAAAAGAAGTGTACAATCTGTGATGATAGCTCAGCTTTACCATTTCAAAATCTCTGTTCAATATGAGTCTTCAGAACCTGGAGAATGATACCTCAAATCTCCCCAGACAGGTAGCACTGAAGCAGATAAAGGATCAACAATATCATCATCTCCATTTCACAGGTCTTAGAACTTTGTTTCCTTTTACTCTTGCAAGTACACAAAACAAAATGTTATGCACTAACAGGAAAATTGCATATAATTCAGAATGACTTTATTCGTTTAAGCAGGAAAAAAATCATTTAAATTCAAGTCAATAATAATCAAAGTTACTACTACTATATTTTGAACTACCAAACAAAAGAATAAGTTACTTATACTGCCTTACTTAGGATCTCCTGTACTAGAAATAATTCAATCATTTTAAAAGATATTGGTTGAAAATAGAAATAAACTATGCATTCTCTCCTTTCAGCTGAACCAAGTAGTTGTGCATGTGTATACATGACACGGTTACTAAAGGTCTACTCACATTCTTGTACTGATTGGTTTGATCGCTTTGGGGAACAAATATTGCAGGAAAAACTTCTCAGTTCATGCGGTGTAAATAAAATCAGAACTGAAGTAGTTTGAATTATTAACTTCATGTAATTAACCAGCAATCAGTGAACAGCATGCTCAGAATGAGTGTAACAAACTGCAATATTAAACACTCAAATAGACATCTACAAATCTCTAAACACCCTTCTATAACTAATCTCAATGATCACCAATGCACACCTCCCTGCAAAGTCACACCATTACATACACACATTGCCTCATGGGGAGCATGTGCTAGAGGTGCATGTGTTCTTATGTGAGTGCAGGTTCTCACATGCCTGTGAGAAAGCACTCCATGAACCCACATACACACACCTGAGGTGTGGGGCCCTCCTTGTTGAACCCTATATCATCAGTTTGGACCAAATGCTCTCTTTGATGGCTTTGGGTGCTCTGATCACACACAAAGTTGTACTTTCATATCTCTTGCATTCAATCGGCCATTTTAGCAAAAGGGGTTTGCATAGACACCTCCACAAATAAACTTTATTAAGGAGCACAAAGAATTCTGCTCTTACCATGTCTTCTCATTTCTGATCAGATATACAATATGGCATCTGCAATAAAAATACTCACAAGTTGTGCCACTGCATAATTTAGGAATAAAGTCAAGGCTTTGGTGCTCTCTTTGGTGATCTTTAGGTATTGATAGTGTTTGGACAGCCAGTTTTTTGGAGAAAGCTGGAAAATTCTAAGTAACTGGAACATTTTTTGAAGCTCTCCATTTAATGAAGTTGAAATTGTCTGTAATATTCCATTTAATGCATGCAAAAATTTGCATAGATATTAGGAAGTGTTTTTTTTTCCTTTAATTTTATCACCATCTCTTAAAAATATATACCCTACTAGTAAACAAGAGTAACTTTGCTTATTAGAAATCTTTCTGTTCAAGATTTTCCATTTCTTGATTTCTATTTTTCTTAAGTCATTTTTTCTTTTTTGATGACATATGCTCCCTTTACTTTCAGTTTTCTGACAGGATTTTCTTCCTTCTCTCCTATCTATTCTTGAGTAAAATCTAGAAATGGAAGAGTTACTTTAGTTCAGTATCCAAAATAAAAGAAAAATAATTTAGTTGACAAGCACATTGGTCTTAAATTTTCGAGCGAAAAGTGCACATCACTGTGGAAGAAGTGTTTGTGGAAGAATTGTTTGAAAGCAGGAACTGAGAGGAAAACTAGGGCCTAACACAGCTCTGGCATTACAGAGGCCTGCTTGGGGTGCTACACAGTTGCCACTTCCAGGACAGTTGGTATGCACAGACTCTGCTCCTCCACGGTTCCCTGGGCAACGCAATCTGCCCTCCTCGCAGCTGCAAAGGGGAGTAACGGAGGATGGAGCGGTGTGAAGGCACCGCGGCCAAACTCTGTTGCACTCCCCGTGCTGGACTGCTGATAAGCTGCACAGTGGCTGTCTAATGAGAGATATACGATAACAAGTCCGGTGCTGAGCCAGCAAAGGTGGCAAATGATGAACTTTCCTTGAACTTTGCTCATTATAATGTGAAACCAGACCTCCATCCCAAAAGTTACCCTCCTCCGAGGTACGACCACCCCTCACTGAGCATGCGCTCTAGATTTTCGGTTGACTGTGCCTTTAAATGAAAGCAAGAAACTTTTTCACCAATCAATAACAATATTAAGTATGACTCTAGTCACTCAAGCTCCACCTGAATGTAAAGAAAAGTATGAAAGGTGAACTAAGGATGAAAAGTCAGAAGGGAAGAAACCATCGTAACTCCTGGGTCAGTCGACAGGCTGATCCCCCTTCCCTCCCCTCGCGCTGGGACGCTGCCTGAAGAGACTAAGAAGCGAGAGGGAAGAATCCATCATAAATTCTGGGTCAGTTGATGCGCTGATCCCCCCTTTCCTCCCCTTGCGTCAGGACGCCACCTGAGGAGACTCGAGACTGAGAGCCCTCTCCCATCTTCTGGGGTGAGTGATGATTGCACATTTGTACATCAGAGCTAGCTAAAACCCCACGCTCTAGTAGAGAATTTCCTGTACTGACATCCGAAACCTTCTTTGTAAATGTTGCATTTAAATAAATCATACTGTTTGTGAACTCGACTACTTGTTTGGGAGGAGGCGATCGGACCTACAGTCCACGGACTGTTCGTGAATCCGATACTGCCAGGGTCGAGCTTATAGTGGATCACACTATTTGGGAACTCGATTCGCTCTTAGGAAGGCGATCGGACCTACAGTCCACGGACTGTTCGTGAATCCGATACTGCCAGGGTCGAGCTTATAGTTGATCACACTATTTGGGAACTCGATTCGCTCCTAGGAAGGCGATCGGACCTACAGTCCACAGACTGTTTGTGAATCCAATACTTCTTTGATATCTCCTTCCCCCCCCACCACCACTACCACTACGGCTGCCAAACTGCAACATTTTTCAACAATCACCTATGGTTAGAATGCATTCTCGCTTCATAGGAATTCTTCCATTTTTAACCAGTCATTGATAGAGGTGGAAATACAACTAATATTATTCCAGCAAAATACAAAAGAATGAGAATGTTTTCTGCACATGAATAGCTTTTTGATGAATTTAGATTTTAATCAGGCTTCATTATTATATAGCCAACTAGTTCAGCTAGTAGCCTATTTTAAAGACGTGTCCTATTTTTCATGTTGGAAATCTATTTTGCTGGTTAGAACTAGATGTACCTTTTTATATTGATTACCTTTGGAAATAATTTCATTTGAGCCTCTGGGGATTTTTATTAGCATGAATGTAATCCTGTAAGAAACTGAATTTATACACCCAATGTCGACAAGATTTGCTTTCAGGGACCTGTGGGAAATTGTAAGAGAATTTGTCCTCAGTTTCTTGGCTTAGCTGACACCGTTCTGTGAACTATTCATTCTTTCTATTTTATTTATTCTAAAACAAATGGATTATTGCTGCTAATGAAATGCACTAATTCTAGTTTTCAGTTAAATATAGCTTTTCATGTATATAGTAGAGAAACAGCCTTCTTAAGACAGTGGACAATTATAATAAGGTCCTGAACAGAGGCAAGGCATCAACTCCAATATCATATGAACTATCAGGAATTACTCATGACACGGCATGCACATATGGTGACATTAACTCATCAGGAAGAGTTAATATGAGTGTATATTTATTCTGTGTATTTGCTTCATTGATTCTTTTCCAGTATGCTGCAAAAGATGCCTTAGATGAACATATCTCTTCCCTTAAGAGTATGCAGACTTGAAGATGCACTTTATTTAATATTCATGGAGATGATTTTGGGATAACACACACAAGACTGAATATGCCTTTCACTGTATTTGAATCATGGACAATAGTTTAAACAATGTACAGCAGTGGAACTTATAACAAGAGGAAATAACCTAAGGAAGAAAATGAAATATGTCAATGACATCTTTCTCTTTATAGCTGCAATGGAAGCTATGGCTTGGGAGGAATTTTGAAATTTTGAATTGCATAGGTGTGGTAATGCCTAGAAAATGTATTCAGTTTAAGAAACACAAGGAATTTACGTTATGCTGATAATTTGTTATTGAAACAGTAGCAAATGATACAGAAAGTGATGCTTGGGAAATAGAAATAAAAATAAAAGGCAGGACAGATATTATTGACAGATCAAGAGTGTAGATGAGCCAGCATAAAGTTGGTAGGAGACAATTTCACAGTAGGGTAGACAGTCTCATAAGGCACACTTTCACAATAGGACAGAATCAGAAGATGAGGCATCTTTTGACAACCCCTAAAAAGTAAGAAAGATAAGATGGGAGTTCAAAAAGGAAAAAATATGAAGAACATAGAAGTGATAATCAGAGTGATAAGAGAACCCTAACATCAGTAGCAGCTGAGATGTCAGTAACTCTGACATTAGACTAGAAGTTCAAATCACAAAGGTGGAGCAGGTTGTCTAATTAATAAAACATGTGAGAGACTATTCTCCGATTCTCTGGATTTCATGGCAAATATCTCTCCCCGAATGGCTCCAGACTCCAAAATCGGGTATCCTCCTTTTGTATAATCTGCATCAAGCTACTGTCTGGAGCAGTACTAGTGACCTTGGCCAAACCAGTGTGGGTGTGCATGTTAACAGTTAAACAGTACCTGTAATCTTCAACCAACGTGTGAGTCGGTGCCTTGTTCCTGTTTTATTTACTAATTGAGATATAGACTTTCTTTCATACAAGTTTTCTACAGAAGCCACTCTGCAAGGTAACTGGGAGATAAATATTCAAAATAATGATTGTAGTTGGAATTTTAGTTCTTTGAAGAAAAGATGAAATAACAACTGAAGGAAGATGAAGTCTTGTAAAAAATTAAAGAAATGGAAAAAAAGAAGTTTAATTATATATAAGGGAGGTTAAGAGAATCGGAAGGAACTATACAATATATTTTGTTTGGTTTCGAAAAAAGAAAGTGAATCAAGTAATTTAAGTAGATCTTACAAAGGAAGGAACTTCCGGTTTTCCAGTTGGAACTAGCACATATCCTTTATATTTTCTTGCCTTTTAAAATTTTCATTAACTAGTTCCAACATTGTATAAAATTTGTCCTTTCTTCATTCTTCCAAACCCCATGTATATTTGAAATCCGTACTCTTATCACCCTCACACCATATTGAAATATGTTTAAATGTGATTTGACTTAAGCTTCAAATCTAACACTCAGCAGTATGTTTTTGAGTAGTTACTGGCTCATTTGTTTGAACATATATTTATTTGAAAAATTCCTGTCTGTAGGGAAAGCAAACTTGAACTGTTTGACATTGGTCAATAGGCTGTCATTTCCTGAGCATGTTGGCAGTCATCCACAAAATTAGTCACGATGTCCTGTCGACCCAGTTTGAATCCCGTGTTGAGATTATACACATTGTGTTATTTGGATTCAGTTTTGGTTTGGGGAATATCATTTCCAATTTATGCAAGTTTTAATTCTGTTTTCACAGCTGTTGAATAGTTGTCTCCTTACTGCTTTTATCTTGAGGAATTTATCATGTTCCTTTCCTTTTTGATTCTTGTATTTGGAGGTTAGGAATAGGTTTACACTTCCATGCCAATATTACATTCTACCTCTCATAGGCCTCTGAGAACTGAGCAGGGATATTACTGAGACATGTTAAAGAAATATCAATCCTCCTTCCAATGACAATAATATTATTTCCTATGTTCTTTAACCTCCAAGTCATTTGTTCTTTTCTTTTCTCTACCATTTTAAATACCTTCTAAATTTTTTGTGGCCTGTCTGATTTTCCATTTGGCAGTTTGTGAAACAAAGGTATATTCTGCTCTTCAACTTCTTTGATATCTGTATAGAATCCATTATCAGAAAAGCCCTAGAAGACAAACAGGAAGAACTGGCATTTTTTTTGTTGTGTACGTCTTAACCAATTGAAAAAAATATATTTTTTACTTTTATGCAAAGATAATAGCAATATATGGATCTGATTCGTGGAAAACCAATTGCTATTGAAAGAAAGAAAGCAGTAGCCTTTGAAAAGCAGTTTTGGTCAGGAAAAAAAAGTTTCTATATTAGAAATATTATTGGAGAAAAGATGGTCCGTTATCCATAAATAATAAGCTTATATATTTGATGATAGAGATGGATATAATCTGAAAGAAGAAAGGATTTAAAATGAGCCCATTTCTTGAGGAGGGAAGATAAATAAATAGGCTCTGTTAAATTTGTGAGAGACCAAATTCTCTGTGTACAAAGATGACTGTGATTAACAAGGATCTTGAAAATTCTGCAAAGATGCCACCAGTATTCAGACATTTTTAAAAGGACTTTATCCTGATGCTGTTTTGGATCTCTGGCAACACAGAAATTATAATGATTTCCACACATTTCCAAACAGTGAGTGTAAGAATTCAACAGGGTTGCTCTGTAGAATTTATCTTTGTGTGTGTGTAAAAATTGCCCTTTCAGAACACTTGCAGAATGTTTCATCAAAAAATACTGAAACAACATCTGCTGTTGTGGTCTTTTCTTCTGTTATGATAACTGTTTTATCTGATAGGCATATACATTATTAATTGAGTAGATACTGCCTATCATGCAGAAGATCTTAGCTGTATGAAGCATGGAAATAACTTTGCTCGTGATATCATTTCAAGCATGTATTATCAAACTAACTAAAATGGGAGATTTGTACCTTAACATTTGTATAAAGTTTTAGAGTAAAGCCAATAATGGGACAATATTCTTGGTAGTTACTTATATACACAGGCCATTTTAGTTTCACAATGCTCACTGTCTACTTTCGCAAGTAGCAACACATTGTAAATTCTGCATCATATTACTAACAGAATGGAACTGTGAATTGAGAATGTTATTACAAAAGACTATGATGTATAAATTTCATAATATGTTGCTGGCTATATAAGTCATCCAATTAAGAGGAAAAAAACAATTCTTTCTTTTTTTCTAAGTAACTGTGAATATTTGCAATTACCTGTTTGTTAACAATCTACAGGCAAAAATAACCAGTGAAGGAATTTTGGAACACTTCAGAGAAAATAAGTTCAGATAAGTGCTAAGTCCATTTGTCTTTATTAATTATTATTAATTATGTATTTATTAATTATTCATGGCTAATTATTCATAAAGCTCTCAAGTAAGACCCCAGGTTAAATTGATAGGTAATATGGTTAATATGGCTAATATTTAAAATTAACACCGAAATTTAGATTCTTACATTTTAATTCCAAATTTAATTCCTTCAGCATTGAGGGGTTAGGCACCAAGACTTCATCACTGCAGAGTTTAAGTAAGTGCCTAATTCACAGAGGCAATCTGTAGATCCTATTCATAGATCAATACTGAGATGACTAAACAAATGGAACAAAGATGTTTGATGAGCATTGATGAGCAAATTAGCATCAGCTGCTGTGGACTTGTGTCCTTCATGCCTTCCATTTGCTCTGTGATGCAGCCCATAGGCAACAGCCTGCTTAATGGTGAGTCGATTGGATGGTCATTACACACCTGCTAATTTATGAGAAAACAGCTATGAGAAAAAAAAAAAGTGTATGCAATATCTGAGTCCCACCACCCTTTCACTCCAGACAGATACAAATTTTCATGAAACTTACTTAATCACTTTTTCAAATACAGCTGAAACTGGTCATCAGGGACAGAAAAAAAAGGAAAAAGAAAAGAAAAGAAAAAAAAAAAGAATGGATAGAAAAACAAATGGAAGATATATGGACAGATGCCATAACCTTGTGAAAAAAAAATCTGAGATCATTGAAGTTAGCAGAAGATGTAGAAAGTGCTGAGCAAAGTTGGTGAGGGTTGTTTTTTTTTTTTTTTTTTTTTTTTTTCAAAGAGAATATTTTCTGAAAAGCATACTTTGTGGGGAAGTTAAGCAAGTTTTGATATTCATTGCTATTTTAACAGAATTAATATGAGTGGTAAGCTAAGAAAAAAACATGCTTTTCTTGATTCTCAATGAATATTAAATCTAGACTACTTATTTGGCTGGAAAAAAACATGCACTGGCTGGAAAAAATACAGTTCTCGTAGCTGCAGTTCATAAATGTTCCAATTTACAGAAAGCCATGAATCAATTAAATCTCTGAGACCTTACACTTTATTGTAAGTTATAGTAATTCTGACCAATGCACTGATGCAACGGCTTACTGTGTTCCAATTACTAAAAAAATCAAGACTTTCTCTAATTAAGCAGAAATCACTCTAACTCTGAACATCCCTCCAACATTGATTAATTATCTGTCTTCTGAATGAAAGAGGCTCAAATAAATGAAGATTATTTTCATTCTTTTCTTAAAGTTTACAATATTGTACATAAACATACATATAATCATTCATATTCTTTGGATCAAGATGTTACTAAAAATGCAGTTTAATTCTTGCTTAAGCAAATGAATGTTGTGGTGACTTTGAAGACAAACAGGACATGCAATCCTACAACTATAGAATAACAGAATAATTTTCATTAGAAGGCATCTCTAGAAATCATCCAGTTTAATTTCAAAGTTGAATCCAATTGCCCAAAACTCTGTCCAGTCTAATTTTGAGTATTTCAAGGAATATGATCTCATAGCTTCTTTGGGCAACTTGTGACAGTCCTTTACCAGTCCTTAACCTCATTACTTTTTTCTTTTTTTTTTTTTTTTTCCTACATTCCCAGAATGAGCAGGAAGCAGTAATTTTGTGACTATTGCTTTTTGTCTTTTTGTTTTGTATGGTCCAGAAAAGCATGATACCATCTTCTTTAAAAATATTAAGTGTTGAGGAGAGCATCCAGTCCCCTCTTCACCTTATCTTCTGCAAGCAAAACAAACCCAGTTTCCCCAGCTTCTCCTCATACATCATGTGCTTCAGCTTCCTAACTATTCTGGTTGCCTTGCTCTGGATTCACTTCAGTTTGATAATATCTTTCTTGTTGCAGAGGGTCCAAAACTAGATACAGTACTATAGACGCACTCTCACCAGTGAATATTAAGAGGCCTATAGGCTATGCTTTCATTAGTGAAATTCAAATCTATTCCTAACTATTTTTCTGTTTAAATGCAGGCTCTGCCCTGAATGAGTGTGCATGTGATGTATCAGAAAACTTCAAGATGAATTAGCAGCACTAATCTGGAAGCCAGCTACCAGAGAAACGAGCCTAGAGACTGGCTGCTGAAGAGATTGCAGCTCTTAGGATAGCTGCTAGAGAGGTCAGAGTTCCAGTGCCCAAATACAGAGGGTGACATAGACCCGGATCAGATACTGGAGAGACCCACTTGAGCAAAAACTGTGAATTGCATTATCCAGTGATTAGGACAAGAAGCTTGGGAAGCAGATCCCAGGGGAACTACGAGGCGGGAATTAGAGAACGTGTGGAAGAGGTTTATGATGATCTCCCACCACATCTGTTTGATTTTCTGCACATGTGGATGGACTTTTCTTGTGTTTTAAGCAGGTTGTACTTGAAGATCAAGAAGCTCTAATGGGCCCATTTTTATAATTTTGTTCTTTTGAATGCATGAAGTCTACATGAATAGCACTGTTCAAGAATTGCTACAACCCTAAGATCAAATCAACTTGAAATAAATATTAGAAAACGAGACACTAACAGATTGAGTTGCCATTTGCAATTCCTCAGGCCACTATACTATGCCCAATACCTACTGCAAAAGCACGATTGTATCTTTATATCATGTATCATATAACACAAGGTCAGCAGAATGGACTAGTAAACCTATAGCTTCAGGGCAATGCATCATAGGAGGACTCCTCACTAATGATGTATGGTCAGGAACACATGCTTTGATATCTACTGATGCAGTATATCTATTGCTGTGCTAGCCACAGGATCCTGCTTTTATCCATACTTTTGCTCTTGAGAGATTGGTATGCCTTCTTTATATATGAAGCCTTCTTCTGCCCTTCCCCAAAGACTAATATTAAATATGCATAAAATTCCTGATGTTCCTGTCAACAAATACTGAAAAACTCTGCCCAGACTTGAATGGACCTTAATAACACAGTATTGATCAATAATGATGGGGACATGAACCCCAGTATAAAGCAAGCAAGGGGAAGAATTTTCAGAAAATTTCAATTTTGCCTTAGCTGCTCTAAATGATGTATGCCACCATACCTCAGTAAGAGTCTTGTTTTGATACTTGTTTGTCTGAAATAGCACTTCATTTTTTTCCTAGAAGAATTGTTATTTTTAGATAAATTATTATTATTATTATTATTAAAAACTTGCTTTCATTTGCCAATGCTCTGGAAATCAGAACTTTAGGAAGGATGGTTATCTACATTATTTGGCTTCCAGCTTCCATTAATAGCTAGAAAGTGATTGATATTATGATCTAAATTTGAGTTCAGGGTAAGCTTAAATCTTTTTTTCTTTTCTTTTTCTTTTCTTTTTTTTTTATGGATCTGTAATATTCTCTTGCTTGTCACATTTAGTGTGTAAAGTGTCTCCTTTTTTTTTTTTTTTTGTTAACAAAACAGAAAGGAACATTAGATTGAAAAGCACATGCATGTACCCTTAAGTTGTACTTGCATATGATATTATTTGAAATTAACCCACATGATTTTTTTAGTATCATAGAAGATAGCAAAAGAAAATAATGCAGAAATGCAAAAGAGGTTCATGATTTAGTGTGCTTACGGCAGCACATATGCTATCTTATTTAGGACAGATCAAAGCAAGATTTCCTGATAGAAGAGATAGAAGTAGTCCCCACCAAATGTTTGTCAAACTGGAATAAAAAATTTCTGATCTGTTGTCAGAATGAAAATAATTGGATGTCGTATTTTTTTCTATCTATCTCCTCTAAAAGGAGATAGAGAAGATGAAGATAAATATAGTTAAATATTTGCAAATATAAAGATCTGAGATTAATGACACCAAAATTTTGTTTTATCTAAATTAATAAGTTCTATCAAAAATGAGGAAACAATATTAAAAAAAAAATCCGAGAAAATTCTGAAGTAGCACTTACTCAAAAAAAATCCTTTAACCATGTCATGAATGCTTCAAGGAAAGATTTCAAGCTTTATAGTGTATTTCTGCAAATGTAGAATTACTGGCTGATTCAATAAACAAAAGATAGCACTGCAAGGGAAAAAGTAACTTCACTAAGTAACTTCAAAGTTAGGTGCATTTGGACATTACAGATCATCAAGAAAACCAAAATCCACAAAATGTTATCCTTATCATTGATAATTCTGCACTAATTTGTGCATTAGTCTTTTCCAGGAATCCATACATTACCTGCCACTGGTTAATGAATAAGAAAAAGAAAACCTGTATCAGATTTTGTATACAAAGATTCCTGGTTGCTCAGTCCTGTGAGCAGTTTATTCAGTTTACAGGACACCTTGGTGATGAATCAGAAGCAGGAAATCTTCTGCTCAGCTCTCAATTCCAAGTTGGAGAAAAATATTCATCAAAAACAGTATTTTGTGTATATGTTTCTTTTTGCTTGGAAGACGAAGATTCATATGTTACCTCTGCAGGAAATCACTAGTGCTATGATAGCTGGTCCAAGTTCCTACCTTGAAATCTCTCAACAGCCTCTCAAAAGTTAGGTCGCATTCTTCAAACTAGTGACAGTTTAATGGAAGGTCACAATAATGTAGAGACATTATAACAATACATCAGTTAACTTCTCAAGCCGCAGATGGTAATTTAAAGTCTTCTAACAGTTGATAAAGTTTCTAATAGCTGAAAGTAAGACCAATTCTAGAAATAGATAACTGTTAAGAGCATTATTGGATCATGAAAGTGATTTATCTAAGGATGTTAATATATTAATCTGTAGAAGCTTATGATAGTGTTTATTCTCTCCAACATCATCTCAACTCCTCTCTTAAATAATGTCTTAAAGCACCTTTTTTTTTCAGAAATATTTTTAATGTTTTTAACTTGAACCCTTTTAACGCCTGCCTTTTTTTTTTTCTCCATTTCTCCATTTCCTCAGAGTACTACAGGAAAAAAAAAATCCACTGATAAAAAATACCTTGTCTTCCATCATTCGGTATTTGAGAGGACTGAGGTCCAGATAACATACAGGTAACCTTATAAGAATATTCCCAATGTTTCTGTGGTTGTTGTTCAGCATATATTTTGAGCATACACACAGCTAGCCCATGACAAACAATAACACAGATAACAAACAATAATCACAATAACTGTTAAGATACTGTGAGGTTTGGTATTCATCTTAGTGAATATCAAAATTAGTTAGAGGGACATGAGTATTTTCAATGTTGAATATTCATCTCCCGTTGTCCAAAGAGATTATTTTGAATGCAGTGGGCTCTCTGAACTCTGAGTCTCTCTGACTCTCTCAGATAACATTGAGACAGATTCTATCAGCTTTACTCATGATGAAAAGTACCTTTTCAACATGACCTAATGCAGTGTGATTCATTAAGCTAGTCATTAACTTACTGTTACTTCTCTGATATGTTCACATCCTATTATTCAAGATTGCAGCTTTCAAATCCCAGTCCTCAAGGGCAGTCTCCAGCTTTCCAGCATACAAAGTTGACATTACCCTACTGCCCAGCTCAAGATTTCTATTTATCACCTCTTACATGTTGCCAAGGTTAGTGTGAAAAATCTCATTATTTTCTCTTGGAAATCTTTTTAAGCCCTTCTTGTAAGTGGTACATTGTGCTATGCAAGAGGAAGATCTCCAGAGGAAAGATAAAACTTCTCTACTTGGACTTCTAACAAAGAGTGAGAGCAAACATTCTCAAAAAGGAATGTAATCATAAGGCATATCAGCACCAGCTGTAATGAACACCTGAGACCTTTAAATCCTATAGAATGAAAATGGTTATTTACCTCCTCCAGTAATGATGTGAAAATGGGCCTTTTTCTTGGGGTACTATCTAACTTTAGTTTGATTACCGGGCAATAGTGCAAAGGTACATCTTGTTCTCCCTTACTTCTTCTGTAGATATACCAGTATCCAGAGCTGATTATTAAAGGATTATTTTCATTCTTTTTGGTGTGTGAACACCACAGTCAGCTATTAAACTGATGCATTAGTCTGCTCTCTCGGGTTCAGGTAGTTATTTTAACTCTGAGAAAAAACATTAATATTTCTCTGTAGGCACAGTATGATTCTTACTTCATTCACTGTCATAATATTGACTAACAATTCAGGATTTTCTTCCTCCCTCTTATCTATTTGCCCTAGTTCTGTCACTGACCCTAAAAGACAATACAAAAAAAGAAAGACTTGCTAGTGGTAAGTATACTGAGAAAATTTTTCTTTTTTTTTTTTTCTTTTTTTTTTTGTTCTCTCTCACTCTCTCACTCATTCAACCTAAATGTTGTTACATAAAATTCGTGAAGTAGTGTGAGAAGGAGAATTTAAGCTTATTCTTTTCTCCTTGAGCTTTGTATTAGCCTTGCTACTTTCTGAATACTAGGTTAGGCAAATAGAAATAAGCGAACTAAACAGCTAAAGAAGAACTCCACACCTTCTTATCTGTCTTCTAATTATTGACTGCATGCAAAACATGAAAGTTACTAATATTTCTAGACTGAGAAAGGAGTACCTTAGAAATTGTGTGTGCCATGAAGATGGGACTCAGAGCCAAGTATTTATGGCAATAACCACAGATCAGATACTCTCTAAGAGGATATTTGGAATTTCCTCTTCTACTACGAGAAAAATGATACTAAATTTATTTAGCTATCAATTATTTGTTCATCACATGCAATTTCAAAGGGATTTGAATGGAATCTCAAAAAACAGGAAGTCTTTTGCGTACGAATGTTCCTGTTGGTTCTTCATTTTTCTATTTGAGTTGCATATGGCCTTTAACTTTTTTGAGTACGTTTTTGTTAAAGGGAGATAAGTGAGGGAAGGGAATCAGAATCAGAAATGGAGTGGGAGGAGGAAGAAAAGAAGAGAAAAAAAAAGAGAAAGGAAAGAAGAAAGGACTGATGAATGCATAAGGTAGAGTGAGGCAGAAGTAACAAATCCAGACAAAATGGGGTGAGCTGGAACAAATAGTGGAGCCAACGCCAGAAAAGGTGTTCAGTCTTAAAATTGTACATAACATGGATAGAATTAATATCCTTAATCATCTGTAAGGCAGCTGAATTGCTCTTCTAGCATTAATATTTGCATATTTTAGAGTATCTCTTAGTTCTCCCTTGCTCTACAAGATTGTGTTCTCCCGTTTTAACAGAGGGAGAATGAAAAACACAACAGAAGAACGCGTATCAGATGTGCACTGGATTTGCATCTAAGGATGCACGGCAATAATCTGAGAACTGATGACCTCTAGATGGTCTGATGCCATTCTCCTTGGAGTTAACTTCTTTTCTAAACAGCAAATGGAAGTAACAAACTGTCAGATAAGGACTGAGAAGTCAACCTTGATCCCAACATCTTTAACTTCAGACAAGTTACTGAGCTTGTTGATTTCAAGCTCATTGTTGTGGATCTTCCTTCACAGATCACATTGAAAAATGAATTTCAGGCCAACCCTGGAGAAAACTGACAAGGATATAAGATCATATGTAATTTCAGTCATAAAGATAGAATTTACTCTAGACATTCTTGTATTTTGTGTCTAACTTTTAGGATTGTCCAAGCCCAAGAATCATTTTTCTTTCCTCTCATTTGAAACGTACAAATTCACCCTTTAAAGACACATCCTATCAGCTAAACCCTTGCCTCATCTCACAGCAGTAGAGAGGCAAAGATAATATATTAATTAGGGCTAAAAGTTATTTGAAGGAAACACAGACTTTTCAAAATTAAACAGAATGCAAATTCCACACACCTTTATCATTTAGATCATTCTTCAAAAAAACAGGGTTTGTGTAATGAGAACAAGACAATGGGAGTGAAGGCTCAATTAGTGAGCTGTCAATCAAAGAAACTATATTTCTGGAACTTGAATAATTCTGATCTGATTTAATTTGCTTTATTTTTTCTTTTTCTATTGTAGTACTTATTTATTAGCTTCTCCACAGGTGAATACACCAATGAATAAAGGAGTAGAGTTATGTCTTTAACAGGGAGCTTCCAAAAATGCATGCAGAAAGAAAATAGTGCTTATTTATGCATAAAGTCATATTAGAAAAGTAGAAATAGTTTTTAAGAGATGGCACTTGTTTTGTTTTCCCTACATGTTACTTTCAATATGTCAGTCATTTTCTTACCATTGTAAGAGAATGAAAGCTGAAAATGAAAAAGAAAATCAATCTTTTTTATTTAAGATTAAATTAAATTCTCTTCTCAAGTAATGATTTTTATCTTAAAGCTGTGATAACTATCTTGCTTCAGTGACAAGTTTCTCACCTTCTTTTCTTACAAGTTAACTTGAATAATCCCCTCACTTTCAAACCGTTCCTGGCTTTCAGCACTTCAATTAAACTTGGTTATTTGCTTACCTTTAATAGAGACAGCATTACTTCAGAGATTGTAAATAGATTTTGATGAAGAATCAAATCCTTCAGACCTACTATCCCTATTAGATTTTTTTTTCATGAAACTGGTATAAAAATTAGATGCCTTTCTAATTCTTGTATACTGCTTTTATTCTGTGATTTTAGATAACACAAAACTCAATATAGTACAAAGATGAAAATGAGGATAATTTTATTTAGAAATGCATCAATGCAGTTTGTAGCAGTGAGTTAAAACTTTGAAGCATCTAATTCCAGATGGATCAAGAAAACTTCCTTACTAAAGAATTTAGTTTTTTATTCCACTGTATTGTATATAGTTTATCTGACTTCTGACTCCTTTAAAACTTTTTCTTAAGGCTTGGTTCAGATTTTACATCTGCAGGCTACAAAAATATTTCAATTTAAAAATCCATTCTAGAAATGTTAAGTAATCATTCTTTGTTCATGAGAACTTATTGATAAAAGATAGCTAATGTGAAAACAATGAAGTAGCAGGAGGAAGGTAATTTACAAAGCAAACTAGCAATGATCTAAGAAACACAAGATGGGTGTGTGTATCACAATTCAGTGATATAACCAAGATAGTTCTAAATGATCTCTAAATGAGGTGCCAGGAGCCATACAGACCAGGATAAATTTATTCTGCTGACAGTAGCTAGCAGTGCATTGCAGATATGACCAAAAATGAGAAGAGGAAAAAGAGGAGAAAATAGAGGTACAGTTTCTCACTTTAAATGTTCAGAAGTTTAAAACTGCTCAAAATACATAATATTTTCTTTAAAATATGATTTACTCATGAGATTTCAGCATATCCGTTCAGTGAAATGCAAGTGGTCTTTTGTTTCTTAGTTTCAGTGAGAAAAGGGAACAATAATCTCATGGTGAAAAGATAGCGAAGAATATGGCATATACAAATATATGGCATTCATAAATAATTTGAGTGCATGTGCTCATATTCCTGTTTTGTCCTCTCCCTTCAAAAATCACCCAAAATGAATACATTCAATCCAATAGGAGTTTGAAAATACAGTGGGAAAAATGGAGAGGCAGAAAAGAAGTAGGGGAATCAATTTATAATGCATTTAATCCAACTATTAAGAAGAATAGCTAAACTTTAGTAATGCACGTTTAGATTTTGGTCTAATAAATGTATATTTAGAAAAACTGTATTTATGTATAATGTAAAATAATTTTATTTTGGAGTAATAAAAATAAAGAAAATATTGTGGACTCATAGGGTTCACTGCAGAAAGAGGATTAAATGCATACCTTCTATGTAGATAATCTCTTATTCCTTCACATATTTTTATAGCAAAGTTTGCTCTTGGATTGTATATTCTGTATATTATTCAACATACAACAAATTCATTAGTCTTGGATCTATTATCAATTCTATCTGCACTTCCTTTCTAAGAAATAGTATTGTCTGATACCTAGCCTATGCATATTTTGTTCAATAAAATGCCAGCTACCTTCAGAGGACACAAATCCCTGCAGGAAGTAACAGTATTACACTGTGCTTACCATCCTACTACAGTTCCTCTCTTAATTATTCCTTGACTCCTTCTTTCAGTCTTTTTCTCAGCCCTTTCTCATTTTATTTTCTTGTTCCTCAAAATACTTTCAGGTGTTTTGCTGTTGCTGTGCTGTAACTGTATTTTCAAGTAAATGATAAACATCAAGTATTTTTCTTTCATGAGAGGTTCAAAAAAAAAAAAAACAACTGAGCAGACAGATCCATGGCACATCACTTTTGGCCCTCCTTCCAAATTGGTTCCTAAACCCAATAATCCCATGCCTTCAAAGAGCATTAGCATTTCTAGGATAAAATTAGTCTACATTATAGCTTCTACAGCATGCACCATGGATATCCTGGATTACTTAATTATCATATTAAGATCCTCAGATCATTCCAACAGATCAAATTCATTTCACTCTACTCCTATGAACAAGATTTGACACATTTCTCCACTACTGCTATTATATGGATAGGGCAGTAATGTCAGTTAATAGCCATAGACTTTCTTTTAGATCAAACACACACAAAAAAGTCTACTTTTAAATCTAATCCTTTTCTTGAAAAAAAAATAGAAAAGCCTTTTTTAAAAATTTTGATATATATTGATTATGCTTTCAGAAGCCTAAGCTTTCTCTTTTAAAATAAACCTATTATATTATGTCATCTACTACCACTAAACTCATGCCACTTCTCACTTGAGGAATACTCTAACATATAGGCCATATTTGTTCAAAGTTCAAGACTCATTAGAAACATGCCTCCATAGGGCAGAGGGGACAGCACTCATTGGGAAAAATGAGCAATTACGGGTTTCTTGTCTAAATCTGTTCATCTTTCTTCCCCAGAAGACTAGTTACTTAATTACTAGTTACAAAGGAAGCGTTGAAGCAAAGTTGGAATCTCTGAACATTACAAATGCTGAATTGTAGTGCAGTGTTCTTTCTACTGCTTCTCCCTCCTCCCCACCAATTTCTTCTTTTTCCTCTTTCGTTATGAATCATATAATACTTCATTCATAGTAGCAGAAGAAGAAGGAGGAATGGCTCCCCTCCTAACCTCAGCCCAAGGTATAACTTGGAAATACAAACACCTTCACGAACATGTAAATTTTAACCCCTTAACCTGAGAACAGTGCTGAACTCTGTTAATAAATGCTATAAATATTGAATAGAGTTTTAGTTCTCTGAAAGCTCTACTGCCCAAGTCAGTTAATTTTTCTCACAAAATGCATATTAAATGTCCTTAGGAGACCTTTGGTACTTAGCTGCTTTTAGGCACATGACTGTTGCTAAGCTGTATAGATCGCAACTGTTTGGGGCGCCAGAATGAAAAAGTCACACTATGTTCTGGGGAATTTTTAGTCAAAGGGGAATCACCTATGAGTCTTAAACAACTACAGAATCACACTTTTTCATTATTAATATTGTCATTTTGAATTTCCATCTGTAAAATCTGCCTGTATCTTTGATCTAATATGGTCTTCCTGTCCTTGAGATACATAGATTTAACATTTTAAAATTCATTGTAGCTGAGGGAAAAAAAAAAAAAAAAACAGAGAAAGCTTTTGAGGTGGAACTGAAAACAAAATAAAAATATGATCTGCTTTTTCAAGGCAAAGCAATACATTATTTTTATTCCCTAACTTAGTAGCAGGTTATTTTGTTTGCCTAAATTGTTCAATCATTCTTTAGAACAGTCCAGAATTTAGCCTGTTTCTTCTACCTAAAACAAGCAGTCAATTTTAATTAACTAAATGTGCAGGAGTCTTTGGCATTTGCGGAAACTGGGCACACAGCCAATCCCCCAAAGCACCTCTGATCAGTTTGCCTGGAAACAAGTAAAGAAAAGGAAGATGCTTTCTTAGAGAGCTTAGAATGATAGCCTGAAATCTCAACAGCTGGAAATAAAATTAATTACACAGTCCTGAGTTTTCTGCTCATCAGTGTAGCACCATTAGCATTTTTGGAACCATTTACATGAGTAAGTATGGGGAGGGGCCGCTACTCTGGATATACTTTTTCCCAGATAGAAATGGTGATGTTCCAATTCAGCACTAATGCTTTTGTTCAAATCTAGCATATTTGGAGTGCATAGCAATAATAATAATTCATAATAATAATATCAATATTAAAAGAACTGTATTATTTAAATTAATGCATGTATTTGTATGTATGTTCACACATGCAGAATTTTAAGGGCTGTAGTAGAATAATGTTTGAGTTAAGAGGGAAAAAATTGTCAGGGATTTTGTTTAATACATTTTGGACTAACTCTGTGGAACATCATTAAGGTGGTAGGAGATGTACATTAAATTTTCAAAGATCCAGCATCTTTTATTCTTTTCTTGAATCTAACATATAAAATCTGCAGTATGTGCAACCTTCCTTCCTCTTCTGTTATAAAGCAGCACGTGTATGAATCATAAACCAGCATGTGTGTGAGTGTAGGTAATTTATTTTACAATTGACTAAACATAGAAATAGCAAGGTAACCTTTTAAGATTTAAGTTTCTCAAAAAAAAAAATTACCTCACTATTCAAATATTCACATTTAACCCATTGCAGCATATTCTAGCCTAGGCAAATGGAGGATTCTTTCTCTCCTAAAAATAGAAAAGAAAACCCCTGACAATGTGCTGTGTACAGAACATTTCTTGCATTATTAAAACCTATTTTAAATAACATTTTTTACAGTATTTTAATTTAATCAGAGATAAACATTTTTCTGTAGTTTTATTAACTGCTTACTGGAATTTTCAGGACTATTACAAGTTGTTAAATAAAACAACAACAACACTGTTAAAAGTAGATTTGAACTGAATTTTCACCATTAATTTCAATGGTAAGAGCGACAAACTCTACTCCCTTAGTGTTTAAACATTTATCTTGATTTTGCAAAATTCCTTTTGAGAAATAGGGTTTTCATCGAGTTACAAACAGAACAATTGTGTAATATTAAATTCTAAAGTGAGCACATCAAAACAGATTCTCAAGTCCAATAACATTATTGGGCTCCCTCTGGCCAGAGGGTTCACTCTCAAAAACTCACTAGAGAGCTGAGAAGAGCTGGGACTGTTGTTCTTTCCTGAAAATTTCCACAGAATCTTAAAATTCCAAAGTTTGACTCTTCTGCCATCACATGCAAGCAGTGAGGATATTTTCCACAAGCTGCTCTAACATCTTGTCTTTGAATTGAAGCCGACCCTAGACAAATGGAAGCAAAAACTACCCTCTCTTTTTAACTCTTGTATCTTTCAACAGTTATAATCCCTATCTGTATCTTTTAACTCCATACTTCTCTAACCCTGTTACCTGAGCACTTTTACTGTTAAATTTGAAATGTAGAGACCTAAGTACATTTTTTCAACTTTGGGTAAAAAAACAATTATGCATTTCACAGTGATTAAACATGTAACGTAAATTTAAGTCACAGACTGCTTATTTTTCTGTGCATCTCTGCAGGACACACAGTACATTGATTGCTATGAAAAAGAAATGAAAAAAAAATTGTGATCGATTATGATGCAGTTTCCAATACCTATAGGTAACAACATAAAATATACAATAGTTCCCATGCCCTCTGAAAGGTCTTTTGTTCTTAAAAGATCAGACTCCAATGACTTTTCTTTCCTGGTCCGTGGACTTACCTAAGATTCCAACTGAAGGCAGCAAGATAAATTTTATTGCACCTCCTTATTTATTGCACCTGCTTATTGCATCTCCTATTTAGTCAGCATTCTTTTGATAGCATATACCTGCCGAAAATTGTATGTACCTAATGAGGGAAGCCAAATGCTTATTCTGTTTTAGAAACTTTGTTCATATTAGAAAAGCCGTTCAGTCCTATCACTTTGTCCTGGGTGACTTCAAACTGGAAGATGGAAAGAGAAACGAGTACTTGTATCAATCTTCTGAGAGATGGAGTATACTGGTAAGGTCATAGAGGACTGCACAGCTCTGTCTGGCACATACCTCACATGCAACTTACCCCGAGCACAGTCAGAGTGAAAACAGCAATGTCACCCTCTGTCCGTGTCTATGGCTCCCAGGATGTCTTGTTTTATTTCTACATTATAAGAAGCTGTGAGCTCTTCAGAGTAGACTGTCTTGCAATGTGCAGTTCTCATATGCTTGTGAAGATGTTTATAACAGGAAATTCAACATGATTAATTTATACAGAAGCAGGGACTAAAAGTTCCCTAGCTTAAATTTGTGCCTCTAAACAAACTGACAGAATCTGCACAACATCACTTGAGCGACACTATAACTGAGCTTCATTTCACTTTTCCTGTTGCTTTTCACGTGTTCCTGAGCTGTATTTTTTATTTTGCAGGGGAAAAAAAAAAAAGATACTGAAGTGTTCAGGGAGTAACTGGTACATGCCATGTTCCTTTTCCTATTCAAGAATCATGATGTTCTTTTAGATCAAAGTACAAGACAAAGCAATGCTGTGGCATTCTGTAGCAGACCTACCAATCTTTTAGCTGTTTGTCTCTACAGAAAGGGTGATTCTGTCTTTTCTTTACTACTTTAAGGTATTAGCACTTTAGAAAGAAACGTTGCAGAATTCAGTCAGCTGCAACTGCACTGTGGCCTTTGTTCTCCTTTCCATATCACTTGCAATTAATTTGCATCATCTACTGTTATTACATCTCTCACTGCCTAGCTTATATGTGGCCCTTGTTACCTCCTGGTCAATATTGAGGGGATAGCCAACCTGTTAATACCTGCTACTCAAATACTTTTCTCGGAACAGAAAAAAATAACCAGAGGCATACTTTCCATGAAATGTGACAGTCTGGCCACAGAAGTGACAAGCCTAGTAATGGGGTAATTGTGATGATAAGGACAGGACACTAATTGTAATACTTCACTTGAGAAATGTTTTACTTCACATCCGTAGGTGCTGGTCAGCAAAGTGACCATAACTTGTAAATTACTGTATGTCACACTTCTAAGGTCAAGTAGGCAATCATAAAAATGTTCTTGTAGACTCCTAAAGGTCATCATGGACAGTGACTCTTTATGTGTATAATAACATTGATAGACAAATATCTTAATAAGATTGAAGCAGAAAGGAAGCTCTGCAGTTTTAGCCTATTAGTGTGGAAGAGAAAATGAGTCCTGAAACTTATTTATGAGTAGTCAGGGAATTATAATTCTTTATTCTCCTGTCTGATTTTAACTCAGTCATATGATACAGGTTCAAATAAGTTACTGATACTTGAAAACCTCTTCACATGCTGAGATGTTAAAGCAGCTGTTCTATTTCTTTCTATCAGTGAAGTTTTAACTTCATTATAAAACAAACAATTCAGGAAAGGAAAAAAAATACAGTCATCTGTCATCTATTTCTTACCACAAGGACAAAGTGTCTTTGAAAACAGATCCATGGAGAATGGGGGGCTGTTTCACACCAGTAAACTTCATTTATTTTATTGCATCAGCTTATCATCCTTGATTTCCTGTATAAGCAAGGGAAAGCATTTTAGAGCAGAGATATTTCATGTGGCCCAAATCAATTCTACTTGTAAATTTCTCTTACAGGTAAGTTGTGTACAGAGATCCTCAGGAGACCAACTAACTTAAAATAACCAAAGTACGTGGTGTGTCACCTGCACACAAGCCACTTGCAGAGACAAAACATAAAAATATAATTGTACCTAGGAGACAAATACCTATCTATCTATTTCTTCTGTTGTACTACACCAGCATTTTGTTTCAATGTCAAAACAAGCAGATCATTGAGTTCTGTGTAGGAATATGAATTATCAAAGACAACATCTCTGATGATGATGATAAGGATTATTTGCATGATATAGATTATGATCAGTCAGAAATAATCACTGTGAATTATCTGAACTTTCCTTGAATTAATTTCTATAACCAGTGTGGGAAAGTTTCCTGCAGATGAGATTTGAAAAAAAAAAAAAAAAAAAAAGATTCTTACTCCATTAATAGCTTAGTATAAATTAATATATAATATTTCAGATATAGTTTATTTAAAGATAGTATATCCCTGTATCATCTTTAAATGTTAAAAGTATAGATTCTAAGTAGTTTTAATTATCTTGTTCCCAAATCTCTGGCTTTTGTAAAATTTTTTTCTAATTGTGTTTAGGCAAACTTTCAGAACTTACATACCTATTAAAACAGACTTCTTTTTATGATTAATTCCATCTCTTACTCTCCAGAATTTCAAAGAAAGATATGCAAAAAAACTGTAGCAAGTATATCATTTTCAACCCTACTTTAAACCTTAATATAGTGTATCAGGTTATCGTTTGTATATATCTGTTATTGGAAGGCAAGATAGTGAGTTTCCAAATACTGTGCATATCATTGCTTCTCTTAAAAGGTTAAATATTTGTGCAATAAAAAATAATTGCACCACTCTAAAACACTCCACCATTCTGAGGCCAAAATTATACTCACTATATTGCTTCATTCTCTCTTCATTTCAAACCACAATGTTGACATTGAGTTCTGCCATTCTTTGTTTATCTCAGGTTTACTAAGGAGTCGAATCTTCCTTCAGAACAAAGGGACTCAGATCTTGCTTCCCATTACTATAACCTTTCATTGAAAATAAGAATAATAACAAATAAAATAAAATATAGATGAATGTTTTCACCAGTCTTCACCAGAAGCCTATTTTCAAGGTAGACCAGAAGGATATTTGGCCAGGTTGCAATTCTTGTTGATGGTCATTCCAAAAATTATTATGTAAATGACATATTTCCTTCACTTAATGTTTGAATGTTTGTAGATTGTAAAAATATAATATCTTCCCCTCTCAGTGAAGATATTGGACTCCCGAGACATGAATTCAGCCCATTTAATGTTGTAATGGTACAGATAATGAATAAGCTTTTTAATTATTATTTTTATAAGGAAGAATTATGTAGAGCCATAGCTCAGTCCACTACTAACCAAAGGCTTTCTTTTCATAAATATCTTTTATTGGCAGGCACTAACCCCCAACTGATTGAATATACTCTGTACGTAGAAAAAATATATATCCTGGCTCATCTTATTTAAAGAATGACTAAGAGATATTTCCAAAACTGCAAGCTTGAAATATTCAATTATCTTCTTACATATTTTAAATGATTATTTTCTTCTGATAAATCCTTGAGTTCTTCTAGAAGTCTTGTCTATAAACATTAATCCTGTAGATTAGCTCTTTTTCAGTTCCCATGTAAATCTGCCAGTGAAGTTTCAAACTCTACATTGCTTTATTTATTACTTTTTTATCTATATATTTATTCTTCTATTATGAAATATTATTTTCATTTTTTTATTTTTTTATAGTGAAACAAAGTACTTATTTTTTTGATCTAGTCTTCTGTGACTTCTTAAAACTGTGTTCCAAAAAATATCCTGTAATTCTACTTTTCTGAAAGGTTTTAGTCCCTGCTTACAGAATTCATCCATTTCAGGACCAAAAGGGATAATGACAGTAATTAAACTAAGAGACCAAGGTTTTATTATATTTCCTTTCTTTGATCATAAATGCTTTAGTAAGACAATTCTGTAAAGTCCTAAAGAAAATGTCTTGTTCAACGTAAAAAATGAGATTAAAAGACGATAGAAATCTTAGAGTCAAAACCTGCAGCTGGCTGAACAACTATTTTAGCTGAAATAATTTTAGCAACTAAGAAAGGCAAATTCTAACTTTCTTCTCTTAATCACAACCTCTATGCACTCTTTATTACTCTCTACATTTTCTGTTTACTAAGCCTTTTTCATTCTTACTTCCTTTTCATTCTTACCTATCAATTCAAATCCTGATCTTGTCTTAATGCACTGAAGTCAATTATAAGCTTCTTATGAATAATGACTACTTGAACCAGCACACAGTAATCTAAAAAGTGTAAGCAAACTTGTCAAGCATGACCTGTTATTTTTATACATGCTGAGCATCTCTTTCATTATGCATCTTTAAATGATTTGTAATTCTGCTTCTTATCAATGTTTCCAGCTACAGTTCTTACAAGCCAGCTAAATTCTCTAAGATTATTTTAGTGCTTGACCTAATTTCTGTAGAATTATGAAAAAGAAGTTTCATTCAGTACAGCATATTCAGTTTAATTGTTCATAACATTCTAGCATGGTTTCATTCTGAAGATGTAAAAGATGAAATTTTACAAGTAACCCTCTTATTTACCTTTCTATTTGAAGTAGTAAAGTAATCTGGTACCTGAGTCATCCTGTTCTTTGCATTTATTAGCAAAAAGGAATAAAAAGTTAGGCCTAGAGAAGAATCCACTCTGAAACCTAAAGCAAGATTAAGATAGAATAAAAGCAGGAAAAAAGCAAGATATATCAGGTGTCTCATTTTAAAGTGATTGCTTCACATTGAACTCCAGGTTCCTTGCCACTTGGACTAAGATTTTTGTGTTCTTCTTTCCCATTTGCAAAACTGTGAGAACTTCTAACCCTTCTCTGGACTTCCTGGCTGCAGGCACTGGAGCAAGAACAAAAGCAGCAGCTGATCACTGGTAGAACATACACATAATTTCCCTGATGCACCCTTCATGCTCTGTGCAGAGCACTGGATCCACTGTGAACTGACGGGTCATTTAAGCACAGAAAACATATACCAGGTCTGTTGCCATAAGCAGAAAGAGATGCAGAAAGGTATGAGTATCACAGAACGGTTGAAGTTGGAAGGGATCTGGAGATCATCTAGTCCAACTCTCTGCTTAGCCAGTGCCTATTGCCCAAGACTGCATACAGATGGTGTCTGAATTTCTCCAAGGAAGGAGACTCCACAGCCTCTTTGGGTGACCTGTTCCAGTACTCTGTAACTCTCCAAGTAAAGAAATTTTTCCTCATGTTCAGATGGAGCTTCCTGGGTTCCAGTTTGTGCCCATTGCCTCTCATCCTGTCACTGGGAACTACTGACAAGAATTTGGCCCCATGCTCTCAGCATCCTCCCTTCAGACACTTACATACATTAAATAGCATAAAGGTAGTTAAAAACAGTTATTAGTAAATAGGATTTCATTTACACTCTTTGGACAATATGATTGAATTTCATAATTCTGACATACTGCAGATGTATGTGACCAAACATTTATCCATCCAGGAAATTTTTTAAAAACAATTCTGTTCTGAGCACCTGCCTTGATATATAGCTTGAATAATATTTACAGAACATGAACATTAGCCCAAATTTTTCAAAGATACAGAGCTTCCTACAGATTCCCTCTTTCTGATTTTGGTCACTTTGACATTAAGAGTTTTTCAGTTCAATATGAACTTCCTGCTTTTGATTTATTGAGTAAATAGGACTAAATCTCTATGTACTATCTACATGTAATATGGAAAATGCATATATGATTCAACAGAAGTTATCTTGTAAAATTAGAAACAATCTAAAAAATGAAACATTCTTCTAGGTTTCCTTCTAAAATTGAAAGAAAAAATAAAAGTACATCAAATTAAACTTCTATGTAAAAAGTATTATTTTGGTGCAGAAGTAAAAGAAACATTAGATTAAGAAGTTATGAGATTCCAATAATAAAAATGAGGCCATAAAATCATATATAGCTTCTGTAGAGTAAAAATCCCAAAGGATCAGTTTTAAATCAATAGCTGTAGAAATATACACTTAGTCATTTTAGTCATTACTATTGCATCTTAAGTCCTAGTCTCTGCATGTACCTGATTTTATGCATTCAAGAGTCAACCGCTCACTTTTGTTTCTGACAGCTGAATATGCTTTGTATTTTACTGGATGTCTTGGAAAATCAGCACTTGTATGCTTGGATGCTCAAGACCAGCCTTCAAAGCAAACATCAGCTGATGATGCACCTCAGAGAGAAGAGCTAAGTTCATTAGCATCCATGTTCATGCCAGATAAACACGTTGCATTTATGTATCTGATGCTCTTTTGCAAGGCCAATTTTGTTGTGAAGTAACAGTTTAATTTAATAACTCATCTGTAATATCAGAAGTTCCTTTTTCCCTTTAATAGTGTGCAGATACTTATAACAGACTACTCATTAAAAATACAAATCGCTTTCATGTTCCTTTTGGGCTACAAACTTTGGTACAGTGAGTATTATGGACCAATGAACACAGAAAAAATATTCTGCTTGACCTTTCCGCTAGCTCATCCTCAATTGCTTTCATCCAACTGAATCAATTTAGACGGTTTTGCATGTGTTTTAAAGCAACTGAAAACTCCAAATTGTAGAAAACAAAGATGAGTTGAATTTTAACTGAATTTATTTGGAAAGTTTTAGCCTAAAGGGATGGATATAATTTACACAGTGAATATTGTTAGGTCATGATAGGTATAAATTAGGCATGAAAGACAAATTTATGAAAGGGAGAGAGTCTCTCTGGCATCCCTATCGGTTCTTTGCTGGATAACACAAAAATACAGGAAAACAGATTTTGCACACCATCAAAATAGGCATTTTATCATGGCATGTGACAGGCCCTACTCCAGCTGGAAGCTGAGTATCTGTGAAGGAATAGTGAGACAAAGAGTCTGGCTGACTGGCAAGGTTTGAGGCCAAATGAAAGACATCCTTTGTGGAGACATTGCAAGCAATAAATAAGCAGGAACTTTTGGCATAAATTTATGGCATGGAAACTCTGACACGCTGCCGAAAAGAAGAGTTCATCTTTACAATATAGTCTGGCTTTGATGTTAATGTAGTACAATACATGTTGACAACAACTTTGACAAACATATTATATTGCAAACAACTTTGTAATTTCTTGATGACATATACCTTACAAAGAGGGGCCTCATTAGCATTCCACAAAGGACTTAGAGCAACCAGGAGAGCGGGAAAACCAGGCATTTTAGATTTGATATCACAGAGGAAAAATCAAATCCAAGCTCATATAGAAAATTAACTAGAGATGTGACCAAACTGAAGAAAGTAAATTACAACCAAAAACTGGAGGAGGAACTATAAGAAGGAGCTAAGCTGGAAAATGTCAGAGCATTGAACTAGATATCATTGTGATTTAGCATCAATCACCATCGTTGCTGAAAAAGGCAAAGAAGGATGTCCAGAGAGAAAAAAAAGCTAACAAACAGCTAACAAAATAGAGATAGAAGACAAGAAGGAAGAAAGAAAAGTAAACAGTATGGAAAATAAAAGGTACTTGAACACAGATTTCAAAATAAACAGACAATAAAGTGAAAGGAAAAGAGAAAGGCTTGCCTGTCATCAGTATATGATACAGTAAACATACTATTGCTGTTTTAGTTTAAATTATGAGAATTACATTTAAATTTACCATTTTCTCTTTTTTCTTTTTTTTTTTCAGTTGGTAGATAATATCTGACTAAAGATTAAGTCTTGGCAAGAACACCCAGCATTCCACGTAAGTGCCACAAATGACTCAAAATAATCAGAAATAAATGTTATTTCTGTGGGCAGAGCAACAGGGCTCTGGAAAGTAGGGTGGTTTATATTTTCTCTCACTTGGTAAAGTTATGATAAATTTTAGGAAAGTACAGCAATGTGAAGTTCTTCAACTTAATAACAGTGACTGTAAAAGAGGTTGTCCTGATCCAGTGCTGGAGGAGGCTTTGATATGATCCCAAGAGTGAGATTAAGACACAAACTAGGTCAAATGCCATACAACCTCGTAAGCTTTATTTTCATAAGCGCGAAAGGACAGAGAGGAAAAGAAGGGAAAAAGAAAGAAAAGCAAGCAATCAGGAGAGATGCAGCAAGATTATACTTACCACAACCACCAGTCCAGCTGAGTGTCCTTGGCTCTGCTTCGGTGCAGGCACAGGTGCCTCGGTGCCTTGGTATGGGTGATGTTCAGGGAAAGAAGCCATGTGCACTGGAAGAAGCTGCACACCCACGGGAAGAAGCCACACACCCATGGGAAGAAGCTGCACACACTGGGGAGAAGCCGCAGTCCTCTTAGGTCCCTGTTCTTGAAGAGTCCACCCCCTTTCTGTGTGCTCTGGTGCACCTCTTCCCCCAATTCGAGTGCAAGTGCCGCCTGCAGACACTGCTGGTCATTGTTTGGGCCTCGTGCTGATCTCACAGTCTTCCCAGAGACATGATGCCAAGACCAAGAAGTAGATAAAACACCTCGAGCTGATATCACAGTGTTCTCAGTGCCCAGGCCAAGAAGCATGGCAACCATGTCGAGAAAAACACAATCCAAAGGTGTCTTTTATGGAGGTTCACTAAATTTGATCAGTTTACTTACAAAAGTTATGCATTCCTCAGTTTACAAGTCAATTAAAATCCTCCACAAATTCCATTTCATTGCAATGTGTTGTAATCTAGTACCCCCCATGCGCTACATTATCGGTGACTCGCTACAGTGATTAACTTCAGAAATTTAATTAAAATGTAATTAATTTTATGCTTTGCTTGTTTAGTAGATCTTTGGTGAAAAGAAGTTATTAGCTGAAGTTTGAACATAACCTTTTATGTATATCAAAAGCTACTAAATCTTTTATAAACTGTGAACTATGCTCTGACAGTAATCAGTAGGAGACCCGTGAACAATCACCATGTCTATGTGACAGAAAAGAGAAAGCATCTGATTGAGTCAATCATGGAGTGATTAAAAGTGTCAAGTTAGAAAATGATTTGCTATACATATATTTGTGCATATCCGGATCTGCAAAAAGTTTTTCATTTATCCATTTATTTCCAAGTATAAGAGGACTACAATCAGGTGACATTCTGGCCACGGGTTGTCTCTTTTCCCACAGGAACTGAATTCTTCATGTTCTGGCAAGCTTCCAGGTCAAGTAATTATATTCTGCCACATTTGATAAGGTGAATACACAAGTAACATGGCGTTGAAGACTCCTTGAGACATTTTAGATAACTGAATGGAGGCTGAATACTTTTCAAAATTCGTCTGTGTTAGCCATATACGTGAAGGCAGCAGAATCTTCCTAGGCTGTACATACTCATATTCTTCCTATTTATCTGGAAGCACTTGAAGCTATTTCAGCTCTTCTACTGGGTGGAGAACAGACACTTCCAAGGTTCATCCCTATAAAATCTGAATAATACTGTAGAGGTCTCCAACCTCTTACAGAGTCAGATTTAAGTGATTATGCATTTAACTTGGATGTCTTCCTTTCTAAAGATTAGTCAACATGAGTCCAGGTTGATGATTTTAAGGCATGAGCATGGCAGAGTCATTTCTGTTAGGCTGTTAGCTCTAGGCTTTCCCACATCATGGTAAAAAAATCAGACAAATTTATGATTAAAGTAACAAATTTACCATTCTGCTGAGTTGCAGAGATCAAGCACAGGACTGACAACAGGCACCTCTGATCCCAAATATCCCAAAATCCCAAATATCTTGTCTGCTTACTTTTTAATGTCTTTTCTTGATCCTCTCTATCCCTTTTCCACTCAGCTGTTTTTTCTTTCCCCATAGACCTTGATCCACTGCTTTACAGCTTTAATTGATTGTTCTGACAGTTTCCATCTTAGTAAGCCCTCTTTTTCTAACAGCCCTCCCCTTCCCCTTCATTAGTTCTGTTTCTGTCTATGTTGTTTGGTTTTCCTCCTCCACTAATTTGTTTTTGTGGGTACGGGTCATCGCTGGTTGTGTATTGTTACAACTTCCAGATAAATCAAGAGAGAATATAAGTGCATCAGTTGCTCTGCAGGGACACCCACAAGCAGCTTTTTTCCCTATCCTACATGTAAAGCAGCTTTTCTTTCTTTTGTCTAAAGGGTGTGCTAACAACATAGTCAAAAGCAAATGCATAGCAAGATTTATCCACATTTCCTACATGTAAAATAAAACACAGCCCTTTTTCTCAATACTTTCTGTGAATCACCAAATAAAAGATATTATTATTTTTTTTCTTATTTACTACTGCCACCTGGATACACACTGCACTTAAACCACAAGAAAAGACTCTCCCTGGAGAGTTGCTGCACACTTATTTACATGCTATAAGCTTACATGAGAGCTTCCTCCATGGCATGAGGTATGAATATCCTTGAAAGAATTCCAGTAAAGTAGAGCCACCAGTAGTGACTCTCAAATAATCAGAAACTGTATCATACCCCAGTTTTACTGGCATATCTCAAAGATTTCTGGTTTCCTTATTTCTGGAGTGGCTATAAGCCACTCCTTATCTCTGGAGTGGCTATAATAGCTCTAGGATTTAGGAGGTGAGGGGGAGAAATATTAAAAATAAGTCTCAGCTGAAACTGAGAGCAGGATCAACTGTGAATCATTCTCTCAAGTACAGTTTGATTTGACAGGTTGCTGCCAATATCTTTAATAAACAGCACTTAACTTCACTCAAAGTGATTCCAAATGGCACCTTGTTAAAAAGGGGCCTCAGGTTCCTGGAACAGGAACAGGTTCCTGGAAACCCAGCAACTGCAGCTAGAGCAGGACTGACATTGCTGAAAAGAGGCATGCAGGACTGCCAGCCTCTTCCTGCACCTCATCTTCCAGCTGCCTGCCATCTACTCCAGTATCGTGCCTTCCACAGTCTCATTTCCAACCTCTTTATCATCCCAATCCCTCTTCCCATCTGTGACTAACTATAAGAATCTCTGCAGCAAATACACAGATTATCTTTTAGAAAATAGCCTGACTATTGTCTGGATTTTCTGCTGCACTTAATTCTATTTCCACTAGATAAAGCACCCTTACAAAGGCAGATTGCACGAACCTTTCTTTTCATCTTTTTTTTTTTTTTTTTTTTTTTTTTTGGCCAAGTGCTGGATTCAAGCTATCAGTGTATGAATGGAAGCTGAATGAATTGCTATTGCATGGCCAAACTGCCATCAATGGCAAACAATTGAGACCATTTGTATCTTAATCAGTAACACTGCTTAATTCCCCAGAATACTGTCTTTTTTAAAAAAAAAAAAAAAAAAAAAAGGATGTTGTATTGTGGAAAACTATAAAATCTACATTTCAGTCACCAGCCCAACTCTTCAAAATCTAAAGAAAAAAAAACTCTTATATCTATTTAACTTTTTATTAGTAGATTTCCAGCCTCTGCTATAGTGAAATGAACCTGAAAACTTTACCGTTGCAAAACACCTTATTAAGCTGGGAGTTTACAGCAGAAACTATAGTCATAGACATTTACAATGAGTATATAAGAACATCATATTCAAGACAGTAAAGGCAGAACACAGGGACTTTTTCCCAGTGAATCTCTGATATAAGTAATAAAGACTGTCTTCACTAATTGAGAGTACTAGAAATGTAATAAAATATTCCTTTAATCCTTGATCTACTTATTCCTGCTTTCATTATGCAGCCTAAATATTCCTTTTCATCATTTCAATCAATTGGCACAACTTTTATTAGACTGATAAAGATTCCTAAGCATACTTACATAAAATTTCATTAAACATTTCACATAACAGGCTCAGGTTTAGTAAATGACTACTGAAAGAACACTGCAATTGTATGCTAATGCTGTTTAAAAATCAAATTAATTAACTCCATAACTTGCTTAAAAATCAAGTTAGTTATGTGCTGGGATCCTTTGAAATGCTTAGTTTGAAACTTTGCCTTAGTTTAACTACAATAATCAACAATAGTTTTCACTAAAATTTTTCAGTTTTTGTTACTGTGCCTGCATGAGAACAAATGTTTTGAGAAGATTAGACATGGTGCATAATAGTTTCAGGAAAGACCACAATTTTAGTGCATTTTTTAAATGACATAGGTCTGGATCTATTTTACTTTTGTCTGATTTGACTGTTTCTCATAATAGCCTGAGCTGACAAGACATTCAAACACTTGAGTAACATCAAGCCCAGCAGTCTGATTGAAATCAGTGTTCAAATGCTTAAAATTATGCACATGGTAAAGTGTCTTACTCTGCCAGGGCAAGAGTCATTATGGTTATTAGATTGTCATATAAAAATAAGGAATCATCTTTGACTAAAATCTTTAAACCAAGGCTAGGCAAATATCAGGAGATCATATCATAAAAAGCAAGAACAACAGCAACAAAAACTTAGCAAAGAATGGATGGAGATGATCAAATAACTTTTCCAGTTTTCCAAATCTTTCTTGTATAAGGTAGAGGTCTGCAAGACAGATGAATCCAAGTGTGATTAAATTCAAAATGCTAAAAAAAAATCATTTTGAGGATTTAAAAATACATATTTCTATGTCTTTTTTTTTTTTTTTTGAAAATGGTGTTTAAACAGTGCATGTCTTTATGCTATAACAATATACTCTGTGGCTATGAATATTACACATGAAGGAGTGTTATCTTACCTTTGCCCAGATATGTAGCTTATTATTTTAGATGAACATAAACCAAAGACTTAAAAAATAAAAATATCATAAGAAAAATACAAAATGAATTGTTTTCATCTTTGTCTCACATCCCCCTGTCTTCTAGATAATTTTACAAAAATATTTTCTAAATATTTTGACTCCTCCCTTCAATAATCTGGCTCCACTGGATCAATCCTGAGCAAAATCATCATCTTGTGTTTGCCTAAAAAGTAAGGGCTGCTACACAGGATTTATTCAGCAAGAAAATGACAGTAAAATAAAAATTATGCATTTCTGAAAATCAGTTCTTTGAATTTCTGACAAAAATTATCTCTTATTTTCCACAGAAAATTTCAAGGGCTATCAAGTTTTCATATAAACAAATAATATTTTCCTATCATAACTATCTAAGAGCCACACACATTTAAACATAATGGAAATTCTTTCAGCTGCTAAGAACTATGAAAGACATCATAGCAAAGTAAGCATTCTTTGTCCATCTTTCTAAAGTTCAAATATTGGCTTACTCATCCGTGTCAATCCTGGTTAATTACACTAGATATCACAGATATTTTCTGCTTCATAATGATCTGCATGTAAGATTGCAGATGCATCTTGTAACAATAAACTCATCCCTCTCCCAAAGCTGCGCTAAATCTGGATGTGAGAATTGATGTTTTTAACAAAACATTCTTACTTTCTGCATCAATGCTGAAATCTTTCATTATGGACCAACTACATACAAGTTCATCCCACTTTATTAGCCTCAAAAATTTAGGAAAGTCTATATGTCTGGTCTTATGTGGAGTAGTGGATCAGAAAAGTTGGTGATCAAGCCTGTATGTTTACACTAAATGCAGTTCAGATATTTTATTTCATATTAAATTTAGTCTGAAGCATATCTGTATGGATCATATGTGTATCACACACATTTTGAACCTATCTGAAATACTGGTCATTGGATCGGACCCCTTTGATTCCAGCAAGGTTAGGAGTGTTATTGTTGTTTGCCCATGCTGCAGTACCTAGTTTATCTTTCTCGGAAAATAACTGAGATGGCGCTGGGCCAGAGTGCTCTGCAAACTGAGCCAATGCATAGGAAGTAAAGATGAGTGGGAGAGTCATTTCAAAATGATACTACTGGTCAATACCAACATGTTAATGTATATGAGGTCTGTAGTCAGTCACGATATTCCTAGGATGGGATAAATTACTTTCCTGTGATGTCTCTTCATCTCTTTTGGATATTGAGGAAACAAAAAACCCACCTTTAAACTAGAAAAATGTCCAAGTCATGTAGGAAGATCTTATACAGTGTAGTGATAACTTTATTTGGCCTAACAGGAGCCTCATACTCTGTAATGCTGAATGTTTTACAAAACCTTTCTAATGACTTCAGTCAGCCTAACATCAGCACTCATGTGGAATGCATTCGGTTGACTTTTATGCTCTATCATAGAATGTTTCTTAATGTATAGCACTGCAATCATGCTGTAGTTTTGGAATGTTCTGCTGTTCTCTGGACATCATCCTTACCTTCTTCCATAAAAAAAAAAAATCATTAAGAGTGAGAAATCCTGTTTTCTGTAAGGTGGAGTCACAGCCAGACATTTTAACTTATGTAATACAGTTCTACTGAATATCTATGGACAATTTTACTGCTTTGCATACCTTTAAAAATATTTCAATTTATATGATTAAACTGTCCTATAACTGTTAAGTCTATTGAGGATTAACTTCTTCGTAATATTTAACTTTGCTTCAGATTATATCATGTCAATTTTTTTTGATTGTCTGTGGTCTAATTATGTCTTCTTGATACTCTGGTAAATCTTCTAGAGCTTAATCGATTGAAGCTATCATCTCATCCACTGGAATAGATTTGGGCACTAATGAAAATTTTAAACCTCAATTTAAGCCACTATCTTCCTTTTCATTTATTTTTAGTGACTAATATATAACAATTTTTACAGCTCTAGAATGATTAATTATAACCTGATTCATTTTCCGATTTTAATCAGGTTTTCACAGTTCTGTTTCTGATAATATTTTACTGAAACATTCCTACATGGCCAAATGAAATATTCCAAGCCATAGAAGTTTCTTAGCCAAAATTTTTCTCCATTTTCAATGCAACTTACTCGGTCACATGGCAATTAGTTCTGTGTGCACTGGTTCTGAGTATCAACGAAAAATCAATTCTTTGTTTAAGGAATCTGTTCTTAAAGATAATTGAGGATGACTGCACAATAGCATGAGAAAAAAAAAATAAAAGCTTCTGTTATGTCTGTATTAGCTATTCTTACCAATGAGAACATTTTCGTCCAAAATTAGCATCTAGACAGTTTTTACGGTGTCTACAGCATATATCTAAGCCAGTTTTAAATGAGCTAGCTGGCACAGAGGCATGAACCAAGACAATACAGAATCTGGCAAGTGATCTAGATTTTAATGGATTTATTCAGTGTTTATCAGGCTGATATGCTTTTTTTTTTTTTTTTTTTTTTTATCTATGACAATACAGTTCAGTATCCTTGAGGACCCTGTGAGGTTTTTGACAACAATGAGATCATTACTATTTTTCGATCATTCTTCTGTTTTCTTGAATATCCTTATACTAAGGAAAACTTAATTTTCATGTCATAGTGGATTCGTCATTTGCATTCAGAATTGTTTACAATAGGTGCAAAACAACATGAATGAGAAGCATTCAACAAGGTGACTGACAATAACTAAATATTTTCTAAAATGCTATATAAAATGAACTTTGTAAAATAAGAGTTTGTTGTTTGTTGTTAATATGTCTGGAACTAATCGAACTTTTTGGAGCTCATAGAAATATGAGCTTTTTGGAGCTCTTAATTTTGTTTTTTTTACATTTTGATCATTTTATATTTTCTATATCAATGATAACCTTTTCTCCCTCAAGTCAGCATTACCATGTGTGATAAGTACAACATCTAAGTGCACTTTAAACTAATGAGTTTTCCAGCATTTGGGCATTTTTTAGAAATTTCAAGGTGAAAATCAGTCCCTAAGATGATTTTTCTGTTGATTCCTTTAGGATCTGTAGGCTACAATTCATAAAATTCAGAATCTTTAGTGGTGGCTTTAGGTTGGGTATTATGTATTGATTGATTCAGGTGGGATGAAAAGATGTGTACAAGACATAATCGAGGCTATAAAAATCTTAGTGTCAGAGGGATTTTAAACTGATTCAATTTACGAAGTGTTTATGATCAGGGTTTTTAATGTAGTAACAAAAACTGTAACATATAGGTGCTACTCAGAAAAGTAAGCATAGGCACTGACACCTGCAATCACAACCTCAATATTGCAATCTGATTTTTTTTTTTAAGTGCACATTCTCACAGGAATTATATTTTATGTTAGGAAATGAGAAATTCATTTGCACACTCTCGCCCTGTGGTGTGACTATTCACAGAAATGTGATTCCTTATGTTGAGTACTGAATGTTGTGAGGGACATCGAGAGCTATAGTCACTGATCTGATATTGAATTGACCTGATGGCAGCACTTCCTTCAGCTAATCTCTGGTTCTGCCCTGACTGCTCAGCTAGCTTTAAAAGCTTAACATTGAACTGTCTGCATGGTATTTTCTATGGGAAGAAATTTCTGCTTCCTTTTCATCCTAGCTCTCATTATGATTTTCTTTAGACTGTACACACTGAAAACCTTCTGGATATGTATTTTAATAAAATTATATAAGAATTAAAAAAAAGAGAGAGAGAAAAGAAGTCAGTTGCTCCTCTCTTCAAAAGAAAACTGTAAAAGGAAAAGAGTCAAGGTATCTTTTTTATTTTAAGCAGTAAAAACAATTACTATAGAAGATTTTTGTTTGTCCTTGTTTCCCTGAAGAAAACATGGCCCATAAAGCATTGAAATTCATGTTTCCTTACACACCGTCTTTTCTTATTCATCAGAAATTATTTTGCTCTAACAAATACCAAAATTGATCAGCACTTTTGCAATTTTATTTTAATTGAGGAAGAAATTAACACTCAGATCTAGTGTGTGACTGACTTTCAATGTTGTGGCAATAACAAATGTGCTGAACTAAAACAGTGATGATCCAGCCTTGCATCTGAAATGAAAAGATTTACATTTGTTGAATATGTATTAATGAATAATCTAAAAAAATGGTCCTGAATGCTAAGAAAGATGGTTTAACCTTACTGTTTTATAAATGTTTTTGATTACAGGCAAGAAAATCTTCTGAGTTACTTATTTTTATGGAGCTTTTTAATGGGTCAATGGGATAATACTGTTTATTTTGTATTGTAATTAAGACTGAATATTAATTCTGAATGAGAATTAGGACCATATATTAAAATCACTAAAAAGCTTTTCCCTTCCTTTATATTTTTACTTTAATTCAGCATGAGGAAATGTGTTGTCAAAAATAACAAAGTCAATTAAGTCTTTAAAGTTAGAAAATTATCAATAGAATTCAAGTTATATGAATCGGCACACATATATTTTCTGAAATCAAATAAAAATTCATGCCTCAAAGTAGCCACTTCTCTAAATATAAAAATATGTACAGGTGATAAAGGATGCCAGTGGTACAATTAACAGAAAAGATGGATAAATAGCATTTCTCCCCTGCTATATTAAGCTTGCTCACTTTTTGCTTTCCTTTTTAGGAGACCAAAAGATGAATTTATTAGCTTCCAGTATCTCCCTCTGATGCATACATTTTCTAGAGTTTTGACTGGCACCACTCTAGTTCTTACATGCTGTAAGTTATTTTATATAGGTATTTCATTGATTTTTATGTATTTTAATATAGAAAAGATAATCTTCTCATGTGTCATTGTATTAGACCATTTTTAATTGCAATAATAAGCAGATCATTAATTTATACACATTTTTTTCAACATAGTTTCCTCAGTGTTGCCTATCATTACCCATAACCTCTCACTGCTTTTTTTTCAGCTTCAGTATTTGATTGTCAGTTTGTGCAGCTTCTGTACCATAAGTAAGTCAGCTGTTTCTAAAATGTATTCCTCAAACACTTTAAACTATAAGAAAGAACTGATCTCTTACAAATCTCCATACAATTTTGTTATCTATTACTCCCACCCTGCCAGCTATGGCTTGGCCTCAGGAGCCTTCTGCACTCTATAGCTGCATTGAAAATGTCAACACCATGTGGAATATATTAAGCACATCAAATATAATCTATCCCAAATAGCTCTGTCTAGGAGGTCATGCATTAAAATTGATATTTCTGTTGACTGATTAATTGACACTTCTTTATTTCAGATGTTCTCTATTTCAGCAAATAGAGGTTGGCATTTAGGAGCAATAGCCATAGAGTTAGTATATGTTGCTTGCTTTCTGATAATAAAACACACAATGGGCAATCAAAACAAATCATTTTCAAGATTAACAACAATTCAGAAGTAGTAGGTTTAGCATGATCAACAGTGAGTTAGAAGCATAGGTCAATCTTGGGAAATCACTATTCCTATGACAAAAGAAGAATTGTCCTATGGACCTTCGCAGCTAGGCTTGATATAGACAATACAATTTCTAATACATTTTTCCACAAGTTTCTGAAATCAGATAGACTGCAGAAGTATCATTTATTGTACAAAAGAATGGCAAAATTACTGAAGTGTAACATAGAATGTATTATTTGAACTGTAAATCATAACCCTGACTAACATTCCATTATTTTTATCATCTTTTTCTTTTTTTAAATATGCATCTTTCAGTGGTTCAGTATCAGCTGATAGATGAGTTAGATAAACTGCTGGAAAATCAGGAGGAAGTAAGTCAGAGGTAGCAGTGATTATTTTTGAAATTCCCCTCTTATTCACAAGGAGTCCACTTTTCAGAGGTCTTTCACATGCATTCTATGAGAGATGCATGTCTGGAGAAGTGCATTCAAACATTCAAAGCCTTTAATCAAAGGCATGATCACAAAGCACCTACAGAAATACAAAGTGAGTAAACATATTCATGAGAGCCCAATAAATCTGCTAGAATGTTGTGAGAGGATAAGCAATGGATACTGTTTTCTTTTCAAAATTGTATTCTGCAGAGTGTTATCATGAGAGACATTTTGAAAAGGTATCATGGAAGGCACTATTTAAGTTTATTAGAAAGTAGATAAGAGCAGGAAGGCAGATTTTAAAAGGAAAAGGTCAGAGTATGAACAGTTAATGAAATATTGTGTAACTGTGACTAAAACTGAAGCTGATATTATTCTCCTGTCTTTGGATGAAACAAGTAACAGCAAAAAAGCAAAAAAAAAAAAAAAAAGGAGGATATAACTTGCTCTTGGCATAGCAAACATTATGTCAGAGTGTTAGGTTTGTGCCCTCAGGAGTCAATGCCTAGTCCAGCATAATTTATGTTCATTAACAATCTTGAAGACACAGTATAGACCATTCAGTAGTGTGATTTGTTATTGATAAAAGACACAAGATAGCACTAAATTGGTTGGTGAATGGAGGCTGAATGGAGGTATGATTTTGAATGGTTTAAAAAAGGGACAATTCAAATACATATGATTCAATGAATCATAGAATCATTATGATTGGGAAAGACCTTCAAGACCATCGAGTCCAGCCATAAGCGCTTCAACACCCTGCCTGCTAAACCATGTCCCTAAGAGCCTCATCTACATGTTTCTTGAACACTGCCAGAAACAGTGACTCCACCAATTTCCTGGGCAGCCTCTTCCAATGCTTCAGCACTCTTTCTGTGTAGAAATTCTTCCTAATGTCTAACCTGAACCTCCCCTGGTGCAACTTGAGGCCATTTTCTCTTATGCTTGTGGTAGTTATTCCAGAAAAGAGATTGACCCCCACCTCAGTACACCCTCCTTCCAGGTACTTGTAGAGAGTAATAAGGTCTCTCCTGAGTCTCCTCCAGACTAAATAACCCCAGCTCCCTCAGCCACTCTTTATAAGGCTGGTGCTCCAGCCCCTTCACCAGCTTCATTGCCCTTCTCTGGACATGCTCCAGCACCTCAATGTCATTCTTGTAGTGAGGGGCCCAAAACTGAACACAGTATTTGAGGTGTGGCCTCACTAGCACCTAGTACAGGTGAATGATCACTTCCCTGGTCATGCTGCTTACATTGTTCCTGATACAAGCCAGGAGGCCATTTGCCTTCTTGGCCACCTAGGCAAACTGCTGGCTCATTTCTGCTGGCTCATTTTCAGTCAGCTGTTGACTAATACTCCCAGATCCTTTTCTGCCACACAGCTCTCCAGCCACTCCGCCCCAAGCCTGTAGCGCTCCATGGGGTTTTTGTGATAAAACCACAGGAGCTGGCACTTGACCTTATTGAACCTGAGTTGGTCTCAGCCCATCAATCCAGCCTGTCCAGATCCCTCTGCAGAGCCTTCCTACTCTGAAGCAGATCAACTCTTCTTCCCAGCTTGGCACTGTCTGCAAATTTGCTGAGCACTCAATCCCCTCATCCAGGTCATTGATAAAGATATTAAAGAGGACTGGCCTCAGCACTGACCCCTGCAGAACACTGCTCATGACCAATCACCAAACATCCATTCACCACCACTCTCTGGGCCCAACCATCCAGTCAGTTTTTCACCAAGGGAAGAGTATACCCATCTAAGCGATGAAGGCAAAAATAGAGTGTTTCATGTGAGAAGAATATGTGTGTCCTGTTCAGAAACCAGAATATTATATGCTACTGATATGCTTTGATAAAATGTATTCCATATAGGATTTCTTGGATTGATAATACGTGATACCTCTCTCTCTCTAAAAAAAAAAAAAAAAAAAAAAAGAACAGTTTTTTACAGTTTTTTACTTCTTTTCCATAAAACCACAATACCTAGAAGTAATCCTACTTGTGAACCTGAATTCATATTTACAAGCATATTAGAATACAGGCTGAACATGGAACATTACTTCTTTCAGTTTCTGATCTGAAGCACAGCAATAAAATAGTAATAAAGTGGTTCTGAATTGAAACTACTTTCACCAAGCTTTGCTTCATAAATATGGAGAGATTTACATTGATTGTTTTGATTTATCCTACAACTTCATGTTTTTGTGGTAATACAAACTGACTTTGTGATTGCCCATAATGCAATCAAGTCCACAGAATATAAACTTCTTAATTTATAAAATGCCTTTTTACACATAGAATGTGTATTTACTATCAAAGACCCCCACTATATCTGCTTTACAGTTATCTATCTTTTCTGTATTTCAGTATCAACTGAAAATTGTTTTGCTATTACTTGTGAATGTGTGCATCCATGATAACATAGTTTGCAAAACATGTCTAAGAAACTCAATATGACAGGTATACCATGAAGTAAATATGTTGTGAGAAAGTTCAGTAGTGTTCTTCTAATTCATGCTCATATTAATAAATCATTACTGGGGTATACCAGTTTACTTTATAGTTCTTACTACACCGGTCCCATATTCAATAAAATATGACTGCATTACTTCATTAATAGGGTTGTATATGCATGCGATTTGGTTAGAATATCCTGCATTCAGGGCAAGGATGCTGGGAAGCATGATATCATCCTGCCTTTAGCTTTTCCTTATTGACAGGCTTTTGTCAGTGGAAAGCAAAATGGAAAATCCTGATCACGCAGAGGTTTAAATTCGAGGATTCAGAATTCATATATCAGTGATTTCTATACAGCCATGAGCAAATGTCAATGTCTTTCCTCATACCTCAGAGGCGGTGTGTTTTGACATTATAATGAGTTTATAATGAGCAAAGTTCAAGCAAAGTTCATCCGAAAAGAGTGATTTGCCAGCCTTGCTGGCTCAACACTGAACATTTTATGTTATATCTCCCATTGGATAGTTACTGTGCGGCTTATCAGCAACACAGCACAGGGAATATAACAGAGTTTGGCCGCAGTGTCTTCGCTCCATCCTCTGTTACTCTTCTTTGCAGCTGAAAGGAGGGTATATTGTGTTATCTAGGGAAGCATGGAGGAGCACAGTCCGTGCATACAAATCCTTCTGTAACTTACAGAAGCAAGCTTCTGTAATGCCAAAACTTCAGTTAGGCCCTAGTTTTTCTCTAAGTTTCTCCTTTTCAAGCAGTTTTTCCACACCCACAGGTTTAAATTTGAAGATCTAGATTTCAAATATCAATAATTTCTATACAGCCAGTTCTAGTCTGTGGCCACCACTGAGAAGAGGCCAGCACCATCCTCCTCACTGAGTACCCTTGAGGTACTCATTGACACTGATCAGATCCCCTCTCAGCCTTCTCTTCTCCAGGCTGAACAGGCCCAGCTCTCTCAGCCTCCCCTCATAGGGCAGATGTTCCAGGCCCCTGATCATCCTTGTGGCCCTGCGCTGGACTCTCTCCAGCAGCTCCACATCCCTCTTGTACTGTGGAGCCCAGAACTGGACACAATACTCCAGATGTGGCCTCACCAGGGCTGAGTAGAGGAGCAGGATCACCTCCCTCAACCTGCTGGAGGCGCAGGGGTCTCAGACAACCACGGGCATGATCAATGTGATCAAGCAGTGCCAGTTTATTCAGCGTTCCAAGCGCGCTTATATGCAAGACTTCCCCGAACACTTGAGCACTTCTTTACAATGATCGGTTAAGACCCCGCATCCATGCGTCTAACTATACAGTGTGATAGGGTAACTAGCAGTGTCCACGCGTCCTTACGTTTAACAACCGTCCCCCTCTAGCTGTTTGTCTCAGCTCTTTTACTCCTTATCTGGCTCTCGACCTAATTCCTTATCCCTTAGTCAGCGACCCTTCTGCACTTTCACCTAGATCTGGCTTGCTCACAACATGGCCTTCAACCACTGGCCTTCAGAAATCCCACACTCTTCTTAACGCACTCCAGGATCCCATTGGCCTTCTTGGCTATGAGGGCAAACTGCTGCCTCATGGTCAACTTGTCATCCACCATGATGTGCAGGTCATTTTCTGCAGAGCTGCTCTCCAGAAGGTCGGTCCTCAACCTGTACTGGTGTCTGGGGTTATTCCTTCCCAGGTGCAGGACCTTGCACTTGCCCTTGCTGAATTTCATGAGGTTTTTCAGTTGTCCAGTCTGTCCAGGTTCCTCTGGATGGCAGCGCAGCCCTCTAGGGTATCAGCTACTCCTCCCAGTTTCGTATCACCAGCAAACTTGCTGAGGGAGCACTCTGTGCCTTCATCCAGGTCGTTAATGAATAAATTGAACAGGACTGGACCAAGGACTGACCCCTGGGGGACACCTCCACCTACAGGCCTCCAACCAGACTCTGCACCGCTGATCACCACCATCTGAGCTCTGCCATCCAGCCAATTCCTAATCCACCTCACTGTCCACTCATCTATCCCACATTTCCGGAGCTTGCCCAGGAGGATGTTGTGAGGGATGGTGCCAAAAGCCTTGGTGAAGTCGAGATAGACAACATCCACCACTCTCCCCTCATCTATCCAGCTGGTCATTCCATCATAGAAGGCTATCAGGTTAGGCAAGCAAGATTTCCCCTTGGTGAATCCATGCTGACTGCTCCTGAGCACCTTCTTGTCCTCCATGTGCCTGGAGACAACGGCCAGTATGAGCTGTTCCATCACTTTTCCGAGGACGGAGGTAAGGCTCACTGGCCTGTAGTTGCTTGGGTCCTCCTTCTTGCCTTTTTTGAAGACTGGTGTGACATTGGCTTTCTTCCAGTCCTGTTCTCCAGGATATTTCAAAGATGATGGAGAGTGGCTTTCTTCCAGTCCTGTTTCCAGGATCTTTCAAAGATGATGGAGAGTGGCTTAGCTATGACATCCGCCAGCTTATGCAGAACTCTGGGATGCAGCCCATCGATTTGTGGGTATCGAGTTTCCTTAGGTGCTCCCTGGCCCAATCTTCCTCTATAAAGGGCAAGCCTTCTTCTCTCCAGGCTTCTTCTCTTGTCCCTGGGGCCTGAGACTCTAAAGGGCTGCCCTTGGTAAACACTGAAGCAAAGAAGGCATCCAGCAACTCTGCTTTTTCTGTGTTATTCGTAACCAGGGTACCCACCCCGTTCACCAGTGGACCCACCATTTCCCTGATCTTCCTTTTGCTGTTAATATATTTGAAGAAGTTTTTCTTGTTATTTTTAACATTCCTTGCCAGATTGCGTTCCAAACATGCCTTGGCTTTCCCTGTCGCATCTCTGTATTCCCTGACTACGTTCCTGTATTTCTCCCAGGGGGCCTGTCCTTTTTTCCACATTCTGTATACTGCCTTCTTCTGCCTGAGCATTGCCACAAGCTCCCTGCTCATCCACGCAGGTCTCCTGCCCCCTCTGCCTGCCTTCCTACACACAGGGATGCACTGTTGCTGAGCTTGGAGGAAGTGCCGCTTGAAAACTAATCAGCTCTCTTGGGCCCCCCTTCCTTCTAGAGCTCTAGCCCATGGGATTCTTCTGAGTAGGTCTCTGAAGAGGCTAAAGTTGGCCCTCCTGAATTCCATGGATGCAATGCTACTTACAATCCTGCCTCCTCCTCATTGGATCCTGAACTCCACCAACTCATGGTCACTGCAGCCAAGGCTACCCCCCACCTTCACCTCTCCTACAAGTCCCTCTCTATTTGTTAGCACAAGGTCTAGTAGCCCACCTCTCCTCATTGGCTCCTCCACAACCTGAGTCAAAAAGTTATCATCAGCGCACTGCAGGTACCTCCATGACTGTATGTGCCTGGCTGTGTTGTCCTTCCCGTTGATGTCAGGGTAGTTGAAGCCCCCTGTGAGAACTGGTGCCTGTAAGGCAACATCCAGCTGACTATAGAAGGCCTCATCAACTTCCTCATCCTGGTCAGGTGGCCTGTAGCCGACACTCAGCACAGTGCCTCCCACGTTAGCCTGCCCTTTAACCCTTACCCACAAGCTTCAACTCACTCATTATCCACCCCCAGGTTGAGCTCCATGCATTCCAGTTGCTCTCTCATATAAAGAGCAACTCCACCACCTATGTCCATCTATGTCCATCTTCTACCTGCTAAAGTGATTGTATATGGCTTAGACCTATGAACTGCTTCAAGGTATAGGACAGAAGGCAGATAGAGACTACTCTTTCTCTATCACTTTAGAAATATTTGATATTCCAAGGAAATTAATAAATTGAAGACAATAAAATGAAACATTTTACTTTTATTTTGATATCATGCTTGCATAACATAGGAGAGTGCATCACAACTTTTTTTAAAAAATAACTATTGTAAGGAAAAGCTCTTAGCACATCACAACAACATGAAAACATTGCTTTCATTAAAATATTTAAAATAATTTAAAAGTTTAGATGAGAAAGTATAGATATTCTTGAGCCAATATATAAAATTGTCCCACCATAGAGAAAACAAACTGGCACAGTAAATGTGCAAAATCAGAAAAGTAAACACATTTTTAATAGGATTTGGCTACTTCTACTTTTAAATGTGTATTTATAATGTAATCTATCCTACTACTAATTTGTCTATGGAAAGGATACAGTAAAAAAAAAAAAGATGGGACCCTACACAATATCTGCAAAAAATATATTGTTATCAATATTGAGAATATTTGAAGCAAACAGTGATGCAAATAATATGAACTGTGAAAGACAGACAGAGATGGCATATGAATTTGCACTCCAAACGAAGTATTGTTGTAACCACTTACATCTTGAATAAACTTGCCCAAGAGACCTGAAGGAATAATTACAAATGGAAGAGATGGCTTTATCTTTCCATAAATGTGATATTATTCATACTCTAGATTAGAATTAACTTACATAACTGATCCACTTGAAATGAATAAAACAGCCTTAGACAGTCTCTTTATATACAATTTAAAGTGAAGAAATCATAATAGAAAAGAAAGCAGCTAATTAATTTTTAAAAAGATAATTGGGGATGAGGAGAACAATAGATTTGAACCATAGCTACTGACGGAATAATCAGAAATGGGGATCATCTTCAGGAAGGATAAGTCTTAGTCCGTAGGTTTTGAAAGGCACTAATAGTGGTCAAGTGTTTAATATTCTATTCAGAACTTACAATAAAATGAATACAAAAAAATCCATTCTGTAAGAGTCGCAGTGCTATGTATCATTCAAAATGTGGATCTATAACTCACTGTTTTTGCAGTCTTTCACTATAGGAGCCTTCAGCTGTAGACAAACTTCTATACAGACATAACCACAGTATCAATGACTCACTGTTTCGTATGAACAAGTAAAAATATTTCTCTATATAAATGTTATGCACATAATACCTTACTATTACAAATAATAGTAATATTCTGTGTGGGAAGAGTGTGTGTAAAGATGTACAGGATGAGAAATACTGGCAATATACACGGGAACACGATGTGGAGACTTCTAGATTAAAAAAATACCTCGATACCTTTGTTCCCTGCACAATCTTGTTTACATAATTAGCAAGTTGAATTATTCAATAAAATGCAATTTTACTTGGTACAGTAGCAGCAGGTAGCAGATAAATTATAGCTTGCACATCTCTAGAATCCCAAAGAAAATAGCCAAGGAAGCTGTGACAGCTACTTAATTTTCTTGTCCATTCTCAATTACATTGCTCATAACTGGAAGAGAGGGTTGCTACTTGGAATCAATTATCTCTACTTGCAATTTTTTTTCAAAGGAAACAAAAAAGCATTAGCTAACTCAGAAACAGACTTATTTTAACCAGTTATTTTGATGTATGCTTTTATAATTGCTATTTTTTTCTAAAAAAAGTGTCAGTGATTTCATTTAATATATTTTACGAAAATCTGTCTTAAGCAGACAAATCTTATCATTTTAAATCTGGATGAATCATGGAGTTTTTAATGAGTTCTTTTTCACTTCTCATACATGTAAACTTTTATCAGCTTCATTGGCAATTTTATATGTTTTCCTTGTTTCCCATTTTGTGAAATTCCCAAAGAAGAAATGGGTTAGAAGTAAGCAGCATTCAGCCAGGATTTTATATTCTTATGGCTAAGACCAAAACAGAGTTCAGTCACTTTTAATCTGGTCATATAAAACTTAGCAAAATCTGACATATTATAATTATTCTTGTTATTATTTTTCAGCGAATGCCACAATTTGGTCTATACATGTACATTTTATTCAAAAATGTAGTCTTTTAACTTCTTATTTTGCCTTAACGGTTGTAGGTAGATAAAAACAAAACAAGATGCACTTGCTTAATACTTGATTAATAATCCTGATACAAGGTTTAAAAAATGGAGTTGTGTCTCTCTATTAATAATAGTTGAAATTACACATAAACATCAACATAAGCATCTGTCTTACCCAGAGCAATGACAGTTTAGACAGCTTGTACCTTCCAAAGAGTCAATAAAGAAATACATCACATTCCTAGATTAATATAGCTTGGTACAGATAAACTATATTCTTTTCTTTTAATTAAAGAGCTAATAAAAAAGTAAAATGTTCTATCTTTTTTACTGTATTTTAAAGCTTTTATTTGCACATTTACAGCCCCTTTATCCCTTACACTATAATTGCAGAATTTGTGAAGATATTCTGTGACTTGTGCTTAAGTACTGGGTTTATTGTGTTTTCTAGGTTAGTCCTTGTTGTTGAAAAGCAGCAAAAATCATTAAGAAAATCAAATGCTAATGACTCAAGAGCTCAGAGTACAAACTGATGACAAATGTTGCTTATAGCAATTCTGGGTTCAAAATTAAGGACATTAGGCAAATAAGACATTCTCCCCATGATCTAGCTTTTGGTTAGTATGGATTCAGAACTGGTAAACGGAACAAGAAACAAAAAATATATTCATCATAGGTGAAAACATCCACTGGACTGCTACTCGTTCTATGGAACAGTGTTTGATTTACTGTTTTGATTCATATGGTTCACAGAGGCAACTAATGAACTTGAAGATGAAATCAAGAGAAAGAAAACTGTTTTTACTTACATTATGAGGCTTTTTTTTAATAGTATTTAATCTGAGCTATAACGGAGACCTTGCAGAGCTGGATATTGAAATACCAATGCTACAAATAAAATTATGATCATGTGGAACATGGGCATGATACAAGAGAGAGTAAGACTCTGCCTTTCTGCTCCCTATAGGACCCCGGGGTTCAGATGCAGAGTCAGAACACACATCTCTTCCCAGAGGGCTGTGCTGCCATCCAGAGGGACCTGGACAGACTGGACAACTGGGCGGTGAAAAACCTCATGCAATTCAACAAGGCCAAGTGCAAGGTTCTGCACCTGGGGAGGAATAACCCCAGACACCAGTACAGGCTGGGGACCGAGCTTGTGGAGAGCAGCTCTGCGGAGAAAGACCTGGGTGTCATGGTGGATGACAAGTTGACCATGAGGCAGCAGTGTGCCCTCGTGGCCAAAAAGGCCAATGGAATCCTGGGCTGCATTAAGAAGAGCGTCTCCAGCAGGTCGAGGGAGGTGATCCTGCCCCTCTACTCAGCCCTGGTGAGGCCGCATCTGGAGTACTGTGTCCAGTTCTGGGCTCCACAGTACAAGAGGGATGTGGAGCTGCTGGAGAGAGTCCAGCGCAGGGCTACAAGGATGATCAGGGGCCTGGAACATCTGCCCTATGAGGAGAGGCTGAGGGAGCTGGGCCTGTTCAGCCTGGAGAAGAGAAGGCTGAGAGGGGATCTAATCAGTGTCTATAAATACCTCAAGGAGAGAGTGCAGAGGACGGGGATGGTCTCTTTTCAGTGGTGGCCACTGATAGGACTAGAGGAAATGGCCAGAAACTGAAACATCAAAAATTCCATAGGAACTTAAGGAAAAATTTCTTAACAGTGAGGGTGACAGAGCACTGGAACAGGCTGCCCAGAGAGGTTGTGGAGTCTCCTTCTCTGGAGATCTTCAAAACCCGCTTGGATGCAGTCCTGTGCCACGTGCTTTAGGTGTCCCTGCGTATGCAGGGGGGTTGGACTAGATGATCTCTAGAGGTCCCTTCCAACCCTAAGCATTCTATGATTCTATGATTCTATAACTGGATGTCAACCAGTCAAATCTAATTTCTCATGCCTAACATTTCCTCCTGATTTTCTCTGTGATCATGGAAGATCAAATTTGGACAAAGCAGAAGTTTTTAACCTGTACTGATCCATCAATACTATTTCTTTAGCAGTGTCACAGCTCACCATCTCTTCCAGTGTTCGGTGACTACATTTTGGGCTAATGCAAAGCCTCTGTGAAAAATCCTGTACTACACAAAATTGACACACTCAATGAAAGTAAGAAGGTATTTACAGTTCCACCATTGTTAAAGCTCCCTGAGGTCTCAGTTATGAACTATATAGTTCTAGAGTATGGTCACTAAGTAGAGTTATGATTCTAACTTGGATTTTACCTATGGTAAAAGAGGTACATTCTCTTTCTTGCAAAGAGACGATGTAAAAGGATAGGTTCACTTTCTTCTATTTATTTTCACCTCTTTCTGGAACATTAAGCTGAACCACAGAGAAGACAACTTTTATTAGAACATCAGTAGCTTAACAAGTCTAATCAACATATGTCATCTTTAAGTTCTGAAGTTCTAGTTGATTTCAGTTAAGCAAATTTGCTGTGTGTCTAAATATCTTTGAAGTTGGAGTGTATCTTCCATCGCACAGTATTTCTATATAATAAAGGCAGTTTTATCCATCATTCCATTCTTTCACTATCTTAGTAGTTAGAATAGGTAGGAGGCTGATGGCAGAGAAAAAGGAACTTTCATTAACCAGGCATCACCAGAGTCAACAGCCAAGCATTTTCAATCTTCCTGATCTCGTACCAGGTTAAGTTTTATTTTGTTTTAATGGACTGAGCAAAATCAGGAACGAAACTTAATTTGAATGTTATTGACAACTTTGAGCTTCAAAGAAGCAAAGTATCTTCATCTCATCTTTGAACAGCTATATCATATGTGAATAATTTGTTGGCTTGTTGATGCAACTCTGTCCTTAACATTTAAAGCATAATATTGTGTTTGCACTAAAGCACCCAGCATCTCTCTAATGGATTTCTGTTACCTATCTTTAGCTTCAGATAGGGAAACAAAGATTGATTTTGGTTCTATTTTAAAGTAAATTTTATTTAGATATTCAGCTTAGTAACATTGATCACAGGTAATTATTTTATGCATGAGGTATAATATTTTTAGAAACTGCAGAATAAGACCAGAAAAGTTAATTGACACCTAAATAAAGTGCAAACAATTTTTCTCAGTCTCATACTGAAATTAATAAAAATAATGTTAGTAGGTTAGGATAACTGTATAGCCTCGTACTTATTGCACAAGTTTATGCTCCCTTATAAGCAAATGTTATAAAATAAGTTTGTTTTTAGATTAAAGTATTCCCATCCAACTTAGAATTAGAATGCATTTTTTACAAACAAAATAAAAGCCTTATGATTATTTTTTTCTTATTTTGAGCTATTTATCATCTCTAAGAATGTTGTTTGTGGAATACTAATACTGAATGAGAACTATCCCTGATGAAAATGGACAAAATTCACTGCATTTTTTGATAATGTAAAGACTGAACAGTATAAAGTTAGCTAACAATTGCGTGGAAAGTCTGATATAACTTTCTTCAAAGTCAGTGTGAGATTTTTCAAAGAGGTAAACTGAAGTTGGATTGAAAATTGAATGTCCAAATGCATTAGGTAAAATTTGTGAAGGCAATCACTTCAGAATATTTATAAGTTCAACCAATCTGAAGTAAGAAAAAAAAATGATAAAGTCTAGTATATACAAATGCTGGACACTTTAAAATGCAAGAATGCTATACAAATTAGAACTACATTAAAAAGAAAAAAAAAAAAAAAGAAGCTTTTGTTACAGCTTGAATTATTTTGAAGTTTTCCTGAAAATGTATTCAAGATTTAATATTCAGGACTTGAGTAACGGATAACTATCATCAAAATAACTAATGAGCACTGATATAAAATAAAGTACTTTAAGTTATTCAAAGACATTATGGCAAAACTCGAAACTGCTGGCTTATAAACAAATGCTGTAACCTATATAACTAATTAGACAATCTTTCTTGTGAATTTTCAACTCTTAATTCTCTGGTGACAACTGAGGGAGGAAGCTTTTTGTACAACTATGGCTATTTTTTCTGCTAAAAGATCTTCTGACATCTAAATAGGCTTAACTTCATAACACAGCTTTTCCTTTAGATGGGGAATCTCTAAGCGTTGGTGGGTGGAAGATCTCTCATCAAATTTGGGTATCACCAACTTGGAGTAGTTGTTGGTACATTGAAAGGCATAGGAACCCTGTAGGGGGAACTCAACAGGCTAGTGGAATGAGCAGACAGGAACCTTATAAAGTTCAGTGAAAGCAAGTGTGAAGTTCTGGACCAGCTGGCTAGACTGCAGATCTATAGAAAAGGACCTGAGAGTCAGGGCAGGAAACATTTTAGATATAAGCCAGCAAAGCAGTGTTTTGATGATAAAGTTTAGTCACAGACTGGACTGTATTAGTCCAGTATATCAAGCAAGCTGAGGGATGTAATTTTTCACTTGTATCCTGTACTCATCAGGCTGCCTCTGGAGTCTGTGTCTAGTTTTGGTCTAGTACAAGAAAGTTATTGACAAACCAAAATAAGTCCACAAGAGTGTTGCTAAGATGGATTGAGTCTAGATCCACGTAATGTACAAAGGAGAGACTGAGAGAGCTACAGCTGAATGTTTGGGGGAGGGAAAAAAAAAAAAAAAAAAGTAAAAATAAATAAATAAATAGATAGATAGATAGATAAATAAATAAATAAATAAAGGACACCTACCTGTATCTTCACTTATCTAAAGAGAAGGTGTTAGACTGTACTTAGGTTAGACGCACGGCAAAAAGGCAAGAGACAACTAAGGCAATTCTAATTGAATATAAGATACTATGTATGTTGTTAAGCCCTGGGAAAGAGGCTATGGGATTCTCACCACCGAAAACTCACAAGTTTATAATGTCCTATACAAGGCCCTAAGCAACACAATCCAATCTTGAAGTGAGATCTAACTTCAAGCAGGAGGTTGGACTAGGTGATTTTCAGAGATTCCCTCCAGTCCAAATCACCCTGTAGCTTTAAGAGAAGTATGTGGACACATGGATAGCACACATTATGACGCAGACACTTAGAAATCATATTACCTTGTGATAACCGGCAAAAAAAAAAGCTACCAACTATTGTCTGCTCATTTTGTTTGCTGTATGCTCATATTATTCTGGAAATCACATCAGTGGCAAAATAGATCCATAAGGGTTAACCTGAGGCTCCTGCCTTTAAAATCTGGTTGCAGATTTTAAGATAGAATAATAAACAATTCCAGCAGGATTTTGCCTAAGCAGCAAAATATGACAGTCCTTGCTCACTGGATGAAATGAGTTTGACCCATAACTACTTTGTGTCTTGCAGAGCTATATAGCTGATGCAAAATGAGTATTAATTGCCTCTACTTTGATTTAGAAGCATTTTGAAATTCTATTTATATTCAGGTTGCAAAAACATAAATGACAGTAGAAAATAAAAATTAGTGGACAGTCAGGATTACTTGTCAGTAAGTGATTAGAATTTTATGTCTTCTCTGTCTTGTGGTTTTTCATTTTCATATTAGTCTTTCTACTTGACACCTTCTCCTAGATTCATCTTTAGCCTTTCAATTTTCTAATATTTTGAGACTTTTGTTCTCTTTATTAATCCACAGACATGTAGCAAGATTAAAAGATTCCAAGAAAATTCATATCTGGGGAAAATCTTCAAATGAAGAACAAGAACAAGAAGAACATCAAGATCAAGAAGTTGCAGTAAAGGAAATGATTTCACAAACAGGATGCTTTAGAATAAAATTATAAGCAGCCTTATGTGACCAGGTCTAAATAGGAGGTCCTGAAGTTCATCTGTAGAGAAAAATAGACTGTGATTAAGATATAAGATTCATGCTCAGTATACACCAGCAGGGTTTGCTCTGGTCAGGCTCCAGACTCATGCTATGGAGAATAGCCCACTAATGGCTGGAGTTCATTCTTTATTCTTCCTGAACTCATCTTTAGGTTTAACTTCAGGGGAAAAATAAAAATAAAAACAGCTAATAAGTTCCCCTCTGCAATGTGAAAGTCAAAAGTTTAGTATCCATAGTTGATCCAGAGATGTTCTTTTTAGGGGAAAGATCAATCAATTCAATAGATCTAAATCAAAATGCTAATATAGATGCACTCTCTGTGGCTAGGTAGAATGGACTTGAATTCTTTTCAGTATTGCCTCCAGCGCTGAAGACACACAGAAGAGAGGATAAAAGCTTAGGCTGGTCCTCGTTTTAACAGATCTGAGAATTCAGTCCATCACTTGCAGCCATATCAAGATTCAGTTTTTCAATGCATATAGCCAGCTACAAGTATAAGTATTCAAAATGCAAAATACTGTAGTGTGCAGAATTATAGACACTTAATTGTATGAATTGGATAAAAACATAAAATGCTGGAGACTTTTATTTTATCAAAAAGGTACAAACAACATTTTGACTACAGAGGTGTTTTCTAACAGAGAAAAATATTTTGCTAGCATTCCAAAAACAAAAATAAAAAGCAGCCGCTTTAGAACTATAATAAGCTCCTGAATGCATTGTCTTTATGACTTCATGAACTATTTTGCTTTTAAGGTTATAACTCATCACAAACAAAGTAATTTTGTTTCAACACAGTAAACCTAAGGCTAACTGACAGAAAGGTATCTTTTAAAGTAACCTTCTAGGAAGCCTTTATTCTTTAAAAAGAAAACAGGAGAATTGGTTACCATTTCTGGAGGAGGGAAATGTATACATTTTTTTTTTTTTTTCCCAAGGCAACTATCAATACTGATCTTTCCTGGTTATACTATTGTTCACAGAAAAAGTATAGTGCTGTCTTTTCTACCTCACCTAAGGACTTTGCTGTTACATCATTAACAAATAGGTGCCAACTAAAAAAAGAGATTAAAATGCAGTTTGAAACTTGCAGTGAAATAATATTTCTCCTACTAATTGTACACACAATTAGTTTTTGAGCTTTCCAATCATCATAAAGTTAGTCCACAATTTGCCTAGTTGAGATTTGCTTAAGATAACACCCAGCTATGGCTGTGATGGTGGAGACTTGGTGTTCAGAGACTGCAGTGGAGCACCCAGCTGTACTACTAACCCTGAGGTCAGTATATCAGAATCTGAGGATGTGCAAAACAGGCCTAGGAGATGTAAATAACAATATTTATATCCATGCAAGTTTCAGATTCCGTTACTTATGAGAGCTATAACAATGTTTCTGAAAAAGAGAGCATTTTCAAGCAGTGTTACCCCCACTGTTAATTAAATATTTCTAAAGTGAAGAAACAAGTAAGACAAACAAAACAAAAAAACTGGGTCTCCTAGATAGTTCTTAAAACCAAACAAGTGATATTGTTCTCTATAGGAGAGGTCTATAAGAATATAGGAAGCCAGGGGAGATGGGATTCTGCTGATGCTTGGCAAGTTTTCAGCAGAGGCAGTAACTCCAGAGGGCAATTGTTGACTGATTTCCTATTGTTCACTGGCCTGTAAGACAGCAGCATTCTTGGCACTGACTACGTTAGTGTAACAAGCAGACCCATTTGATGTAGGAACAGTAAATATTGCATGAGGTAGATCATTAATGGGCCTTTGCAGTCCACACTGAAAGAACCACGACAGATCTCTCACAGCTCTGTAAGTTTTTTTCTTATATTCTTTACTCTGTCTTATGTTCTTTGCTCTTTCTTTCTATTTTCTTATTACGTTTCAATATTTGTTTCATTTTAAGAGTCAGAAATTTGAACAATTGTTAAAGCTTGTTTGTTTTTATTTCTTTGAGATAGCATAAAAAAGCTACTATTATAGATCTGAACTATTACAGATGAAATATCATTTTTTTTCCTGCTGTCTTTCAGTAATTCTTCAAACAGGAGAAGGAAGAACTGATATCAAAGAATAATCTTTCTGGCAAATGAACTATAGGGTATGCAGTGGTGTGTAAGCATGAAAAAAAGAGATATTTCAACTTGGCATTCAGTGGTGTCCAGGAAATAAATTGCATATGTAATATTACATTGCAGTTGGAAAGGTCTTGTTAACCCCATCTCTGTACTTCTGGATTAAATGTAAATTTATCTCCTTTGCAAGTGGAGAAATATGCAGTGCAACATTTTGAACTAAAACAAACAGCATAATTTACAATGAACTTGTACTTTAGTAATGCCAAAATCATTTGATAGGGCTTAGGGGGTCTCACCATCAAGAACCTAGATTCAGCAGGAAGTCTGAGCAGCATCCTTCCACTGGCTTTTGTCATTGACTGGTACCGAAAGCACTTCATTAAATAAATGGGAAATGTGCGTTTAAATCTCCTCTCTCTGAGAATGAAGTAATTTCAGTGTTGCAAGAATCTCTTCCTTCCTGCAACTCAGGATCATGGAGGCAAAATATGGGCATTTACAAGCCACCTTCCTAGCTCAAGATGAAATTAAGGGGGAAAATGAAGTATCTTGACTTCTAGGCCCGGATGCTTAAGCATTATTATCTAAGTCTGAGCATTTAGATACTGCAATTCTCTAGCTAAGAGAATTTTCAAGGTAAACTCGTAGGTCACTTGGTGACTTTTTGAAATTTCAAGCGCAGAGCTTTTTTGCTGTCTTGGAATAGAGGCATTAAAAGCAGCCAAATCTCATTTTATCTGCCAAGTCCCCATTTAAAGACATTTAAAGTATGTTCAAATTAATTTGTTCTTGGTAATAAATTCAGTAAAAATTAATTTTAAGATTTTTTGATCATTTTATATCTTTTGCTACAAAAGGATAAATATATGGCTAACTTAAAAATATGTTTAAGTGTTTTGGGGAACAAGAACCCATATGTTACATAAACTCAAAACAGAAAAAGAATGTTTTTAAAGAATTTTAATTTAATGATTACTTTTTGCTACACTGTCCCTATCTTGAACAGTACCTTGGACTTAGTTGCTAACCAGTGGCTTTTGCTACAACTATAATTTGTTCACTTTTCCAAGTGTTTAACAAGTGTTTTGTTGCCTGCCTTGGAAAACTGCAGTTACAAGCACATTGCAGATTAGTGGTCCTGGTATCACTGCTAACCTGGAGCAGACCTGTGATTCCTGCAGCCTAGCAGGCTGCTGCCTGTGTCAAGGGCCAGATCTTCTTGAAGCACTTCAGTGAATTCAGAATAACCAGAGAGTTGCATAAAGTCAACAAGTGCATCGCTATGCAGCTTCATTTCTGAGCATCACTGTATCGGTGTAATGTCGTACCTACCTCATGGCTCTCTACAAAGCCCCAAACTCCATCAGGTATAACACAGGAGGAGCCCAGCTAGCAGCAAGGTAAGGACTTGAATTATGGTCTTATGGACTTCAATCATACTTGAATTATCACTTGGGATAGCAGTAGGGGGTAAGGATGCAGGGAAAAGCTGGCTGAGAACAGCTCAACCGGTCTGATGCTAGAGGGAGAACAACTTCCTCACTTCCTCACTTGCAGGATCAGTCAGATCCTAATATCAATGTACTATAATGTTTTAAATTTGAAGTGACACGTCTCTCTCCACTTCAACCAGACTCATGTTTATTACTCAATAAAAACTTTGCATTTTTTTTCTTTTTTTCTTCTTTTTTTTTGGGGGGGAGTGTTAATATGTTGATGAGTATTTGAAAATTCTTCTTTATTCATGTCTGAATGTATGAAGATACATTCTCTACTGAACTAAACTTGAAATTTAGACACAAATAGACTTACTTCCAGGAATGCTTTTTGGATGAAGGTTATATCTCCGAAAAAAAATAGTGAAAAGACTTCCTAATAACTTGTCTTTCCACTAACTGCCAGAGGAATTCAAATTCTCTGGAAAATGACACGGCAGCATATCCTAAGCATTTAATCAAAAGCATTCAGGAGAGGTGGATTAATGAATCACAGTCTCCATTTCAGATTTGGACTATTCCTGGACCAAAGCCTAAAATAAGGATTTCAGTGTCCCTAAGCTCTCTCTATAGTCAATGGAGAAAGATGTAAACGTGCATTTCTCTGAAGAAATACTCTTGGTCTCTTGACTTTTGCAAGAGTCAAGGTTTTTAGTGATCCTGCTTTAGGATCTTCAAACAGCTGGAGTGAAACCAGACTTTTCCATTGCAGCATTTGTTTCTGACTTGTCAAAATCACCTAAGTTGAAAAAGAATAAAATTAGTGGCACATTTATTCTCTCCCCCACTACAAATTGCTTTTAGCAATTGAAGAATAGGGAGGTTCCTCATGACCTGATGTTCCTCAGCCATAAAAAATAAGCTATACAAAATAGCTTAAAATTACATCTTCATATTTGAGTGATAAAAAATGACTTTCATACTATATTACAATACTCAGGTTACAAAATTAAAGGGAAAAATATTTCTTCCTTAAGTACTACTTTTTGAAACAAAACATTAGCTAAACAGTATCTTTTTTTCTTCATTTTTTGACTTATTGGTCATTAGGCACTCATATTACTCATTTTGCTACGAGACGGAAAGAACTACAAGATGGATTAGACCCCTTAATTCATTCAGGAAGAGCCATTACTTGGTCTAAGATTTGATGAACATTTTACTGAAATGTATTGAGCATCACATTTTTTAAGTCAACACAGCAATATGAGGATCTGAACATCAAATAATTAGATTAAAGTTATGCCTGGAGCTCCAGTTTCTCCACTTTCAAAATTTTATTCCTATAAATCTGGCAAGTTGCTAGTTTTACATAAAACCACTAAGAGTGCCAGTATTTTACCTACAAGCAGAACTTCACTAACAATATAATGCCATATATAATGCTTAATTTCTGTGAATAGGCACTGGTTTAAAACTATTCCTGCAGACACAGCACCCTACACAAGAATAATCTATTTCTGCTTAAAAAAAAAAACACAAGGAGAAAAAAAAAGTTGGACAATTTATTTGAGCAATTCTGAGACTCTGACATGATAAGTTATTAGGTTTTGGCTGTATTTTGTTTTTCTTTTATCCAAACAAAAATGAAACTAAATTTATCCAGTCAAGGGCTGCAGTCACTAATGCCAACTTGTTGAATGCTGTTGAAAGTCATCTGTGATATTTATGATTCAATAAACTACCACAGTGGCTAGAAGGGCCCTGTTGCCCTTCTTATTTTCTTTTATTCAATTTAGCTTACAACTTGGTGTTTCTTTGCTTAGAATTTGTGCTATATTGCATCTTTCTCTCAGGAAGGGAAATGACTCAGAAATTTCAAACTACTTATTGTATTGCCACCATCTTCAAATCTAACTCATCTAGCAACAAAATACTACTATAATTAAGTACTATTTAGTGCATTAATTCCACTGGAGATTGTTGATAATTATATCCCAGTATGATTTCCTCAAAGATACCATACAGGCCATTGATAAATAGCTGAGGAAAAAAATCAGGGGATTAACTGTAATTATAGCAAAGTGGTTTGCTATTAAACTAATTGAATAAAAAGTAATTGGATTATGTATGATCTTCAACAGCTCCTAGACTTTAAACTTTAACTAAATTATCATTCAAAAATAGAATGGTCAAAGCTATTTTGATACTACAAAAATAGGAGAAATAAATCTCACTACAAAAGTAGGAGAAATAAAACCCTAAATATTTGCATTGAATCTAATGCTTAGTATTACTGTACCATAGTAAAAAAAAGAATTGCTTTAGTACAGTCATTATGTTGAATTTCTGATCTTTCATTTACATACTACTTAAATCCTAATCCTTGATTAAAAATCCATGAGATTTGACAAAGATTTTATATTTCTTAAACAATTAACAATATTGCATTAATTAGCCAGAACTTGATTACTTAATTATCCTGAAACTTCCAAATGGAAATCAGTTTTATTTCCTTATTAAGATCAATTAAAATGTTTTGGATCAAGCCGAGCAAATATAAAAGTTTTTTTTTCTTTTTATTACACAATAAATGAAATACTTATAAAATAATAACTTATTACTGTAAAATGTACTTTTTAAAAATAAAACATGATGCAAATTTTTTTAGTTTTCTTCCTGATAAATATTTTGGGGGAAAAAAAAAAGGAAAAAATATTAAATGGATGTGGAGCCTAGATGGCATTCTTTTCCTTCAAAAATTTTTACTTCAACTACCTTTAAAAATGAAAAGTTGTTATTTGGAATAAGATGAATATTAAACAAATTTTCTAAAATAGAACTACAGAAAATTGCACCAAATTAGAGCATCAAAATAGCTTTAGATTTAAAAAGCAAAGAAAATATTATTTACATGATTAATCCAAACCTTTTTCTAATAAATAGTGCTTTGTTTCCTCAAAGAAAGAATTGACTTGAGCATTTACAGGAGCATATATTTTGAGTAAACATCACAAAGTATGTATATAGGTACTGAGACAGACAAACAGAGCAGATGTTATTTTGGGCTCATTATACCTTTCTTCTATGCTTTACAGCTATCCTTAAATGCTAAACTGTGTATGGGGTGAGTTGTACCAAGAATTATTACAACTGCAGAAAACAACTGTCTATCTTTTTTTTTTTTTTTTGCCGTGATATGGAGGCCATAAACTCTCATGTATAATTAGCATAGGAAAATGGTAATGTCAATAATGACAATGTCTAGCACAGTTAGGGTGGCCATACAGGTAGCACTGGAGAACAAAATAAAAGATTACAAAAGAGCAGAGTAAAAGGAGATTAGAACATTACTTGAAATTCATATGCTGTGACCCGTTTGTGTGAAACTCTCCGATAATATCACGTATTACCTAAGGGCATATTTTACATAGTTAGACATAACGAAAGGAGAGGCAATAAGAATTTTTGGTTTTCCCATAGTCTCCTTTTTGTTCTAAGGGGAAAGTACCATGTGAGGAGGACTCTTAGAGGTTTTGCTGGAACTGGGGCATCCACTCCCAAAGCTTTTCAACAGGAATTTGTTGCCTGGCTTTGAAATCTCTTTTATATGGGCAAAATGGGCAAATCTAGTATGTAAGTTGAGCTTCAGAATCATAGTATAAACCTCTAAGTAGGCACAGCTAGCCCCAAATCAACCTTTCAATTTTTTTTTTATCAATCACGTCTATTCACTGGTATTAAAAAAAAATAAAAAAGACATATTAAGTTTTGTAAGGAATACAAATGTTTAGTTCATCTTAGCATTACCTTACCTAACTTGATCTTTATTTCTTTTTTAATTTTTTTTTTGGCAACCTCTGTATAATAAGACGCCAAGCTTTCAAAATTTATCACCAGACACAAAAAGCACTCTGGCAAAAGTTTTCCATAGAAATTTTCCCAAATAAGTGGAGCAGACCACTACAAGCACATACCCTAAACTTCTCAAACAGAATCCAGTTTCCTAACAAGAGTAAGCTGCCTGAACATTCATTCCCATGCTTATCCATCCAGTTCAAACCATAAAATATTTTACAGAAAAAAGAGTACTATCACAGTTAGTATGGGGCTTTCAGCCTCTCCATATCCTTCTAATATACCACAGCATTTTGATATCTGAGTGTTACTGACAGATCAAAATGCAAGTGCAAAAGTAGAAGTAATCAATAGGTTACACAAAAATTATTGAGAGATTTATGAAACAGTGCATAGAAAAAAGTAAATTTAGAAAACACAAGTTTTCTAAAATCAAATAAAACTTAAGAAAAGGAGGTGACCATATGCATTCATTTCTGAGAAACAGAGAAGTTAGATACTAAACTGTGATTTAAGAGCCAATCAGGTTTACTGTATGCATAAAAAGAGGAAAGGTTTCTCATTGCACGAGCTATATAAACCTATTTTACAGGGGTAGAGGTTTCAAACTTGAAGAAAAGAAAGTTAATTTTCCTACACCATTTAACATAGTTTCTGGTCATATAGTTAATGGGAGATCAATCTGGACCTATTCTCTGGAGTCAGGTTTGTCTGGTACTTTTAACACGGGCAATAAGATTTCAAACTTTATATAGTATTTAAAAGAAAGTGAATGTAGCAAGACTAAAATTGGGCAAATATGATCATGCTTTTTGGTTTATTAGTCCTGCAGCTGAGTTCTGAGACCTATTGATCAACACACCTGCTGAGAATGATACAATAGTCCAGCTGAGACATAATAAAAGAGAGCATTAGCTTTTCTGAAGCATATCTGAGACAGATACACAGTAAGACCTTTGCAGTGTTTCCCTTAGAGCAGAAGTTAGATTTAACTGTTACTTTGAAGATGAGTTCAAAGAGGTACTCAGAATAAAAACAACACACCTAGATAATATAAAACTCCTTCAGGTGTCAAACATCATTCATCAAAGTCATTTCTAATAAAAGATGCAGTTCCAAGATATGTTTTAGAGAACAGTTTAAGTACCTTGGATTTAACTGAATTCAAGCACTAAAAACATTTTCTTTGGCTGTATCTTGATGTATATTAAACTAATCATTAAAATTCATCTCATTCTGCTAACGTTATAGTAAATATCTGGCACAGGACCTTTGATGGCTTATCAGCAGTGATTGGATCAAATCTGACTTTTAAAACATGAGTTTATTCAATATCATCTGCAGTATCCTCTAAGCTTGAAAGGTTGAAACTCACTGAAAAACTATATATTTAGTGAATCAGATATAGACTTTATATATCCAAAAATATAAGCAATACAGTCAATGTTTTTGACAGATATAAATCAAGAGAGTGTTCAGATTTCAAGGGCAAGTTATATGCTTGATTGCATTTAATACACAGTATGTGGTTTGGTCCATATTTTTATGACACCTCAATTTGTCACTATACAATGACAAAGTAATCTAAAACATGAACAATGTGTTCTCACAATAGAGATAAATAATTAATATTGTGCTGTGTTGCTTTCTGACAGAAATATGCTCTACTCCTAATACCTTAACACTAATGCTTATAAGTGAATTTTCTATCAGGAATGACTTCCAAATGTAACAGATATTAATTTCAGATGAATCAAAGCCAAAAGAAAAGCCTTCTATTCTACGTTCCTAACTCCTTCATGACTGTGCATGTTCAGATGAAATATGCAGACATGCATTATAACCATGGTCCCTGACATAAAGTCTAAATCAAGATGTAGGTTCTGCCCTGTACCCTCAGATTTTTTTTCTTCCTATTTCAATGAAGCAGTATAAAACTCTAATTTCTAATTTTTTGTATATATTTTAATATAATTCATTTATTTTTTCCTCTATGGGAGAGAAACTTGAGCCTAATGTTTATATGGCTAGTGCTTTCTACATTTTTTTTCTAGGATAAATGTTATTGCAAAATTTAAGAGTTTTTCCCTCTTTTCGATTTTGAATCTGGAACCAAATATAGTGCTTCAGGGTGACCAACCCAATCATTCCACCTGAACTGAGCTGAGAAATTTCTCAGAATATTTGTGAGCATAGGAAAGATGAACAGGGTACTTTTCTTGGATTTTAGTTAGAAAGATCACAATTAGCGAATCTGAATTCTGAAAAGCACAAAATGTAGAAAATGTTGATAAGTCCCTTAAGATTTTTTTCCTCAAGTAAAGAGTTTTCTTACTTAGAAAAGTTATACAGTGCTTTAACTATTAATCAATCCTGACAATTAGTTTAAATTAATCTCTTTCCCTATGTCCTTTGCAGTCTTAAAAGTGATGCAATTTATTTCACCTGCTGGCCCTGCTCACAACAAATATATTCAATTTAGCAGGTTTTAGAAAAAAATATCTAGCTACTTCATCACAGTGCAGTTATCAGTTATCTTCGACCCTTAAACCTAAGCAAAGCATAATTGAACCAGAAAAAAATTAGTCAGTAATCAAAATTCAGAAATGAATACAGAACTGTTAGGACTTTCTGAAAACAAACCAACCTAGTAGCGAAGAATAGCCCAGCGCAGGCCACCCTAGGGTTCTCAGCACGGGAATGAAATTTCCATCATCAAGCCTACTTTTGAGGTCATGCTTTCACAAAATAATTTTATCAATAAATAGTGGCTTCTTAATTAAAAATAGCCAAACATAGTTTGACAAAATTGGTACAAACCCCTCAGAAAGCTCAGATAAACAATCAGCATTGGTAAAGAGTGACTCTGAAATGCTCCGTCTTTGCATTTCAGAGCAGGTGACGGAGTAGTGGCCACAGGAGGATATCTGTGTCCCTCAGAGGATACCAGTCTTCAAGATATTTTGTAGAGAGCCTCCATATGACATAGATGATAGGCTGCCTCTAGCACTCTGACATGAGCAGGGAAAACCTGCAAACCACTGCCTTTGGGAAAGTTACACAGGTGTGCTCTAAGATTTTCTCAGGCATTTTAGCTGGTGTTCCTGATGGCTCTGTAAAACTTACCCCCCATAGTCCCTCAAAGTGTAATGCTGAGATGATAAGCACTAGACTGAATTTCTCCTACACAAGGAAAGTGATAACGTGATGCTAGGCACACAGCATCAAAGGTTGTGTCCAAGTATGAACACCAACAAGTATTGATGTTCACCAACAGTTACGTTCCATTCAGAACTGCTTCTAGCATATAAAGCCTATAAAGCCTATCTATAAAAGGTGCTACTGAGACTAAAAGCATTTAGGCATTTCTTTTCTTTCTTTCTTTCTTTCTTTCTTTCTTTCCTTTCTTTTTTTTTTTTTTAATTCTTGGCTGTATGTGTTTGTTTTCTATTAGCAAATATAAACATTCACATAGTTTGTATTATTTTCTTTAATTTGTCCAGTATTTTGACCATTTAGAAAAACTGACTTTCAGGACTGTGACCTTGCATGCCATGCCTGAGCCTATAGCAATTTTTACAACTGAGTTATCACCCCTTGAAGATTGGCATTATAATCAAAGTGCTGACACAACCTTTACTATAGCAACGCTGCTATAATAAAATTTATAAGGAGCAGTCAAGTCTCTCGGATGTCTCAGGCAGTGTCATGTCTTGATGTATTTCTTGATACCACAATGGATTAAAAGTGTGACAGTTCATATGATTATATTGTAAAAGATTATCAAAGCAATACTGAAAAGAACACTGTAGTGGATTAATTATGAACATCTTTTTGTTTTGTTGTTCTTTTGATAAATACAAGACCAGGTGATTCTTGTAGAAAATAAAAGATAGGTAAAGAGTTGTGCTGGAAAATGGGGATCTTTACAGACTACAATTAGCTTTGCATCTTTTGTTATCAAAATGTGACACTGCCTAAAATATTACAAAAAGAGCAAATCACATAAAGGTTCCTTAAAAATAATAAACAAAACCACTGAATTTCAAGTAAAAAGTGAGTATTATAGTGTAAAAATAGAGAAATAAATACAAAATGGACATCCCTCCATTTGCTATTCAAAATAGGAAATATCAGAAAATGAATGAAAGATATGTGAAACGAAATGGTAGAGAAATGACCAGTGAGAGTTGAGCAGTATCCAATGAGGAGCTGATCATTAATATGGTAGGGTCCTGATAGACACTACTTTCTGGAAATTCAAATATATATTCAATTGGAAGCCTTATTCATGAATAAGAAGACATAACTGTCTTCTGTGAGACTGTCTTCTCTACTGTGACTTGGCCCAGGTAGACTAATAGCAGCCCATTTTATCATTTAAAATAAAAACACTATTTAAAATAAAAGATATAAAACCTACTTAAAAACAATGAATGAAATAGTAAGCAGATTAGACACTATTTATACACTACATTATATATCTGTGCATACATATATAATGCAATAAGCTCTACGTAAAGCCATTTGATCTCATTGAAGACAGATTCAGGTTAACTTTTGAAGTGCCTGTTACTGTCAAAGAGATTCAGAGAATTTCTACAGTTCTCCTTTATTCTGATTACACCTAGCATTGGTTAGCGTTGAAGATCTGGTATGTAATATCACACTGTATATATGCCTCTCAGTGTTGATGTATCCATTAGTATATTTAGTATTGGTAAATATTACATATAGGCTTCTGCAATTTCGTGCTTAAACCAATGCCCAAACTTTAATTAGAAGAGCTGCAAATGGCTCAAGACAAAGGGTCCATCTAGACCAATACTGTGATCCAGAAAGGACAACAATCACACAAAGTTCATGCTGTCCTAGATGGTCAGCTCTGAACACACAACTTTATAGGCATGTCTCAGTCATGGATACTCAAGATAAATTACCTGAGGACATTGTTGAGCCTCATAAAATATTCTGAAAAGTCAGCAATCTTCAGCATTTATCTTCTTCATAATACAGTTTTTACTCTTTACAAACCTGCTACTGCATTTGCTGAAATATTTTGTCTGTCACTAGTTTTACAATTTTATGTAAGTATAGAGATTTTAATCTACTGTGTTATGTTGCATGTTTTAGATGTGAGGCATCTCTGTGTCTGCCTCATAAAGCTGCCAAGTTTCAAATAACTGTCATATAATTTATGATTCAAATCAGCATATTTCCATTTCTCATTGCACAAACCTTATCATATTCCTAACCATAAAGTAAATCCTGAGGGAAAAATGGAATTGGAAAAAAAAAAAAAAAAAAAAAAGAAGAAGAAAGAAATTATATGTAACTAGCATGGTTATTTTTTCCTTTGATAAATCAATTTCTAAAGATGTTGAATGCTATGATGCTAGGAATTCACCATGCCTAGAAGGTAGGAAGAAAATAAGAATGAAAATTGTAGAGAAATAATAAATGTACAAGCATAAACATATGCTCAACTTTCAAAAGAAAAATAAGATCCACTGTGTGAAGCAGGCCAGGTGAATGCTACTGGTGGCTAGAATAATATAAATGTTATGGCTTATTAGTTTTTTGTCATGCACTGAGAAGTACAATGAAATTATGATTTTTTTATAAAGAAACACTGACAGTACTTTATTTTTGTAAATCACATATTTATATAGGCATTTTTTTAATACTTATCTGTTCTTGGATATGAATATATGAACAGTGTTATGTAACATAAGAGATTATGAGGAGTGAAGTTTTCAGAGACTAATCCTATCCTAAAGAGAAAAAAAAAAGTGTCAATTAGCTTTCTAAAAGGAATGAAAACATTCCAGAATTTATGTCATTTTTTAGCACAGTCAGTATTTCAGAAATCCCTAAGACTGAGTCTCAGTGTGGTTGCTGAGCTGAATAGAATTTCACTTACTAAAATGAAATCAGAGAACTGGCAGAAGTGGAGGTAGAAGATCTCAGCTTTTCCAATTGGTATGCTATCTTAAGTTGCTTCTTCACAAAACTATTGTTCTTTCTAAGTTTAAAGAGAGGTTAAAGGGACTTTTTTCAATTAATAATTTATTTCAAGATGTAGCTAAGGTTTCACTTAAAGCTAAAGCTCTACAAGCCCAGGAGGTTTATGTTTTTGAAGAAACGTTGTTCAGGAAAAAGAATTGTTCCTATTCATTATCTTAGTCAATCTTTAAGTTCACATTTCAGAGAAACATTTACTTTTCTTCCATAAAGCAGTCTTGTACTTGGGCTTCTGCAGTCTTTTGGGACATGTCATCATAACCAGACACAGATAGATAAAAAGAGCAAGATATCTACAGTTCTGAAATCATGTAGAGATTCTATTTGCTGGTATTATGTGCAAGTTTTAAGCATCTTTTCAGGGACTCGTGCTCAGAAACACACTAGCTTCTAGACTTCTAGAGTGACTCCTTTCGCCTCAGAGGATTAATAGATCTGGCTTGCAAACACCTCATCAGCTAGGCATCCAGTTAGAGGTGAATGTTTTTGCATGGTTTGCATGGTAGTTAACATTCTTTTCTATAAGACAGGAAGGACCGATAGGAAGCCCAATGCTTTTCTGAGGAATAGTTGAAAATGTCACAGTAAGAGGGATATTGGGAGGTGGTCACATCCCTTTTCACAGGGAGAGATGATAGAGACCAGAGCAAGGACTGTAGACTGAATCAGCTGAATTGCATGGTGTGTTTCAGGGAAAAGTATTGCATTGTCACATGAGGTTGTTATTGTTGCTGTTTTGTTTTGTTTTGTCTATAAAGTAACCTATTTTGTAAAGGATGAGAAGATCCTGGACATCTTGGAGACAAGCTGTCATTTAAGGCTCATCAGTGAGGAGAAAGCCAAATTATGTCACAGTCTGAAAGGCTGCTGATCAGAAAGCCCATGTCTTCCGGTACTCATAGTCTTGGGAGTTAAATAAAGTTTATATCCTGCTATCTCGTAGGAGTGTTTCTGATTCAGTTTCCTTAATCTCCTCCAGTGCTTTGTACTGAAAAGGCCAACAGGTTGAACACAAACAGAGTTACATCAGTTTAACAACACTTATCTGACAATCAGTTTATTTGGCTTGAATATATAGAATTAGAGAATGTTTAGGATTGTGCATTTGCGAACATTGTAGCACTAACACTAAGATATTCAGCTCACCCTTCCTCACTTCGTTGTGGGCATTTGTTTCATACAAAGTATCTGGCAATGAGGCCACCGCTGATGGTATTTTTCAGAAGAATAAACCTACCTGTGTTGTTGCTGCCACATGACAGAAGAATCATCTATCAATGAGCAAGGAAAACAGTACACACACCCAAAAAAACCCACTTTTGTGTCTTCAATGAGGTGAGACATTCCTGATCCGTGTCTCTATGCATAGCAGCAGAATTGCTGTCTTGTTTCTGAATGCCAGTCATTGAGATGCACTTGTCTAGCCTGTTTCCTATTCCTTTAGTAAACATTAAAAAGCAAACAGTAGCACAGGGGCCTACTGAGTTGTACTCTTCACTTTTGGAGTTTTGAACAGATATTGATGCTTGAATCTGGTGCTGATCATTTAGCAAATACTCTCTTCACCACTAGTCACACAGTGAAGCAGTAATTTTCCAAAAAAAAGATGCTTATATTTTAGGTGCTTTTAGCCCTTCTTGCATGTGTGAGAAAACCCATTATAGCTTCTGTTGAGCTAATATTTAATAGCCTCAAGTTCTGAGACACCATGACATGGCAAGCTGAGAGGAAAGGTCCTAGGTCCTATCAAGAAAGTCCCTCATAAGGCCTTTCCATCCCTTTCCTTTCTACCCTCGTGGACAAACTGACTGAGACTTTCACAGTGTATTAGAGTTAGCATTTGCTCTGTTCCTAGAAACGGACCAGAGGACTAACACTGGAGGAAATCTGTACCACACTGCCTGTTGGAAAGCATTTGATTTTCACTGGCATAGCAGAGATCACCTGTGTAGAATAGTTAAATGCCAGTGTAGGGCTTCTAATGCTTTTTGTGCGTCTGTCATTCTCTGTATCTGCCCTGACAGTCTCGCAGTTCTCAGGTGTTCATGAGCGAAGGTGACCAGCATTCAACGTATTAGCTATTTCAACATGTAAGGGGAATGGACTGAAGTTTTCTACTAGTTTGGTTTGAATCTACTAGTAATTCTACTAGTGTGAATGAAAGTGAGAGAATGAAGTGCATACAGCTTCCACACAGAAAAGGAAATCTAGTAATTATTCCTTGCAAATGGATGCAGTCTTATAAATAAAAGGGAATGGAATGATTCAGATATGAACTAAAGAGATTCTTCTGTGGCTGTATGTATGTTAACTAGTATGTACAAATAAAGAAGATAATTGGGGTGTGTGTGTGGATACCTATCAGGATTTTTTTTCCTAAACACAAAAAAAGCTGTAATGAAAATTTCTTCCTTATAGAAAAATATACCTGCAATACATTAGAGCCCAATAGAGATTTAAGCAATGTGAATTCTGAATAAAATGCATTGCAGCATTAATAGAAGGAAAATAACAATAGGTATGAATAGATATGATATAGAAAATAAATAGAAGCAGTGCTTAGTGATTCTCTCTTCAGTATGCTACTCCACACTCTTTTCAGGGAGCAGTTCACCTATCTCTCTGCCTGTCTTCAGTCTCCTTCCTCAAAAAATTTTGCTGACCCACTGAAGCCAAATCTGAGAGAGAGATTTAGGTATCCAAAGATGCTAATTTCTTAGTCTTTTCTCCCAGAGCATAGTCAAGGACTTTCTTCTCTGCGTCTTGGCTGGTAAGCCCAGTAGCACAGCTCTTCTGTTTGTCATCAGGGAATGATAAATTGTGCCATTTTAAAACAGTTGTCTGGGCAGCAGAAAGGTGTCATCTTGCTTGTCCTATTCTGAAGGATAGGTAGTTTAAGTGGCAACCTCCTGCAGGAGATTGCTGGGTCAGAAGCATGCAGACATAGCTTTACACCAACAGAAAGGAGGTGGTTTTCCCAAAGACCCCACTGTGACTGAGGAATGGTTACTGCAAAGCAGGAAGTCGATAGCAGCTACTGGACTGTGAAAAATAGGACATGGAGGGAAGCAGGAAAATGTTTTTCAAACCCCTTCTGACTTACCACAGGCTTTAAGTTTTCCTTATTTAAAATACTTCCTTTTTCAGGCTGTTTTCAAATAAAACCTAACTTAGAGCTAATAACTCCTTTTAATGTCTTCTGTGTGCTCTAAAGAGGCAAGAGGGTCAACTGAAAGCAGTCTGAGTTCAGGCCCCATCACAGCTGATCGGTCAGCACACGTGTAACTAGATCAATGTGCCTGAAACAGAATCGCCTGCCTTTTGCAAAGCTGGTAGAGGCTAAGTACGGGAGAAGATAAATGAAAGGAGCATTGTAGGAGAGCAGCAAAATGTAGGAGAGGCTGAAGTAATAGCTTCAGTTTTTATCATGACTAAGGTGACCACTCTAGGAACTAGCTATTTACTGTTCTAATTTATATGACTGAGTAATTCTTCAATTATTTGCCTTTTTTGACATAGGAAATGGCATATTTCATAAGCTTCTTGAAGGTAGGCTCCTTTCAAAAAAGACTCAGAAAGCAAAGAAGATTCATTCAAATATTTGGAAGTTCCTCTTCTTACTTCAGACTGAAGGAAATGTGAGTGTCCTAAAACATGTATCATGCAATCCCAGCAGTGTCCCTGTAAGCTGCAGTCAACAGCTCTTTCCAAAACAACCTTAAATTGTCTCCTTTTGTTAACTTCAGAATTTCTGTGAGATATCTCTTGAGGGGATATTTGGAGTTAAAGCAAAATACAGCACTATTCTGATAAATATTGGTCTTGATACTTGAAAGTGAATGAGACAAAAGAGACTAGTTGGCATTTGCCACTCTTATGCTATCTAGATATCAGATAGTGGGTCTCTCCCAAGACACTCTGTACCCAATCTCTGGAAATCAAAACTAGTATCTAATATCCTTTAATACTAAAACTGTGGATTGAAGTTCTTTCATTTGAAGTTTGTTTTCTGGGAATTTGAAAAAATCTTCTCCCTGGTACAGAATGACAGTTTTAATTCAAAGACGAAAGCAATGGAAGAACATTCCTTCAAAAAATGCTTGAAAATATGCGTAGCCATTGTTTTCATTTTTAAAATGAAACAGAGATGTCTGTTGCTCGCTTGCAACTGTTAGGCAATATCTATTCTTAAGATTTTGCTATACTTGTAACTGATGAGTTGGAAATCCCCATGAAAAATAGCTTGCAACTGCACAACTGCACAAACCCTTTGATGTATTTGATATTTCTGTGCCTGATGTCCTAGCAGAATTTGTAAACTAAGTTCCGATGGAGCTGAAAAAGAACAACTGCCAGAACACCTGGAAGACTGTAATATGCAGCATCTCACCCAGACACACTCACAGAAGAATAAATAGTAAACAAATATGATTGATAATTTTATTTTTTTTTTTCCAGAACTGTTCCTTTTTACTATAGATCTGAGAACCATCAACAGCCTGAGACAGCCTGATGAGAAATCACACAGACTGAAGTAAATTTAACTATTAGGTCTAGTAGAGAAGTATGGTTAGAGGTACAGGCATGGGTTTGCTTTGCAATTCACGAAGAAATGTCATTCTAAGTAGAAGCGCTTCAGAGGAATAGTAGCCAGTACATCTCTGTAGGCTATTTTCACTGCCTTCGACAAGGGGGCAAGATTGATAACAATTCACCTCACCCTGAAGAAAGTTCCCTGCCTGTAATTCCCTTTCAGGCATCTCAAGGGATGCCTGAAACTGCTGAGCTCCCATTTGAAGGTGTGTCCAGAGGCAGTTCTGGAGAAAAAATATGAGGTATTCAGAGAACATATAATGGCAATATTTAAGTACCTTAGGAATACTTTTTTTTTTAACTTGATGATCATATAATACACATGCATGTCTTCTGGAATCTGATGAAAAGCTTGTCACATTTTACTTCAGCAACATTAATTAATTTGAAGCTTTGAGCTATGTTTTTTTCCTAACACAACCAATTTGCAGTACTTTTACAATTTAAATTCTGCCTCTAACTGACCTTTAATTGTCTTCCTACCAAGACACAAGTTTTGACATACTTTATTTCAACAGAAGGCACTTTGCTCATTCAGTTTTATAAGATGACATTGTCCTCAGGTCCTTGCCTGTTCACTTTTCTTTCTTCCAATCTACGGACACCAGCCTTAACCCCTGGAATTGCTCACAAATTTAAGAGATGAGTTTACTGATCAAATTACTGCACCTTAATATTAGCTGAGCTGTACAAACTGCTCATTTGTACTCATTTAGTCTGCAGCAATATAAGTTAGTGCATTTATTAAGTTTAGCTCTAACATTATAGTTACTTAGACTGCTTTCATATGATACAAGACTTAATCACTTTACTCAACATATTTTGTGTATATATATTGGTCAGGACTTTGTATTTTATTATTATTTGAATTGAGTATCTGTTGATATTAAGCATCTCCTTTGAACTATAATTTTTCTGTCTTCTGGACTGTGGCAACTCATTTTGCCCCATAGAAAGACCAACTTAAGTCAGTGAGACTGTTAAGCTAAGATACTATCCAGTGTAGGCAATGAGGAGCATTTTAAGTACCCAAGAATTCACTGACATTTGCATTTTAATGAGTGCTACTGCAATCAAACTTCATTAGGTTAGGTATCTGTCTTTGGCTTGTCAGAAAGAGATCTAAAGCATTTACCATTAAAGCTGAAAACAGGATTTTGAGCAACATGAGTATAAAATTTTATGTTTTGTTCATGATACCATTTAATAAATGGTAGTTTACACTTGATATGACTTCTGACCTCCTGTTGTCTTTTGCTTTTCATTCCTTACAATTTCCCAAAGGTACAGACCTGTTTGTTAACCTCCATATCTGTCTCTGCCACGTATTGCCCAAAGAAAAGAAAAAGTTTTTTTTTTAACTTTTCCCCCTGTTCTACAACAATTAGCACTATTAGCCCACTCGCTGTGCTGTGCTAAATCATCTGTCTGCCATACATAATGCTTCTCATGGGATAAGAACAGTGCTGCTGTTAAACTAGTAAACTACTCATTAAGCATTTAATACATGGTTTCAAAGTGTTATTATGATCATCTGTATTGATGGTGAAAATATTGAATCAAAGGGCTTAACTGGCAAAAGAGAAAAAAGAAGCTTTCTATAAGTTTTCAACATACACCTCATTTAGGCATCTCAGTTTAATGGAAAAAATGTTGCTTTTCATCAGATTATGCCTACAACTGTACACGACGAGCATATACATAGTAAAAGTGTCAGGTCAAACTTGAGTCTGCAGCCCTACACTTTCAAATCTTAAAGGTGGAATTTCACTTTTTTATTTACCAAGCACATTAAATTAGCCAATCTATAATTTTTTACCTCTTAGAAAATGTGATATTGAAAGAAGTTTGCAAGAAAAAAGAAAGGAAATTCGCAGTGAAGATCTGCTACTTAAATCTCCCTCTGATCTCTCATACCCATCACCTCAAGAGTATTAAAAAGGACCAAAATGTGACACACATATACATCCAACTTAGCTATTATCTTCCTTTTTAGAAGGAGAGTCATTAAATGCTAATTTCACAGAAGGAGGATCAATGTTGTGATATGCAAGGTAAGCCGTTTTCCCTCTTGCATCTTCATTTCTAGAAAGTAGATTCAGATTCAGTTCAGTTTGTTACTACTGAACTCACTCATTAAAGTGCCACAGAACATACTTATACACACACTTCAAAAAAAAAACTTACAGATATTTCATTGTATCATGTCTTCTCATTCCAGTTTTAGTTGAGAGTTATCTAATAGGCCACTGTCTAGCAGGATTTACTACACCATTCCTAGCCTATAGACATATTTAGTTCATTCATTTATTTAAGTAGAGATCTCAAGTTGCATAATTGTATTTATGGGTGGAGAGGGAGGAAGCCCTTAATGTTAATTAAATTTGCCACTTCTACAGATTGTTAATTAACTTGTGACCCACTCTACAAATATCTGATGGCATTAGTTGGTTTCCAAAAATAACAAATACATTAAGCATTATGGAACCAGAAAGACGCATAAAATGCCTGACTTTACACAAATTGTCCCCTGTCACCCTTTACCTTGAAGTATACATGTGAAATATATTGTCTGGAAAATCAATACAACCTTGTTATTATCCTAAATGGTTATTAGGCGTCATTATCATTGTTATCTGGAAATAAGGTCAAAATTTGTCTTATGTATGTTAGTGAAGCACTTGTTTACAATATAATTTCTCTTTTGAAATACTATGGGTAGGATACTGTCCTAGGCAAATTTTTTTAATTTTGCGATTTCCTAGAATCTGTCTGGACAGGTATTCCTGGGACTGGATTAGGAAAAGCTAAAAATGGTTAACGCTATAGAGGTATAAAGCAATGGCACAATCAGAAGAGAAGAAAAAATCATGACTATTACCTTGATTTGTAAAGACTGTGGGAAAAATATATATATAAAAAGATATAAAAGAATTTAAATCTCCTTGTGCTGAATGTGGAAGAGTTTGATTTCAGTGCCTTAAAGGACCTCTGCAACTTGAGACTATGTTTCCAAAGGAAGAATCTTAAGAACCTAACTTGGACAAAACCTGCCACGAGCAGGTTATCCACTGATTGCTATATTAGTTACTATAGTGATGGTTCACTATTTTTTTTTCCTACAGGAGAGGTCAAGTATCTAACCCTTAAGAATTCTATTTCATAGGGCTTTCATCTAATTATTCAGAATTTATAGAAAAGTCTAGTACAGCACGATCCAAAAGGTCTAATGACAGGGTTATTTACAACAGAAAATAGTGCCAGATGGACATTATTTCCTGCAAGAAAACCTTGCAAATCTGGGAAGGAAAAGAAGGTAGAGTAGAAACGTGTCAGACCAGTGGCTGAATCACTGGCTTTTCTTTGATAAATTGCAGAACTCTCATTCCACAGAAAGTCTTACATAAAAGACCGCAGGGAATCATTTGGGTGCTTCTCTTTTTACCATCCAATATTCTTCCCTTTGTGCTAGTGTCGGACATTTTAAGACGTGGCTGTTCTATGGAAGAGAGGTTGAAGCACTTACCAAAACACGACTGCTAGCCAATCAAGCTCGTTAAACCTCAACAAAAGTTGTATTGTGAAGGTTCCTATACTTATTTACCCTTCAGTCTGATGCTATCTCAGCTGAAAAAAGTTCAGCCAGGTTGCATATGGGTGTGTTGGTCTCAAATTTTAGTTATCAGCTTTAATGTAATGCTATGTCACACTACTACTTATAAGCCCAAAGAAACTTTTCAGCATTTTGCCTACAAATTAACTGGTATTCTTTAGTGTATATCATTAAAATACAAGTAATTAAAATTAAAATTTCAGAGAATAATTCAGTTAACCATGAACGAGACAAAAAATCTAGATTCAGTTGCCCCTACGTTAGTAGCTATTGTTACTGAGACATCCTAGAGAGCCCTACCTGGCCTCCATCTGTGGCTGGGAGGACAGGATCTCTCACAGCTCCAGTCACTAGAGAAATTTTTCTAAGGAGTCTGACAAGAGAGTCAGTATGCTATAACACAAATTCCAGTGTATGCCATGTACTTTAAAAATGAAAAGAGTGCTAGTAGTGACATTTCTGCAACATGCATGCCTATCATTACATATGGAGTGGAGATTTTCAAAGTAGTTTATCGGAATCGGCAGATTCCTTGATTTTCTTAGTGAATGTCCAGATGTGACATTGACAAGCTACTATTTCATTAATAAGGCAACCCTTGTTCATGGAAAAAATACAAATCATTAAAGATTTTACTCATAAAAATCTGTTAGCATGTCATGATGCGCCCTTATATCTTTCCATGTTTTCTATAGCAAAGGTTTACAGCAGGTATCATTCACTACTGCATTATGATAGTTCATGTCTTTGCAACTTTTTGTAAGTCAGAGTCTGATCCATGTGCAGTCAATGTCAAATCAAATCTGATCTTATCATGGCAACTCTTCTATAGGAATATTTGCAATTATAATGACAATGTTCTTATATTCAGTGCTTAATGACTAAGAAGTTCCTGCTGTATTTTGTATATCCTTGTCATATTTGAGATAAGCAAGGTCATAAATAATGTCATTCTGTGCAGATTTTGTGGATATTTGTATATTTATTTTATCACAATTTAAAAAAAAAATAAGAAAATAGGGAAGTCATCTGTCAGGATAGTTGGTTGCTTATGGACACACTAAGCATTTTTTTTAACATTATTTTCATCAAACAAAAAATCTGCTTTGTTAAACCTGCTTCAGAATTGGATCAAACTACATAAACGTGTTATCCTACACCAGTAGCCGGAATTCAACTCATGAGGCACAGTGGACAGATAAAAAAAAAAAAAAAAAACTGTAATTGCTTCTGATGTAGAGCTTATTTTGTTCTTTTCTATTTACTTAAAGGGCAAGCAGATACCAGAGCCAGCATTCACAGGCTGCTCTATTCCTCAGTTTGATTCAGCCAATTCTGGAAACTTTCTTTTTTTGTGCTCATAAGTCAACTAAGCCTATTGGACCACTTCTAAGACTTCCACCACCCTCATTCCGATCTCTGTTCTTATTATAATACTTCACGTGAACTTGGAGCTTTCAGCTACCAGAGAAGTGGTTCTATTAAGGCAGGAGTAACTTTGACCCTCTTAGTCAACATCTGGGCTTGAACTGCAGTCTATTGCGGATAACCCTACCAAGGAATGAAGTGCACAGCTGTCCCAGTATTGATCATTCCACCCAGCAGCTCTCCTCATCTTGTTAAAGGTCTTGGTTAGCACTTCGGCAGTAGAAGGGCTCAGAGCTTAACGATGTGCAAAAATGCTCTCAGGAATGAACAAATGGGAAGAGTGAGCAATGTTTCCCGTGTATTCCTGTATCCAGCAAATTGCTATTGCTCTATCTCTTCAGAATATAATGTTTGCCACCTGTTCAAGGTGATGCTGTAAGATTTTTTCTTTTTTTTTTTCTTTTAAAGCCTAGATGATATAATAAATCACAAATAAAGCTGGTGATTAATAATGAGACACTTCATAGCAAAGCCTCTGCAAAGGAGGAAATCGTGCAAACAGGCAGAGTTATCTGTCACCGCATGACAAAGTTCAAGTTTAAGAAGCTGCTTGTCAAATACAATCGACTGAACGAGTGATAGATTAGATCTTAATAGCAGTAAAAGCAAGCTATAAAGCATTGCCTTCCCTTGCAATATAAAAGCCTCTCCTTTTAAACACTCTATGATGAAATGAAGTAAAGCAAAATAAAAAATGGTAGTGGGAGACCAGTGATGTTTCTTCCTTACCTGGAGCATAGTGAACTGTGTTAGCACTTTTAGTGCTCAACTCAAGTCAAGGTCAATTTAACTCCTTTTGCTCTCAGGTTAGCTCTCTTTGTTATGAAAAAGAAATATATACAAAAATTAATCTAGATACTTTTGTAATTTCTAAGGTTACTAATATCTCAAAATCTCCCTTTAATTCATCAGTCTATAAGCAATTTTGGCAATAAATAGTTGATACAGAAATTTAGATGCTGCAAGCCCAAATTTTAGGGAGCTACTGTAGTCCAGTTTGTCTAGCATACTTCAGTGTAGGTACATAGATAACTTCTTGTTCTAGTAATTGAGGTTACGGCTTTGGAATGGCTTTGTCAAAATGATTTTTTCTTCAGAACAATCTTTGCGAAATGTGAGAAATTCCCTAATTTTATTCTTCAGTTCAGTGACACTTCAGAAGAAACTTATTTTATGTATACAGGTAAACAATGTATGCGCTGAATTTGTTAAAGACCATGCAGCCTGGTGGCTGGAGTGCCAGGCTAGTATTTCTGGGAACTATGCAGTCCTGTCAACACCCTCCTCAACATCTGCTCTGTGATGTTGAACAGGTCACTTCTCTATATTCTCATTGCATTTAGCAGAATGAATGGAATATTCTACTCCCCCAAACTCCCTTCCCCTTACCTCCTTTGCAAAGTTCTTCGAAATCAGTACATAGCTGTTTGCCAATTAGCACGAACAGAAGAAAATTTAGGGAGTTGAGTCTTTACTAAATGTTTAGTTAAGTTAAAAATGTTAGTAGTCTACCTTATGCTTGGTTAAATGGCAGGCCATGCTTCTCTTGCCTCCAGAACTGTCAGACCTGCTTGCCCAAGAACAGACCTTCTGAAAGACATGAGAGCTGCTGCAAGAGCTCCGAAGAACTATTGTAAAGAGTGAACTGGAAGTTACAGGTAAGCTGCTAGAATCAAAGCCTGAATATACATACATATATATAAATTATATACGAATATTTTTGAAGAAAAGTTTCACCAGAATTAAAAAAAAAAAGCAGGAGAAAGAGGGATCACAATCAAAAGACATAATTATTACTATAGTGCCTGCCTCGGAAAGATACAGGAATTCTCACCACCACTCTGTCTCAAAGAAGTAACATTTTCTATTTCTTTTTATTTTCAGGGTCTTGATAACACAGGACTAACACCCCTATACGTCATCAGGTACAGTCCCATTCAATCCTATTTCACATAACTTCTTTGATGAAAGAATCAAATACCATCTTAAAACTGGTCAAGTTTTTTCTCTGAAAATGTTTACTTTTAGAATTTCATCCTTTGAAGATTAATAGCTATAAGATTAATAGCTATAATTTTATTTATATGTTAATTTATTCCCAAATTATACTTATTTTCACTTTTTTTTTTTGTCATAGCAGTATTGTTCTTCAGTTTTAAGAGCTCTTCTGCCTCTCCAGTTCTTTTTTCCTGTTAGTAGAACACAGTTATATTCCCCTTTGCATGTATTATATAAGTTTTCAATCTTCTTCTAGAAAGTCTTCTAAAACAGTCTTCTAAAATGACTTTTGTCCATACACTGCAAGTTGAATTTCTGCTTTTCCGGACTGGGTAACCAGACATGTAAACAGTAATTGATATGAATTCTTATCATTCCTTCCAGCAATAACATTAGTTCTTTCATTCACTGCAAGTATTTTGTTTAGTATCCCTTCAAACTACATTTGCCTTCTCTTGTGGCAGTTTTAACAATCGCCTTTTCTCTCATATACTATTGATGTATCTACATTTTTTTAATTTCTTAAAACTCTTTTATTTATTTATCTATTTATTTTTTTGCTTGGATTTCTTTAGACATTTAAATTACTTAAAAATATATGGATTAGATAATACTTAAGCAGTGAAGTTTCCAGAACTGGAAAATTCACAGGTAATCTTGAAGCCACCCTTGCCGTCCTGGAGCCATTCTTCAGGTATGATCTGTCTCTCCATTCAGCATCTCTACTACTTCTATAGACAAGCATGGTAATTTAGACTTAGAGAGAGATCTTACCTCTCTTTCTTCGCATCCTTAAAGCATTTGCATCCCTCAGCAGGAACGTTAAATGTCCATCACTGTATGCCAAAATCTTAAACATTTCTGTTAGTAGCATAAGGAGTTTGACCTCAAAAAAAAAAAAAAAAAAAAAAAGCTAGGAATTGCCATGGATGAACTGTATTAACATCCATTTCAGCTAATCAGTTTTCCATGCAAGGAAAACACAGAAGTGAAATTCTTGAATGATATCAGTACATTTATCCTCAACAAGCATTTTTTTTTGCTTTATCTAAGCAACTGAACCACAGAACTGCGTATCCCTCTTTATCTCCTCCTTGTGCATTAGCTTTTTAACCTGCACATCAAAACTTTCTTTTATTGGCTACAATAATGTGCACTAACAAAGCAGAAGAAATTTATTCTCACATGGTGGAGATTGCTGTGAAAACTAGGTCACTGAACTATTATTCAATACTTGTACCTTCTGACAAGATTTTGTCAGGAAAATGTCAGGAAGGAGTTCCAGAAGAAAGCATGGGGAGGATTAAAATCTTTGCAATTTAACTCCTAACTGAGTTCCTTCTTGTATTAAATGACATTACCTGCGTTGAAGGCCACCTAAGGATATTCCTACTTTTTTCCAATAGAATTTAACAAGGGCAAGTTCTTAAACCATTGAAGTCTCAGTGGCTTTCCGATCCTGGAGGACCATTTTAAGAGAAATGTAGAGCACCAGCCACTCATTAGTGGCAGCTGGACTAACTTCTGTGGACATCATCACACACCATTATTCTTATTTTGACAATACTAATGCCTAGCTGCTGTGCTGTTGCATTTCTGGCACACATCTTGTCCAATTAGGTCATCGCCTGAGTACTGCCATTAACAAAATATACACAGAGAAGCTTCTAAGCAGAAATTATTTATATTTTATAGTTATTTATATTTTAGTGACTGCAGCTCTTCAGAATAAGTTTTCAAATGAACACACTGGCCCGTCTTTTTTTCCTCCTATAACTTCCACATTTTGCATGAGTGAAATATTTACATTTCATACCATCACAGGGCACCCAGCATGGCCAGAATCACCTCCCACCACTCTTGCTGAAAGAGCTAACTGGGAATGGAAAAAGCATATATGAAAACCTACCAGCTTCCTTAAATTGTGAAGGAGACTGAGACTTTTTGTGAAAATCTTTTCCCTGCCACACTGAAAGGGCACCTGCTGCACTAGGTTAAATGATGAGCAATCTGTACTGGCTTTATAGCACCACTGGATAGCCTGGACTTGCTATTAATGAACAGATCAACTGTAACACTGGGACCGTATTCTATTAGCTTCTGGAATTGTCAGTGGTAGCATGTCTATATGTGCAGTCATCAATGTAATTCCATGGCTAACATGCCTCAAAGAATTTCACTTCTTGGATAATATATATATTTTTTACTGTTTTTTTTTTCTTGGAATACAATGAGACAGAAGTAGAAAATCTCACTCCAAATTAATAAATAAATAGGAAGACAAAGAAAGTGTTTTTGAAAAGTATAACAGAATCTATATGTATAGCAATGGGAAGAGGAGTCTTCAGGAGAAATAAATAGAATCAAACCAATCCTTTAGCACTTAGGAACTCTTTAGCTCAGAATGGTTTCAACCCCAAGAGACAACATGAAGGGAAATATTGCATGTTCTCTTTGGCTGTAGATATACACACTACAGTCTTTCCTTATCACATCAGCTGGCAAGAGCCTTTGGACATTTGATCCAAAAGGAATGCCATCCAGGTCACAAGTTTCCAATTTCTCACTATGCAAAATCTGTTCATTCAAATAAGGGGGTTTTGATGGAGGCAATCATGACTAGCCTCTCATTTCTCCAACTATATCCTGACAGAAATAAGAAAAAGTGATGTGTGACTCTGAAGTGTGCTGAACGGACATAAAACAGCATCTAGAATATCTAGTATGGTTAGATTTTTCATTGGGGAAAAATAAATAACTAGACAAAACAATAGGATAAATTTGTGAGTAGAAATAAAAAAAAAATCCCTGAATAACAAATAGAGTAAATTGAGGCTACAGCTTTGGACATGCCTAAAATTTCTTTAAAATATCTTGTTTTGTCTTTCAGAATGCGATGGGAGCTTCCATACACTGAACACTTACGAAATTTGTTTTGAGACTTAGAAGGATGCTGCCATAATATCCTACCACCAAGTTTCATGGAAAGGAGGCAGCTCTTAGGTAGATTCATTAAATTAAAGCTGCAAAAGTAATAGTTTCATATATAAAAATCCCAAGACCTCAGAATACAGACAAATGGCCACATAGTAGCTACTTTCCTGTTCAAATCATTTATTGATAGAGTGATTCATGTGAGTTCAGGATTTTATTTAGTACGAAGAAACATTGTCATTGGGGTAGACAAAATACGTAAATAAAGAAAAAAGATTTTCTTTGCAGTACTTCCTCATACTGGAGAGAATTTATAACTCTGACAGAATCTTCACCACTTTCTATATTTTTTGGTCAGGTTCTGAGCTCTACAGCAGAGGTAACCTTTTAAAAATCCCAGTGGAGTAATGCAGCATCTGGTGCTTAGCTCTGTTAGAAAGGATCTCTTGTGCTACTGTGTCATCACCGGCTTTTGCCTCCCTACTAAGAGTGAGGCCTAAAAGGACATTTGGCAGCACCCCAGAACACGGGGAGAGTCTGAGAGACCTGGGAGCACAAAGCCAGGTGCAAGAGAGAACAGGCTCCTACATTTGCAAATAGAAAATTATTGGCTAGAGAGAGGAACTGAAAAGGTGATGAAAATGTTCAGAAAATTGTCAGGGACAAAAAAATATAGTGAAATTCACGTCACATGGAACACAGACATGCCATACAAAAATTGTAGGCTTGCTTTCTGTCGGACTCATTAAAAAATAATTTCAAGTATGTTTATTAATGATTGTTAATATTATTAATAATCATTAATAGTTATTAATATTAATTTTAAAGAAAAATTCTAATTTATGAAGAGCTAATAAGCAGGGACACAAGCAATAGATTCCAGTGAAGAATGTCTGAGAAATGCTTGAAGGACAATGTTCCAAGTTGTTACCTTTGAGATTTTTACAGTCTCCTCTAAACTGAGCAGCTCCTTTCCCAGGATGTGGAAATGGCATGTCAAAGATCTAAAAAAAAAAAAAATTGCAACCATAATCTGGGAAGGAGGAACACAGGAACTGACAAAGCATTTTGTTAAAAATTCTTTCTGAAACAAACTTGAACTGTTTTTGCATTATTATACTGTCCACATCCCTGAGCTAGCAGAGCCTTGTAAATGTTAAGTCCTCTCCAAATCTCCCTGTGAAAGATAGAGTCCTGGGAATCTAGACATGCCAAGCATTGTTAATTGTTTTTATATTTCAATAAACAGCATTTTTCTCATGTAAGTCTGTTTGATCACCGAATTAGCCATTTGTCATTGCGTTTACAGAACTACATGTCTTAGTCACCCTAACCTGGGAACACAGTAAACACTGAAACTACAAGCATAGAAAATGGATAATTCCAATGAATATCAGGATGGGATTCCACCAGAAAAACTAGACTGTAATGCAGCCAGAAAAGAGCTCTTAAAGAATTCTAAAGGTATCACATATTGTAAATAAACTGCTTATTACCTACTATCCAGTCTCAGGGGATTTCAGAGGTGAAAGAGATTCAGAAAGGAGAAGAAAAGAGGGACATGAATAGGATAGAGGCACAGGAAAAAATTAGAAAGAAAAACACATATGGTGAAGCAATGAAAATAAATCCACGCTGTAAGATAACACCAAAAGGGAACAGACAGCTAGGGAAAAAGAAGAACATAAACATGACATTCAAGAACATAAATATGACATTCATTTCCCATTTTCATGAAAAAAAAAAAGTTTGACAGGAAAGATGTTATGAAAGAAAAAGAAAGAAAGGAAGAAAGAAAGGAAGAAAGAAAGGAAGAAAGAAAGGAAAAAAGAAAGAAAGAAAGAAAGAAAGAAAGAAAGAAAGAAAGAAAGAAAGAAAGAAAGAAAGAAAGAAAGAAAGAAAGAAAGAGCAAGCTAAAATAAAATTAAACTCCGAGCCTGCTCAAGTCTACCTTGTTAACGGGAGTATTGTGATTAGGATAGGCCAGTGTTCAAAATAGTGACATAATTAAGATCTTTGAGTTATGAAACCATATGACTAGGAGCCCATTTGCATTTGGGAGTTAGGATAGAGTTGGATAACACAGAAAGACATATTTAAATATTTATTAAAAATAACTGTGAAATAATAGTATATTTATAAACACAAAAAGGGAAAATATTGTAAAATATTATGTCAGTTAAAATGGGATATCTAATTATTTATTCTTTTTTGGTGATTTATAAAGAGAAGCTATATTTTACTTACATTGAGAAAAAAAAAATCATGCTAAAAAAAAAGATATATGATGCTAAGTGTAGGCTTGCCATTAAGAAGAAAGAGAAGTATGCATTTGAAAGAAGAAAATATACAGAGGAGAATGCAATAAAAAAGTACCAAAATCCAGCTATACAGTATTGTATTCCAGCATACAAATCTATTCTGCTCTAACAAGACAGATTTAATAACAAACTTAAACTTAAATCTATATATCTGGACTACTACCCTACGAAAACGGATCAATAGGAAACGTTCTTTGAATTTTCAGTCTGTGAACTTCACCTTTGCCTCTTAAGTTTGTTATTTGATAAGCTAAGTGAAAAGGTACTCTTTTCTCCTGTAATAGCACCTCTCTCACATTTTACTATCGGCATATTCTTGCCTTAATCCTCGAAAATAATAATTGGCTAGTACAGAAACACACACAGTAGGTTAAAGAAAACAACCAGTCAGTAAAATAAAAGGGGAAATAAAACAGATAACTATGAGCTGGACTTCCGGCTGAGATCATTGTAAAGATGTATTTCACTTCTTTTATTTAATGTACCACAGGTAAATTACCATACTAATAGACAAATTCCTGGAGTTTTCCATTAATTCTCCCTAAATAGGTAAATCCTACAGAGTTCTTTGAGTGTTATTTATTAGCATGGAATTGACAGTATGCTATTTGCCTTTTTTAGAATCTCAGAAACTTAATATACTAAGTCACACATGTTAGTCTCTGAAGCACTTCCTGAAAACCCACAGAGTGAAGCATAGGAAGATTTAAAGAGGCAGAATGTAGGAGGGTCTCTGAGAAGAATCTCACCGTATAAAGACTTCAGTACAATGGGAAAAATAGAACAAAACTAGCCTACAACTTTCCCTGTTTTCCTGCTTTGTAGACATCATAACTGAAATCTGGCAATACAACATATAATTTCTTATACATAAAATAATTAACCATTTTTTCCACTTTATTTTGCAATGAGGGAGCATATACGATACACAAAATTCAGAGAAGTTGAATGCAGTCATGACTAGGCAAAGTGTGCCTAGTGTGGGAAGCACACTAGGCCCCCACAAAGTGTGAGATCAGTCTGTTTTATATGTGGTGTGGAAGAGGAAAAAAATCCAGAAGCCATAGTGTGCTTACAAAAGCCTATTTGCAATCTCCACAATCCATTTAGGTGCTATGCTCTGTCTAGCAGGTGCCTCCTGGGTTGTTTTTCCGTTTTTCTGTTCCAATCTGAAAGGGCCCACACCTTCTCTTGAGGAATCCTGTCTCACTCTTGTAGCTCCTCCATTCCTCATTCCCCTGGAAGAGCATCAGTAACTTGTAAACCATCACTTATAACCACAGATACCCTGATCTTATTCTGGAGGTGCAGGGCCTTGCTGACCTACAGAAGACCATACATATTAACATAAGAACTGGCATGACAAAAAAAAAAAAAAAAAAAAAAAAAAAAAAGTGGAGACACTAGTTAACATAGGACTCAAAAAAAAAAAAAAAAAAAAAAAGTCCCATTTCCCAGCCTCTCTGATTGCTTCCCCAGGAAATAAGTCAACACTTTCTAGGCTTTCCTTGCCCTCTTGGTCTCCCATCTCTGTGGTTGCAGAGAGTTGTATTTATTTTTCTCTCCATGGGCGATAAATGTTCCCAAAGAGCAGAATATTTTCTTCTCAAGAGCAGACTGACTTCCTCTGCTCCTTTCTCTAGCATTATCCAGAGAGTTACAGGGAGCAGGTAATGTCTGTCATTCTTAGCTGTCTAAAAAATTAGGTATTTAGTCTAAGATATTTAGCTAAGCTCCCTTTATGCTCAAGACAGGGACAGAGGCATTTTCATCTCACTCTAATTGCCAAAGTAGGGGCCACCCTGGAGGTATCATTTGCATGTTGTCTTTCTGTCTCCCTCTTTTTCTACCTCTTTCACCTGACAGCACAGGGAAGCCTGCTCGCTAGCCCACAGCATCATCTCTACTTTCAGACCCATTCAGTGAGAAGGGCAACGTTCCCAAATGTCAGACCATCACATAGGATTCTATTGCCAACTGTCCTTATTTAAAATGTAGCACATGGTGTCCAGATAGATACAGAAGAAATTTTAGATGTGAATGCATAAGATGAAAAAAAAAAGGATGACAACAGTAGATGAACAAAAATGTTTATTCCTTTACCAAAAAATAGCTACAAATGACACTTGTGAATGTCACCTGCCCGAAGCTCTTCAGGAGGCATTGCTGTCCCAATTGTTTTTTTCATGAAAGAAACAAAAAGAAGAGGGGGAGAAAGTACCTGATAAATAGAATGGAAAGTAAGCCTGACATCCAGCTGATTACTAACATGAAAAAAAATGGTATCCACCAATATACAAAGAGGAACTTGTATGTCCTGTTCTTTTCTTTTTTACTTTTTTTCTTTTTCCTTCTTTTCCAATGTCATTCTCTAAGATAATTTGACTCTTTATTTGGATAACAGTGAAAAAGAAGGTTATTAAAAACTTATTTAACAGTCATGAAGTTGCAGTTTTTGTATCAAAGGTAATACTTTTTAAAAAATTAAATGAATTATCATTCAAGGAGAAGAATGTTGCTTCAGTTTTAGTACTAAAAAAAAAGGAAAAGAAAGAATGTAGTCAGCAGATGCTTCCACTGTAGTTTTTATGCACAAAAGCTATTTACCTTATTGGAAAAGACAGGCAGTCCACACTAGCTGCTACAAAATGCTAGAAATGCTAAATGCTAGAAAGGTATCAGGAAATCACCAGAATATCACCAAATAACACAGAAGTGAACAAATAAAGAAGCTCCCTTTAGGGAGAGGGAAAAAAAAAAAGATGATTCCTAGCAAATTGGAAGACTTATGATGTGGACTAAATTTCAGAGGATTTCCTAAGTAAAATGTTCACTTTTTAGTTAAATATTCAATTTCTCATGTCAAAATTTGAATTCCTTGTCTTTAGTACTTAAGAGGCAGAAGACCTTATGATCAGAAACATCTATGCATGCATTTAGGATGTTTTGAATGTACGTATTTAGGAGTATTTTGAATTATGACATAGTTTATAGAGTGCATGTATATATATATATGCATATATAAACATTCATAAATATATATCTTCCTAATACCTTTTTTTTTCTCAAACTTGAGGAATGTTTTAGAACAGTAGTTATGCATAACTGTAAATATATATTCATAACTGTTAAACAACTTATTTTTATTGAACTAATGGGGACAGACTGGCTGATGAATATTAACTTTTAAGAGTCTTTTTAACTTTTCTATTGTGCACTTTCTATTTATATATTTCACCACTGAAAAAATATGTGGTATGCTTCAAATACTCCTAACTATTTGCCTTTCAGAAAGCCGGTAGTAGAGCTGTCTATCATAAAAGTCTGTAAATCTAATCTTATTATAGAAGTGAAGAATTCTGTTTTCTTTGAAATAGGAACTTTTCAGATGCTGGTATTTCAGAAGACAACTTCTATTAGCAACCAGCACCACAAAGCTGCAGGCTAGGTAGGACCTGACTAATGACTCCTGTGATTGGCACTACTAATGACTTTTTCCCAGAGTTCTTGTTCTGGCTAATACTCACTGCTTTACTCTCTATGATACAGCTCTTTTCAACGATGCCTTACGCTGATAAAAAAATATTGAATTGGAAAAATTTAGTTATTTTCTGGTAAATTTCTTTAAACAAGGTGTTTGATCAAGCTGTGGAAAACTTTTTCCAGATAGCCCTGCTAAACACATAAAGAAATGGCTTGGTTTGGGTTAGAGGCAACATATGCAGTCTAGAGTGCTCACAAAGTTAGTAGCTTCTTCCTCTACTTCTCTGTCTCTCTCTCTCCCTTTCTCCCTCTTTTCTTAAAAGAAAATAAATAAGCATTTATTTAAAATGTTACTCCAAAGTAGTAGTAACAAAATAATAACAGAAAATTAATGATATGAAGGATTAGACAGAAGTTTGGACCCATATGGTTTGGACCCCATATCGTATTTTTCAAAACAACCATTCTAAGTTATTATAAATCAGAATAAAACAAAACAAAACAAGCAAACAAAAAAACCCTCACTGCCTCACAGACTTATATAACTTATTCCTAAAGTATATAGAAATCCAGCGTTTCGAGGAAGGCCTCATTGCTGAATAGGAAGCCCTAGGGCCCTCTGTGAAAACTCTGGTATACCATAGCTGCCACACATTTCTTCCAGAACAACACAACTTCTGCCTTCCAGCATTCATCCCTCCCTGTTAGTATAACTTCATCAAGGAGTAGTAAAACAGACAAAACACCATAATGGCTAATACCATAAAATTTAGACTGTAAACAATTTCTAATTTCTCACTAGAAAATGTCTTAACACAAAAATATGTTTAAGCTGAAAATATCTGGATCTTGTTTTTGAGGCAATCATACTATGCCACCTGAAGAACTCAATTTGAAAATATCTGCTCTAAAAACCAACAGCCACAGCGTCACTTAGGGGTTTGTGGATATCTTAACATTTATTCTATTCCTTCATTTCCTTTCTATTCTATCAATAGGTTGTGGGTATCCTTGTCAGATTAAGAATTAAGGCAGGAAAATGCCCTATATATCCAGCTATATTGGCATCTTCCCATTAGAAGTGGAAGGTGTGCTTTTAGTACAGCATTGCTCTATTTCAGGCATTTTAAACTGAAATAATGGCTGTATTAATTTATACTGCGATTAACCGTGCCACCTCTGATCAATCAGTTGCAGGTTATTGCTAAAACAGTGCTAGCCCACCTTTGTTCTCTATGTTGTTCTAAATAACTAAGGAAGAGAGTTCTATATGTTTAGCCTACCTAGAGCAGGTCTAGAAAGATAAGTATCTCTACATTAAGTGATGCTTGAATCCTGGTATTGCAAAGCTCCTTCTGAATTAATATATCTATGTTTATGGGAAGAGGAGTGCCACTATAAATGAGTCAGGGCGTTAGTCCTTCTAGTGTAGATGTCTAACATAGGGAGAATAAATTACCAGCTACAAATGCCTACCTCTCTCAAAAAACAATAGAAGGAATCAAGTAGCTTACACCAGATGCCAAATTTTTAGACAGTTAAAAGTTATTTAGGTAATATAAATGCCATACTGAGTATCTGCACTAAACAGGAAATGCTAAGAATTGGTTTGGCTCTGACCGAATTTGCTTAAATTTAGTGGAAATTTTATCAGCCAGGCCCCTCTTGCATATCTGTCAAATGTTTAAAAAAAAGTGAACACCACTGTTATTTTATCATGTCCTTTTGATTTCATCCATTATTTCTTGTAACAGTAAAGTTAGGATGACATAGTTAGATGAGAAGTATGCTTTGAGTGTGGTTCACATTTACACACTGAGAAAATCAGATTCTGATTTGCCTTTACAAAGTCCTTTGGTACTCACTAATCTTGTTCACCCATAAGGCAGGGCTTTGCAGAAGCTCAACACTACACTTCAGTATCGCAGGGAGAAGTTTTAGAGGCTCTGTAGGCTTAAAAACTTTTGAAAACAGTCTAGTGACACCTCTCCAGAAACCACAAGGGTCACTGGAAATCTTTCCAAGGACTTCAAAGGTCTTTGGATCAAATCATATACTCTTCACCTCACAAATATGTAACTATATACATTCCAAAAAGAGTTATGTAATACCAGGAGTTAAGAAAAAATTAACTGTGTGGAGATACTAAATCTCACCCGATCTTATCTGCTTATGAGATCCACCACAATTCTATACTGAAATTGGTTTTGCTATTCTGTACTTGAAAAAATGTATGTATGTTTAACATTCTGCAGCTGTCTATGCAAAGCTGATTTACAGCCAGAATGAATAATTCTAAAAAGCTGATGTTTGAACACATACTACAACACAGCAGAATTAAAGGTGAGAGTTCAAGCACTGCAATTTCAAACTATTGATCAATGGTAATTTTTGGCAGCCTTGAGTTAGTCATGCTGGCATATGGCAAGCAAGCAAACCACTAAGGTTAAGTATGAATCATCAGGATCAATGTAACTCACCTAGTTTAGTTTTCTTAGGTTTACAAAACTGTTGCTGTTAGAATGTGCCTTTCTTTCTTTCTCCTGTGCACTTGCTGTGTACATCACAGCAAGGTATAACTTGAGGACCATGTCCTTAAGAATGCACTAGATTAGAGCTAATATAAAAAAGAAATTTGCTTTCTATTTTCTTATTTATTTGCTGGATGTCTTGACAAAAGCAATGTATATATTTCTACTTTTTTTTTTATTTTTATTACAATGGGGAAGCCCCAGATTACCTTCCACCTATCCTCAACCTTCAAAAGATCTGCTTATCCTATAGGATTTTTCCTGTTTCCGCATCCTTTAGAGTGTGCTATATCTTGTCAGACTTAGCACACCTATTTTATTAAACATATTTGAGTAGGTGCTCATCTGACAATATTTCAAGATGGGTATTGAATGTATATGCTATGAGGCTACCGATAATTTTTTTTGTTTCATTCAGCAACAATCCATTCCCTATAATGGCATTAGGATCACTCCTTTTTGCAAGATTCCTGTCTTTTCCAAGCACCTACAAAATATGGCTTTCATCCATTTGTAAGAATTTCAAGAATTATTATATTGCTTCCAAAAGCAAAAATATTAATTCCACTGAGGAAAATTATATTTTGCCTTTGCTCCCCTGTAGTTTCATTAGAAGGGATTATTATATTTGCTTTGTACTCTATATGCTTGATCTTCATATACCATAGGATAGGTGCTGACTTATACACAAAAAATAGATGTATTTCACCATTGTCATTGCTAGTATCAAGCCATAAGCCATAGACTTGTTCTATCTGAACTTTTCTTGACCTGTCTCCAAATGTGTTTTATTTGGTCTAACTCTGAACTGAATTATTATTCTTTTTTTTTTTCCATAGCAATTAGATCTGGATTAATATTGTAAGACTATTAATATTTCAGTTATACCACCAATAAATACTTTACTCACCTATAGACAGTGTGTCTTCTATAGTAAACACATAAACACAATTTTGAGTGTAACAGCTCATAGATAAAAAAGTACCATTAGTAAAGATGAAGATAAATATCCTTCTACATACCAACTAATAAAAATAGTATAATAACTATATTTATGTATCTCAGTCTTTTTTTTTCCTTGTTTTAAAACTGTCATGCTTTTGAGGGGAAAAACAACTTCAGACTTTTGAAAGAAGAAAGATCTTTAATTTATATTAGATGATTGACTTTATTTTGGAGATGCAGATAAAAATTGTAAGCATCTTCATTTCATCTAAACAAGAGAGATACACAGTTTATAAGCACAAAGTAACAAAAGCAGCTTTACTGTAAGTCTAGGAGAGCCTTTCAGCTGAAGTTTTTATTTCAAAGAAGTCCCATGGAAAGCTTCAGGGGACTTTTTTTATTGTTCTAGTTCTTTCTTCTAACATTTTGTGTGACATCAGAAAAGAACAGTTATTGACTAAAGCTGTGAGTGCAATGTGTGCTAAAAAATGTCTTACACGGAAAAGTGAATTTTACCTTTACATAGTTCCCTCTGTTAGGAGGGGAAAAAAAAAAAAAAAGAGAGAAAGAAAAAAGAAAATCATATCTCTTTTTTTTCACTCACACAAGCAGACTTTTCTTACACAGTCTTTGCACTTCAAATAAAATATAACTAGCAACTATTACTGGATAAAAGTTAAATTTGTGAACCTAATGGGGAAAACATAGGCACTAGAAACTCAATGATCAGACTATGTGGCTTTTCCAAAGAGCCTAAGTGTTCATTATAATTATATAGCTTTGGAATTGGATGGTGTCATGCAAGCAGGACCTTAAGAGTGTGTTTTCCTACATCAAGATATTAGGATTTCTCATAAGCATAGCTTAAATCTGGATTTCCTTAATTTATATGCTCAATTAGAGGATAATTATAACAGCTCTGAAGTGAATCTACCTCATTAATGTGCTGACCTAGCATTGAAGTAATTTTTCTTTGTCTGAAAAAAAAAAGGAAAAATAAACCCCCAAAGCTCCAAAACATTGAAAAGGTTTTATCCTTTCCTTGCCATGGGGATCTTCCAAAGAGATATACATAGCAACATATTCACTGACCTTTATAATAGGTATATAGAACAAGTAAATTAGAAGATATTTTTCTCATCTCTACAGAGCTGTTCAAGATAACAACCTCCTGGCTCTTGGGAAAAAGTTCCCAGCAACTGTCTTTTTCTGCTTTAACCATTCTGCCATTTGAAGTAAGTTTTTTTTTTTCCTTTCCCTTTCATTAAAAACCTCATCCTTTGGGGGCTGAGCATCACAATTCAGTTTCTTTGAAGAGTGTCTTCATTAGCCAGTTGTAAAAATCCTCAACGAACTGAGGAGATTTTTGTTCCTACATCACTAACATTTCGCTATAAAGTGTTGAGTGGCAACAAGACTAGATCCAGACAGTGTGTTCTGGCAAAAGAGTAATTCATCTATTGAAGACTAGTCATGTACACTTGCCTCCATGCTTCCAGTTACAGTCCCTCCCACCCTGTCTGGCTTTTGTAAGAAAGCACATGCCCAGCTCTGGGATCATGAAAAGCAAGAGCATGGCAAAATGCTCACTATGCTTTGAACAGAATGTGAGCGTGGCTTTCTTGAGTTCTGCATAAGACACTATCCAAAATGGCAAGATGGAAACTAAATTCAATACATTGTCTAGAGCAGCAGGTCATTTATGTATTATCAGAGTAGACAAGCCTATGAAATGCCAAGGAAGTGCTAGTCCCAGATACATACATCCTGTAGAGAGAGGAATTTAAGGATTCTTCCCTTAAGCAAATTCTTTCAGTGTGCTCCATGACAGCAGGAGCATTTTTAGGCCAAAAAATTCACTGTACAAATTAATCCGTAGTGAATCAACTAGGATCTCTTGTTAAAGCTTTCACAAGCATGACACAAACCTGAAAAGACAGGTTTCCTACTCCAACACTGGCAAATTTACTCCTGGGCAAATTCTGAGCTAAGTTCCATTACATGTATATCTATCTGACCCACAACCACTATCAAATGTACATTCTGTATTTTTGCAAACAATGTATTTTTCCTACTTTACACCTCAGGCTTCACATTTACTTTTGCTTCCACAGACTTTAACACATACATAATGATAAATATGTTTTGCATATCCTATTTTAGTTTCTCCTTTTTGAATTTTATTCTTTCTAGATCTTTTGTAGATCTTTCTACAAAGACTCTCTAACAGGAGGAAGGAATTATCTCTAGGACTTAGGACTTTTTACTCCAAACCAAGCATGCTAAAATTTAGTCCAGGGAAGTAGGTTACTTTATAAAAGTCTTCCCTATAGTAGGCCTCAAGGACCAGCCTATTTTCAACAAGAGGGATGGAGCATGAACCCCACATGATGCACTGAAGCCAAGGAAGACCTGTACAATCTTACTTACACAGAATCACAGAATGCTTAACATTGGAAGGGACCTCTAGAGATCATCTAGTACAACCCACCTGCTCCAGCAGGGACACCTACAGCACGTAGCACAGGGTCACATCCAGGCAGGTTTGGAAGATCTCCAGAGAAGGAGACTCCACAACCTCTCTGGGCAGCCTGTTCCAGGGCTCTGTCACCTTCACAGGAAAGAAGTTCTTCCTCATATGGAGGTGGAACATCCTGTGTTTCAACTTACACTCGTCACCTCTCGTCCTGTCACCGGCCACCACGAAGAAGAGCCTGGCCCCATCCACCCTACAATCACCCCTCAGGTACTTGAACATGTTGATCAAATCTCCTCTCAGTCTTCTTTTCTCCAGACTAAACAGGCCCAGCTCTCTTAGTTTTTCCTCATATGGCTTGTGGACAATTTGCATGGAGATTAGAATGTAGGGCCAGTGATGGGCAGTGTCTCCTCGACAGATGGCGGGACTGAGCAGGAGAGGCAGGAGACGCACCCACACAGCCAGTGCGTGACCAAGCAGCTCATTGCACGGCCTCGCGCATGGTCAGCGCGTGATCACCTGAGTGATGATTGGTTGGGTTGCTGGGCTCTGCGTGCTACCTGGGCAGGGCGGAGGCTGCTCTGGGCTCGGAAGCTCTATAAGTTGTTTTTAACCCTAAATAAAGGTCTTTGGCTCACCATCACAGAGACCCTGCTCCTCAATATGCCTGCAAATGGCGCCCAATGTAGGGCTCAAAGACTAGCTGTCTCTCCGGTCGCACCGCCCAGCTGAACTCCAGGGTTCACGCTGAAAGGAAGAGTCCTTTGTGCATGTACTAAAAGCCTCTTGAAAGAAGTAAACAGATGGGAACTACGGGTTTATACCTAACGAAGGAACAGCCCGGATTGAGTCCATTCCTTCACAAGGTGCAACAAATGGTGCCCGAACAGGGGCAGAGATAGGCGACAGACGCACTTGTCACACCAGGGCGTAGCTCGACTGAACAAAGTCTGAAAGCACACAGTTTCCTCCTGTAAGAGGGAGGTAAGCAGTCCAGAACGATGAGGAACTCCATGACACAGGAGCAGAAGAAAGCTGGAGAGGTGGCTGATTTGAAATGCCTCTTGATACAGGTGCATCAGCAAGAACTGCATCTAAATATTCATGCAGTGTATCTCCGTATGGGATAAGGTCGGGGTGATACTACGGGATAGGGCAACAACAGACATGGCCAGTGGCAGGGGCCAGTGGCAGTGGCTCCCTGGCCGCCTCGGCTAGCTCAGCCCGGTGCGACCCTTGGGCGCCAAGACCAGGACAGCGGCGGCGCGGGGCGCGGGCTGGTGCTGGTGGTGGCCACACTGCTCAGTGGGATCCTGATGCGGGTGGCGGGTGGGCAGTGCCGCAGCTCCCTGTTCAGGGTGAGTTGGCCCAGCACCGAGCTCAGCCTGCCCATGAGTTGTGTTCTATGTAACTACATCATCATGATCACTGTGGATATACTTCCGCTCACATCCAGTGGCATTGAGGAAGAAGAAAAGGACTACAAAGGTCCTTCTCCAGGAGAATTGTTGGAAGTCCTTTTTAAGAAGAGAAAGAAACTGTTCAGAAAATAAACATCCAAGAATACTATCTTGGGAATATGATGATAAAGAACCCACTGTCAGAAACAGATCAAGAAGAAAAGGAAAATCCCAAAGAGAGTGCAAAAGAGATAACCTACAAAAAATATAGAAGAGCAGATGACCCTATACTATCTTTTAGAAATGGGAAATGGCACACCTTGTAGCCTGGGACAAAGCCTACCCCTATCAAGCACAGTGATGTACATCTGCCATCCAGAAGCTAAGCATGAGATCCTCTCCGTAGCCGAAATCACACCTTGTGAATATGAAGTGGTTATACCGACACCTCTGTTATGTAGCCTTCCTAAATATACATTCAGGACTTCCCCTGTGACTGACATCTTTTGCCAGCCACTACCAGGATCACCACTTAAACCCCATAACCTGGAACAGCTGGAGAAACAGCAAGAATTGATGTATATGCCTTTTAGAAGAACTAAGGACCAAGAAATGCGTTCAACAAAAGAAGAGAAATTTTCTTCCACACATAAAGCAGTTGCTCTTGGAAACCACCAATACTGACTGTGGAAACAACCCATATCTCCAAACTGACTGATGACCAACTTATAAAGGAGTTTCCAGTTGTTCATACTGCTTCCATGGCAGGGTTGGTTGGTGGAAGTATGAATTCTGCTATGGCAAATACGTTACCATGAGGATAAGGAAAGCGGACAAGGGCCTGCCAATACTGTGCCATTCTGGTGGAAAAGAACCAACCCAACCTAGTAAAGCCATGGTGGAGGTACGGGACCCAGGGATGGGCCAATGGGGAAAAGCAGTACAACTGATAACATGGGGACAAGGACATGCTTGTGTCTCCACAGATCAAGGCCCACAGTGGATTCCTGCCCAATGGGTCCGACTGGCACTAGTGGCGGCCTCCTCCTCCCTTTCTTCATTGTCCTCACTGGAACCATAATGACGGTGCCCAAAAAACAAAGAAGGGGGAGACGTTGGGGTCAGCCTGGGGCCGGTGACGGGCAATGCCTCCTCAGCAGATGGGGACACTGAGCAGGAGAGGGGGGAGCTGCAGCCACGCGGCCAGCGCATGACTACGAAGCTCATTGGACAGCCTCGCATGTGGTCGGTGCGTGATCCGGCTGATGGCTGGTGGGTGGCTGGGCTCCACGTGCTGCCCGGGCAGAGTGAGGACTGCTCCGGAGTCGGAAGCTGTATAAATGGAGTTTAACGCTAAATAAAGGTATTTATTTGGCTCACCATCACAAAGAACCTGCTCTTTAATACGCCCACATTAGACCTTAAAGAAGGTGGTGGCAATTTGTGCAAGAAATTTAAAAATCTAGGTTTAACCCCAGATTATAAGACCACCTACCCCACTGACTTCAGTTTTGTGAATTCAACATTCATACTTGAGTACTCACAGTCTTGTGCAGCATAAGGTCTAGATTATGAATTCCTATCCCAGATCCTATCCAAAGAACATTCTAGTTGCTTAAAATTTTTAAAATCCTTCTCTAAATGCTTTGACAGGCTCCTTAATGTGATAACAAAATTACCAACAAAGGTTGAAAATAACTGCTGTTGGACTTCGTGAAAGTCTGCTATGGCTATGCTATATTCCCCATAATGTAAAGAAATGAAAGAAATAGATTAATCCCAGAAAGAGCTAGCAAAGATAATAGCAATCTTCTCACACCATGTGGGAAGATTGGTGAAATATGTATTATTGCAGCTGTCAGACATCAGACCTCTCTGGTTGTCCTGCAGAGAGCCAAAGAGTTCTGTCAAAAAACAGTTCTCTGTTTTCTCACCCTCTCCCTGGGAATCAGCGATAGTCAGCTGCTTTCTCAGTCTCTGTCCAAAGAAATCAATAGAGAGGACACAGCTTCCAATCTACCTCAACATTTGGAAGCCTGTGTTAATTGCCAGATTCTTCAGAATTAAAAATGCACTGAACAAGCACAGATTATATTCTGGAATATGTTTGATATGCTTATTGATTTAAAGCATCCAGGAACACTGTGGTTTAAAGAAAAGGAAAAAAAAAAGAAACAAAAAAAGAGAAACAAAAGACAACTTTACTGTCACTGTTTTTCTTTCCTAAGAAGCAAAATGCCCCTTAGGAGTACAATGGGAGTATTTCTGTCTGTTGTACTTTGCAATCATCCAGAAACTGAAGGTTTTATAATAAAAGATGACTCCCTAGCCTTAGCTGATGAATGACTATAATTCTCTATCAGACATCCTGAACCATCTAGCATACCACAGCAGAGAAGAAGCTCTCTAATTCTGAATTGAAGGTATAATTCTAAAACACAAGGCAGCATTGTTGAAGGGTAACACATTTTCTGTGAATCTCTGACAAATACTGTTGAGAAATACATGTATATATATATATATATATATTCTTTATTTACAGAGAAGATAATTCTGAGTAGTGAATTCTGTCATCTTTTTACATAGTACAACAACTTAATTTTGGACCAAGAAGAGATATAAAACAGTAAAAAGCAAAGCCCAGAAGTGAGTATGATCCCAAAAATCTCAAATGTAAAAGCGTTATTAAAGATATAGAGCACTTGGCAGGTCAAGATTTATTGGCACAAACTAATCATGCATGAGTATGTTCCTGACAAATTGTTTGCATTTATAGGTCTTTAAAGAAGACCAGTTAAGGTCTATCTTTTTCCTATCTAGACTATTTTCTCATAGAAAAAAGTACCCAACTATTCTGTAGCAGTTCCATACTTGGTCTTTCATGGCATTCATCCACAGGAGCAAGATTCTGAAAGCAGAGACAGAAAAAAAGAGGGGACATTAAGTTATAAAAGATATCAACAAAATTCTGACAGCTCATGATGAAAAAGTAATCAATGGTTTATGTATAGCACCTTGCAAAACTCCAGCAACTGTAGAACAAAAGGATGTGAAAAACACATTACTCCTAACAGAAATCACTATTTGAAATTTCAGTGGGATACACAGTCATAACTGAGAGGCAGAAACCAGTCTACTGTCTGGTAGAGAGCCGGAATAATGGCAATGTTTTGCAAGACAGAAAATAAAAATGAGGGCTAAAGTATGGAGGATGAGACAGATGAAAATATGCCATCAAAAGATTCATGTGAGAGAAAGGAGGCAAGATATGGTTAGGGCAATAGACTGCTGTACTGAAAATCTGAGTTTTGTTGCTGGAATGGGTATGGGTAAATTCCCTGCAACTTTATGTCTGGAAGACCTTGGTCAATGTCCTGCTGATCTGAAGGATGAAGAAAAAGTACCAAAAACATTCAGTTTCTTGGTTCCTATCTCCACAGTAAAAATATTGCTTCCTATATCTATCTTCCTCCTCAAAGCTGTAACAACATGTGTAGTTTCACATCCATTAAGAAAATACATACAAATTATTATGACTGATACATGAAAAATGATATCCTGCAGCTTGTCTGAAGAAAGCTGCTCATATATTCATGAAGAACCTAGAAACATAATTTTCTTTCATGATGACTGACAAGAATAATTGATTCCTGTTATTCATAGTTTTGCCACAGAAAAACTAGAAACAATGGAAAAAAAATCAAAATTATAGCATCATAGGTAGCATAAGAGTATGTCATCAGCTATTCTGTATAGCATGTCTATGATGCACCATAAAATTTGAATCCTTAAAGAAGAAAATGAAACTGTAATGGATAGAAACATTAAATGGAAAGATTTTTTTAAAAATGAGATTTAAGGTAGCACATTTGTTTGATACCAGACAATTCAGGGGAGGGGAATGTCTGTTTCTACTGCACTATTCTAGTATGCATTTAAAACCTTTTCCTTATACTAGAGCTCAGATCTAGACCATTTTTTTTTCCATAGCAAATGTATGGTTTAGAAGACTTCAGATTCCCTGCATAATTTCAAGCCAGTCCTCAGGACAGAAAAACTTTGTGCATAAATAAAAAGCCTTGTTCACGTTACTTGAGAAATCCTGGAGCCAGTGAAGAGATCCTAGTTATGAGAGTGGAGCCAGGGCTTCACCATCCATTTATAGTAATCTCATATGTTTTCCAGAGATTTTAAAACCTTGAAGCTATCCCAGAAGTACAAGTTAGAAAATAAAACAATGTGAATTTAAGTGGATCTGAATTATTTCTTATCAGGTAGTAGGGCTGGGGTCTTTTCTGACTACTTATTGATCCATAGGGTAAATGCCAGCTTCAACTTGGTAAGTGCCAAATGCCTCAAGAGCCTGGCAAGCCTGTTACACTTGGCAGATTTTCATTCTTTCACTTGCCAAGCCTAAATCAGGCAAGAGAGAAAGCAAACACTAATCCTATTTCCTCCCTCTCTCCTTTCCCCCCCTCCCCTCCCGCCCCACATCAAGTACTAAATAGATTTTTTGAGGAGAGGGAAAGTGATGTTATAAATTATGAGTCCCTTATCTAGCATGTTCAAACTACAGGTGCCACTAGAGATGTGTGCGTGGACTGGCAAATCCCCATTCAGTCCTCATTTGAGGGCAATGAGAAAATCCTTTTTTCCTAAGTGTCAATAAACTCATGGCCAGTTCTATAAATAAGCACAAAATGGATTTTGTGGGATGATTTGATTTCCATTAGATTCCACTTTCAAATATTAGTGATGCCCAATTTTCTTATTTTTACTTCCAACAAATAGCAGATGCTATGAAATATAGACTTGTGAGACTGCTGTACTTTAAATGAAAAATCAGCTGAAGGCAAAACCCTGAGAGCAGTTTTCAGCTTTTAGCTAGCATTTAGAATTGTGGTCCAGCAGTTTTCCTTAAAGTAGCACTAAAAAGCATTTTAAATAAGAATTTGACCCTGAATCATCAGTCAATTTACCCAAGAGCAATTGAATTAGCTTAAAAAAATCTGAGCACCCTTCCTGCCTATTGGAAAAACATGGAGCTGAAGAACCTACTCTGTGTAATTGAAGCTTTGAACTGAGAAACGACACAGGGTCTCAAGTTCCCTGATTTCACATATATACATATAAATTACGAAAGGTAGCTTATATAAATTGTCCTTTTTCTTCCTGTTGTATCTTATCAACAAATTTCAGTAGTATGCCATGGTATTCACAAGCTTGTTATAATATTGTTATATTGACCAAATCCCACTTTATCCCTAAATATATCCGCTTACACCAAGGTGGCTGCAGAGTCTTGAGCCTTGCCTTCTGGAAATGAGTCTGGTAAAATACAGAAAAAGCTCCACTGACAAAAAGCAGCCACATTTATTTGCATGGCAGGCTCTTCTGGGTGGGATTAGAAGAAAGTTTCAAGACAAGGAACTGGCTCAGTTGACTGGGAATGTACAATGTTTGCGGCTGCTGTCATACCAGTATTTTTAATGTCACTCTCATTTTAAAGCAAGTCTAAACACAGACTGACAGAAGGTATTCTAGTCTCTTGTTACCAGGCAGTTAAGATCTTTCCTCATAATAGCTATTTAACTAAAATAATTACTTCTGTGAGCTCTGTTAACTGACTTCCATGAGTCAGCTATGTGCCCTTGTGGCCAAGAAGGCTAATGGGATCCTGGCCTGCATCAGAAGGAGCGTTGCCAGCAGGTTGAGGGATTCTCCCCCTCTACTCAGCTCTGGTGAGGCTGCACCTGGAATACTATGTACAGTTCTGGGCTCCCCAGTACAAGAGGGACATTGAGCTTCTAGAGAGAGACATAAAGATGAATAAGGGACTGGAGCATCTATCGTATGAGGAAAGACTAAGCGAGCTGGGCCTGTTTAAGCTGAAGAAGAGAAGACTGAGAGGAGATTTGATCAAATGTGATCAAATCACAGGGGGGTGATTGTAGGGAGGATGGGGCCAGGCTCTTCTCCGTGGTGGTCAGTGACAGGACAAGGGGTAATGGGTACAAATTGAAACACAGGATGTTTCATCTCCATATGAGGAAGAACTTCTTTCCTGTGAGGATGACAGAGCCCTGAACAGGCTGCCCAGAGAGGTTGTGGAGCCTCTTTCTCTGGAGATCTTCCAAACCGGCCTGGATGTGAACTTGTGCCATGTGCTCGAGGTGACCCTGCTGGAGCAGTGGGGTTGGATGTGGATGGATATATAGATATAGCAATATGGCTTCGTGCCTGACATAAGCTGACTTGGCCAAACTTAGGCTTAGGGCCTGGTGCTCAGAAGATCTCGCGATGTTACGGAAAGGAAAGGGTCAGCAGAGATTAAGGCGAGTCAGCTGTCTTACTTCGAAGAATCAGTACATAGACATATAAGGTAACATTGCTAATTGGTGGCAGAGCAAGCTTCCACATTCAAAAGGAGTATAACTGTAGTGAGCAGCAAGCAATAAACGGCACTCCAACCATATTGGTGTTACGTGGTTTGTCCCCTAGCGGAGTAGGATGGCCCCGGAGAGCCCGACCTCCGGGTGAACACGTTACGTTGCCGAGAGCTGAGACCGGAGACTGCGCAGCCGGAGATGGCGAACGGCAACAGTTGGACTAGAAGATATCTAGAGGTCCTTTCCAACCTCAACCATTCTGTCATTCTGTGAAGTCGTAGATACACCCTCATATTCTATTTATTTGTTATTATTATTAATCTTTAGCTAAACATATATGAATAGCTTTATATGCCTATCTTATGACCTTAATGACTTCACTTAGAACTCAGAGCATGTTATTTTTAACATAAGTAGATCACTAGAAAACAACATATGTTTAGCACAGTTGCTTCTAACACCAAATAGATACAAGATGATTACATGGTCTACAAAAAAAAATATTTCTGTAATTTAGGCTTTACATACAACTGTGAAACGTACACAAAACCTCAATTTCCTTGATTGCATAAATAAACATATAGACTGCATAAGCAGTATAAATATATGAAAAATATAAATATAAATAATATATATATAAATATATATGAATATTCTGACAGAATTATGTTGTTTATTGTGCTTCACTTTTGATTGATTTTGATAAAAAGAATACTGTGTCCAAGATAATTCATTCAGAGATGGATGGTGTATAAATGAATTAATTCATTTTATAAAAGTAGGGTGTGAAGACCATATTGCAGAAAATTTAAATTTGGTTCAAGCCTTCATACTTTTACACTTTTATGACAGAACTGGATCTCTGCAGATGAGCTATGTCTGTACTCAAGTAATTGCTTGTTCTATACAAATGTTTTTGGTAATCAGTGCCTTAAAGAAAAAGGAAATCAGAAAAATATCTTGTTTAAAAGTGACCTTTTATATAATTTTCTATATATTGGCATTTTCTATACACTTCTTAGTTGCATAAAATGGGCCATGAGTTATTCGTTCTTGCTGCTAAGGACCATTTTTAAGGCAAGATGAAACAAGAAAGCAGGTTAGAAAACATTTCTTTGCATTACATTTCTCCATATTCTCCTGTTAAAAAATACATATGCCATAAAATCTCTAAGACCTCTTTTTTATCTAATTCTATACTATCTATAAAAATATAACAGAAATGGAATCTTCCTAGTTACAATTTCAGTCACATCACCTTTCTCAGATACAACATGTTGTTAGTGAAAAACAAGAATCATTAGAAATATCCAGCTGTGGATATTCCCATACTCTATAAAATCTTTATTTTGCTTTTGTTTAGATGGAGTTTGAATAATGTTCCAAACACTCATGGTGGCTGAAAAAAAAAAGGAAAAAAAAAAAAAGCCCAAACCTTGTAGCCAGAGCTAACAGAAAAAAAAAAAAAAAAAAAAAAGTAGGAAAAAGAAATAGTTTGACATAGAAAAACATGGAAAACCCAGAAAGCCTAAGCAATCTTTTGCACATATAATTCCAAAGGCATATCTATGAGTTTATTTATCACATTTGAACTTTATATGAAGAAGTTTTGCTCCATTGAGGAAAAACTGTTTTGAAAGCAAATGAAAGGCAGACTTCTGGGATAATAAGTGGATATTAATCATGACACTTTCAAGACTCTCCGCATAGTATGTAGAAACTTGAAAGAATGATGGGAATGAAAATGATATCAAGTTAATCATGATGACAATATCAAATTCATGGCTAAGAAAGAGCTCTTTGCTCACTTTTTTTGTTTGACAGTTACACATTCAGTCTCTGAAAGCATGATTCTCCTAATGCTCTGTATATATATCAAAAAATTTCATAAAGACTAAAGCAAAATAATTGTTAACTTGTTAGTATATGCAAGTATTTAATATATAAAAACACCAACCTGTATATTGATGCATTAATCTGTGTACTGACAATACCAGATTAATTATTTTTAATTGATTTACTGGTTGTCTATACTAATATTATTTACTACAAAAAGATTAATTTTTATAGATAGCAACTTCTACCTTCTTCTGAATTCTCTTTCACTGCTTTCTCTCATACAACAGTGGATTTTTATTTACTAAGTTATATCTTACAAACAGATTGAAACGCCTCATAAAAATATATTCGCTATTCAAACTCATCTGTAGTTTGTGCATAATGTTCTGCATTGTGCATAATGTTCAGCAGGATTCCTCACTATCTACTACGTGCATGGAAACAGCTACCATACTCATAAGTCTTTACAGTCAACAGCTTTGTGCAAGCAGTGATAATTCAACAGACTGCTGCTTGAATAAACTCTATTTTAGTTTCCTGGACCACCTCAAATACAGAGAAAGACAGAAAAACAAATGAGGAGAATAGCAGAAGATTTCTGATATAATGCATCATTACAGAAATAAAGACAATACATGACTACAGTTTATTGTAAAAAAGTGCTTGGATGCTAAACATATGCTTCTACCAAGCACTGCAAAAGTTATGTTCTTTATAGTAAGGTAGTGTTTTCATTTATTTTTATTATGCACCTATTCCCTACTATTAATCATTTTTCAGTATAAAACAGGGTAAAACTAGATAGCCCCCTGGAATATTCAGGTCATCAGAAAGATGATAATAGAAATTAAAATGGTGATACATTGAACTCTTTGGAATATAAATTGTATATGACTAATACTTCTCCCAGACAAATCACATGCCCTCTCAGCCTATCAAATTTGCTAGCACATATGGGCCAAATTTATTCTAAAGTTTTTATCTATTTTTTAGCTGCCTTGGATTTCCTGCAGGCAAAAGAGTATGGCAGAAGCAAACCTTTCTGCAGTTTCGGTAACTATTGCTAACAAATACTGATTTGGACAGCTGACCATGGTGGCCAGTGGGTATGTTCTTATTAAAAAGGAGACAGGTGAAAAGGAGAAAAAAAGCAAGAGCAATCCGCAATAGAGGAATGAATAAGAGTTAAAAAAAAAAAAAAAAAAAAAAGAGGAGGAGGCCTGATAGGATGGCCACAAAGCTAGAACGCTTTTATATTCTTTTTTTTTTTTTTTACATTCTTTAATGTGATGTAGGTTTTTTTTTCTTCTTCTTCTTTTCCTATTATAACCATTTCATGCTATTACAACTGCTGATGTCACTAAATACAAGAGCCTGCATGTAGTGAAGCCCTTTACTTTTGGAGTCATCAGTTCAAAAACCACCGTGAGTCAGTCTGTACTAAGACCTAAATGACTTAAATTCTGACATGTTCACACCAGATATGTGGTCACACTTCGGGACTTTTGTGAGCCTCTTCTCCATGGAAGGCTGAGAAAAAGTAGCAGGCTGCTGTGTTGGGAATTCACAGAGACCTGTCAGAAATCTGAATAGTGTCTGTTTCCACTATCCAGGACTCAGATTACTGCTGTTTCCTCTCTTCTTTTGGAAGCGTTTAGGCTTATTTTTTGTTTGAAAAGTAATTTAAGAACAAAACTGTGTTCTCAAGAGCTTGTCTGTAGCTCAGTATTGCATTCACAGGTGTAGGAGTTGGTCTAAACTTGCCAAGATGCTACTGATTGGCAACCTACACAGAAGAACTGGTTTTCCTCGTTTAAATGTGATCGTGATGTCTCTCTCATCATTTGTATCTGATACTTCATGCTGTTTTGAAGCATAGTTTAACCTGTGAAAGACGGATTCACAAAATGAGTATTAGGTTATTTTTACTATCTGTAATTTAAATTGAGAAAAGCTGATTTAAAGTAATTTTCATTACTGAAAAAAATACCCTCCAAACACCTGAGCAATGTTGTGGTGTTAAACAAGGTTTAATTCAGAAAAAAAAATGGTAACAGCTTTTCAGCAGAATAGGAAATAGAAAAGTCTACAGGAGAATACAGTGTTTTTCACCCCCGGCAAAAAAAAGATACTGTAGAGAAATTTTCTAGATGAAACCAAAGCAAAGAGCCCTCACCCTCAAAATCCATATTATGACAGCATTGTCAAGGGGTTTTAAGCTTCTCACTTCCTGTCTTTTTCCTTTTTTTTATTTCTGACTTCTTTCACAGCAGACCTTTAATAGTCAATATGTATCTTCTTGTTGAGCTGCAGTTTCTGTTTTGTTTTAGAAAGAACACATATTTATCCATGCTGATCTCTGCTCACAATGAAATAATTCAATTTTTTGTTATGTATCATCCTTGGATAATACTTTACAGGAGACAGGTCTTACATCCAAATTTGTTTTTCCTTTTATATCCAGATCTTCTATGTCCCTAAAAGGGGCATATATTTCAGGTAATGCATAAGAAATCAAATAAAATTAGCAAATTAAATATAATTTATATTCCAAAACTTCATGCATTTTCTCCCTAAAAGACTTCTATATCTTTACCTCTTGAGACTTAGCAATACTGCCACAGCTTTTCAGATAGATACATTAAATGTTTTCACAGGGTATAGCTCCCTTTTGTCTGAGACTTTTAATATTTTTTTCCTCTCTCTCTTCCCACAAAAACCTGGAAAGACAGCTAGAAAGAAAATCACTTACAGTTTTCTTTCAAGACTCCCTAGTTTACTTCAATGTTGATAATGTTTTGTACTTTACACAAAATACTGATACAAATAAATGCTAAAAAGATTAGCTAGCAATAGCTAGCAATGTGACCATCGGGTCCCTCCCAGAAAATCTAGCATGGCAGTCCTAGATTGATAGCTAAACCTATCAATCAATGAAAGGAATGAAGGCAGGTCAAGAGTTAAGTGTATTTTCTCATAATAAAATTTACATAACATCATTACATTACATGATATTATGTAAGATTTATGTTTTGCCAACAGCCATACTTTATATAGACCTGCCTTTCCATCAGTTTTTAAATGCTCACATAGCATTATTTCACTGGCATATGCTTAAATATCTGTGCTTAGTTGCACAGATAACCATTACATGTATTTTAGTTGATGACAGCACCCACTGACACGTACACACGGGATGAGGAATCCTTCTTTTATACTTTTATATGGCCACTACAAGAAAGTTAACATTTAGGTTTACATCCTTTCTTATTTGGTCAGATAAATCAAAGTGACAGTTACATATTAACCTCAAACAGATGGTTTGGGAGTGATGAGTGAGAGCTATTCTCCATTTGTGTCTGGTTACAGCAGCCACATCAGGTCCTTCTGGATTTATGAAAGCACCGTTGTTCTGATGAACTTTAGAAGACTTCTTCAAAAAAAAATCTCATACAGTCCTGAAATATTTTGAAATACACAGAAATACAGTGTTATCTAGCTACAATACCTAGCAGTTTGAAGGAAGTCTGTATGTATAATAATGATTAACTGTTTCTTTTCCTTTGGTGCCCTTGTAGGTAGCTACAGTAGTTACAAGCTACAGCACATAAACAGCTCATTAAAAAGGTTTGAACCAAACTTTAAGCTAGAGAATGATTTTGTTGTTACTTGATGTTTTCTTCTCCCCCTTTTGTTTTGTAGGATGTGGAAGTGCTGAATTGCAAGTTATGCTCTTCAAGAGGTTGAAGTTTGACAATGAAAGAAAATTTAGGTTACCTTAGGTCACACTATCAATTGAAAATATGAAGTAAAGTTAGCCAAAATAAATAAGACATAGTAAGAAACATAACAAAAGCCAAAGGTGTCAGCCAATGATTAATGTGGACTTTCTATAAAATATTGCTCTTTTTATTAAAAATGTGTTTGCAAACAGTGAGGAGAAACTATTTTCTTCCTAAGTAAAATTTAGAAAGTAAGCAGACATACTTGTCAAAGAAATCTTCATATAATGCACTTTGTAGAAATGTTTACATATTCTTAAAGCAAGTACACAATACACAGAAAGCGCGTTAGTAGGTTAGCAAAGTGAGCAACGTCTTGCTGTTTGAAAAGCAGAGCACGTGGAAGCATGTGACAATTTCATAAAGCAATAAAAAATAAGTGTTTCTCTGCCTAATGGAGACATTTATGCAGTGTAGCTCTTTCAACACAGAAATTGTTGGCCATTCAAGAATTTTATGTATCTTCTTAAGTGCGATGACCTCTATGTGGGATAATCAATATCCACAAAGTAAATGTTGATTCTCAACAATAGCAGCAACAAAAATCATCTCAGACTTCCTTTAACTTAATGTCCAAGTTGTAAGAAAGGTTCCTAGACCATGAAGACTTCCCCTGAGGCGTAATAGACCACTCGGCCTGACGTGTGAGTGTTGAAAGGCCTTTTCAGGATGAACAGGACATGACAGTGAGTTAGTTCTTTTGGAAAAGAAGGAAGAGATTTCCAAGCTCTGGTCCCTCAAGGTAAGCAGTGAAGTCTGTAGAGCTCTTTGCTTAGGTTTCTAGCCTTCTGAGAGATTTGTGCTTCCTTACAAACTTTAATGCTTTCCATATTAGCTGAATTCAGGCCCTCAGAGCAGCAATTCGATGGGATCATTTTGATGTACGTGTGTGCCTGTTAATTGCGTGTGCAGTGTAGACATCTAATTCAGGGTACTGGCTTTTACCACATTAGCCAGTCAGATGGGAGATAGTCCAGGCTGAGGAGGGCAGTAAGAGAATGGAGAGAGCGGAAACATACTTCTGCCAAGTCTTGTCTTGCGTGTTTAAATCACTCTGTGAAAAATGTTTTCACATTTTCACAGTTAAAAAAGCTAAACTTTTTCTTCTGCCTCTTACTGAGTAGGAGGGACACCATTAAATATAATTGCAGTCCTGAAGAGGCACCCTTTTGCTCTCTGTTCTGATGACTACCTAATGGCATAAAGCTTCTGTTGTCGTTAGCACCTGTCTTATACAGAATGAGGGCTGCTACATATGATCCATTAGTTCATTTCTGTGTACCCTTTAGAAAATATAATCACTCTGAAGACAGGCTAAAATGAAGAATAGTGCCTAGTATCTCTCTGTTCATTGCAAAAATTTTGAAAACTTTATTTTTACTACCAAGTCTGAGTGCCAGAAAATAATATAATTTATAAAAATTAACACTGAAATAAATACTTGCAGGCTAAACTTATTACAAGTTAATTAAAATTAAAAAAGACTGCAGTAGCTGCACATTTTCAGGTGTGAATCATGATAGATAATTTCAAACAGCCATTTTTTTGAGATTTGAGTGTAATAGATTTTTAGACTGAACACCTTGAAACTCAAGAACTGTAGAGAAACCATCAAAATTGAAAGGATTTTGCTGACCTTCAGACTAGCCTCTACTTCGACACATTTTTAAAAAAAACTAAGTAAAAATGTTGAATAACTATAAAAGAAAAAGAAATTATATGAGAAAAAATGTGTTTTTATTATGTGATATTGTAATACCACTGGTCCCTTTAGTTGAATTTAAAAAGAAGAAGAAAAAAAATCCCTGTAGATTCTTTGCTTGACATTCTAATTTATAACTGAACATAATAGAATTTGAAAACACCATAGGCAAACCTCTGCCTTAGCTTTTTATCTTTTCCCTAACTCATTTATGGGTAAAATCTCTGTTCGTTATGACTTTTTAACTAAGAAGGATGGAACAACACACTGTCTGACAGCTTGTCATGTTCAAAAGCTGTGACAACACGAGCCAGAACCTCAAACTAATTCAAAGAATTCTCTGGGGTCCTACCCAGCACTTGGGTCACTCTGAAGTGTAAGTCTGCATTTATGAATCAAGGATTTTTCCTTAATACATCACAAAAAGGATGTCACAAAAAGGAAAAAAAAAAAAAAAAAAGTGATTAAGTTGGTCCTGTTCAACACAGTTCTATTTTTTTTTATCTTTTTGCATATTACCTTTCTTGAAAAAGGGTTTTTTTTAATATAAATGATCCTATTACTTTAATAGTCTCCATTTACATTCTGAATTTTCATTATGTCAGTTATCCGATCCCATTTAAACAGTGAAATTTGTGGGCCTCATGGCTATTTTAATGTGATGCCTTTCATGCTGTAATTGAGAGGAGTCTCCGATGAATAAAATAAATGCTTTCAGAGGAATCTCAAGCTCTCAACAGACATCAGCTAAAATGTTAAGAGTGCCTCAAAGTCCCTCTGGTACTATATTTTCTAACCATGAAAGAAATGTCATTATTGTAAATTCTTAGCCTTTGTCTGAAAATCTTGTACCATCTCCCTTGAGCGTCAGTTCAGTTAATTAATTCAAACAATTTCCTCTCTAATCTCTAAAACATTTTCATATTTAAGACAATAAATGAGACACTTAAGGGGCTCATTCGTTGTTGGTCATTAATATGCCATGGAATTAAAAGAATTATTGCTGGCCTATAGTGACATGAATAATTTTCGTATGGTTTGGACCCATTCAAGGTTAAAATTATGACCTCTCAGTGCTCTAAGCAAATTAATATAATGAAATCCTTTGAATAGGACTTGCCACTCCTTTGCCTTTCTTGGTAACTAATTTGATAGTTAACCACATGATTTATGCCAATTTTGGGATCACATTATTTAATGATAACTTTAAAATTACTAATTAATTTAGCAGTGGATTGATTGTGTTTCTCTTGAACCAGGGCATAAGGTTAATGCAATAGGAGACCGATGGATCTGGTAACTTTGACAGTAATTGGTTATTATGTTACATGTTAAGATAGGAGTCAGCTGTTAAGAATCCCCAAGAGATGTGCAGGAGATAGGGCTGTGTGTTTGCAAACCTGCTTTCCTCCCTTCAAACACTTGGTTTAAATTCATAACTGAGTTATTTTTGACCTCCAGGGTGATGTTTCACAAGGCTTAGTTCTAACTAATGTACAATATCAGATATAGCAAAGTACCAAAATAATTCTCTAATAGAAAGATCAACAAAACAACTATGACTTCCTCTTTGCTCTCAAATCTAGTATTTCTGTTCATCTGTAAAAAAAAAAAAAAGCTTTCTATGGACCGTAAAAAGCCATCAGTTTCTTAACACTGCTGATGTTCAGATTAAATACCTCATATTACAGACCAAAATATATGAATATTATTATTCATTAGGAAAATTTCCTAAGTTTTTGAATGTTGGTATTTGTAATTATAATAAAAAGCCTAATAATAATCTCATCAGTCAGATACACAGATAAACTTCTCTCAAAGACTAATTTAAGTATAAGTGAAGTATTTGTGTGCTTATTACCCCATTATTTACCCGTTGATCAGATGTTGATATAAACTATTAGCACATGATTACCTTTGAAAGTATTTTCTTTTTTCTTTTTTTCTTTTTTTGATAACAGAGTTTATTAAGATGATAATAGAGAAGGATAACATACCTGAATCAGACAGATTATCCAAAAGACATTTTTCATTATGTTTCACTTTGAAGCCCCATATGAACAATTTACAGATTATGAATTGATTTACTACACTCAAGATGTAACATCTTTAAGAAAAAAAAAAAATCTTTGTGCTGAGCATATATTTGTATTTTAATAGTTATAGAAGCATAAATTTTTATCAAAGATAAAACTAAGATGTCCACTTTTAAATTTCTGGGAATAGTGATGGATAATCTGTTACCAGTGATCACCAGACTAAAAAGATCCAAAGTCTAGTTCAGATGCCATAGAAACCAGCAGAAGTTTTCTAAAAAGAAGTGACAACAAACTCATTGTCACAAGGAACAAGCCACTGGGAAAAGTCCGAATTCAAGTGGGCAGAAGTTAAAGGGACAGGTATATGAAAATATTGCATGACACATGTCTCAGAGCACATCTTTTGAAAGTCGTGTTTTCATGAATTAGATTAGGCATTGTCAGTTATTTCTATTTCTGAGGCACGCCATCAGTCACATTGTGTTAGCCTGTGTGATACAAAATGACATGACATGATGCACTGAAAAACACAGCACCTCAGCTAGGAAATTTAGAAATAGTACTTGGGCAATTTCCACCTGTCAGAATCACAAAACACCTAAATATGATTACCAGTCCTTACTCGAAGTAGGTCCCGGTCTTGGTACAATTTGGGTGGACTTACATTATCAGAACTACATGAGGAAAGTTGCATGGTCTTTGACATTTAACAGGGCTTTCTTGTGAGCTAGATCTGAAGCACCTCATTCTATTAGCATCCAAATTGCACAGCAAATTGCAAATATATTTAAGAGACTTACATATCTGTTTTATTTTGTTTCCCTTTTCCTTCTTCTTTAAAATTCCTCTATGCGAGGGGTTGGGCATACTGGTGGCCAAGAAACACATATAAAAGTGGGTAAGGGAATTTTGTTTTAATTTCTCTGGAATAGAAACTGCAGCAGAGTTAAAGGCACAAGTCACAGTTCAATTTCTTTTAGAAAAAAAGACCTGGCAGACCTGAATTCATTGTATGCTTCTGTCATGGGCACCTGGCATGGGATGGACAAATGCAATATTACTGTGAAACAGTGAAATGAAAAAATGGTATACCTGTAATGAAAAAAACTTAACCCAGAATGGAACTGTCTTCCACACTGTTCATCAAAGTATATGTCTGCCATCCTTTTATACAGACACTCATATATAAATACAACATGTGACCCATGCTGGACACTGGTGTTTATTTAATAAGTGAATGCAAATTAATAAGACTAATTACCAGAATAACTTATTCTCCTAAAAACAAGTTTTGTCCTGCTTTTAATGTCACCATTCTCCACAGCTATATACGTATATATATAATATATGTATTTCAAAAGCTATTTTTATCTAAAGAAGATACTATTTGATATCAAAATATTTGATAAAGTATTTAAGAATATAGGTCAACATTTTCTTTAAAAGTATTTAAGTATATAGGTCAACATTTTCTTTAAAAGTAGCTCTCATAGTTTGATGGTTAATTTTTAAGGCCTGAAATCAAGTGTTTGAGACACCACCTTCTTAACTTAATGTTTGAAAATCCTAGCAAATCAGCAAAATGAAAATAGATAATGAACACTTTCTTAAAGACAGAAAGGCATTATTTATCCCCCTTAACATTTGTTATCGCCTTTCCTTAGAGCAGGATTTTATGGTGACTGCATACTCTCCCCTCCATGACTCAGAATATTAATATGTCTCAGAATTATGCTCCTGCAAGTAAATGCTTCTCAGTTTTCTCATCCCTACAATATAGCAGTCCCCTTTTAGAGGAATCTGCTCATTTCAGTCCAGACACTGCTCTCAGGAACCTGCTAAGAGTAGAGGCAGTTGCCTGGTTCTTGTGAAAAGCTGAACATGCTGAGGCGAGTAGGTTAGGAAGGGAGAAAGGATGCCGGCACAACTGTGACTAAACTGTGTAAACAAGATGTTGTGAAATAATGATTCTCCAATCAGCTGGTTCACAGTAATTGCACAGCTGCATCTTCTTAGCTTGCAAAAAATGGGGGATAATTTGGAGACATTTCATCTGCAAGCGAAAATGTGTTCTCTGTTTGTAATACTTTGTCTCAGATAAAGAGTTCAATTCATTTTCATCAGTTTATGAAGAAATGGGGAGCCAAGCAGAAAATATCTTCTCACTCCTAAGATACCACTAAGGTTCAGAACAACATTCAACTCAGTTTAGTACCAGAAACAAACTAACAAACTGGAAGGTATTGAAAGAGGAGGCAGGAACTAATTAAAATGCCGTAGTGACATTAAGCCAGGCTAATGGATGACCAAAGAAGCAACAATAAACATAGATGAAAATGTAAAGAGACTTACTGGAGAAGTCATGCTGTATTAAAAAAAAAGATGCAAAAGGGGAAAAAAAAAAAAAAAAGATTTTCCAAAGTTTTGCTGAGAGACCATTTACAACCAAATTGTGGCATTTCGTTTGATTGATGCCTATTGATAAGGATATCTTTCCTCTCTCCTCTTCTGTCTTTGTGGAATGATATAAATTTCCAAGACTGGTGCAAAGATTAGTAGAAATAAGTTACCCTAGCTGTTAAAAAGAAACTAAACGCAGAAAAACTCGGCTAACTACAACAAAAAAGTATACAAATTGTCCAGGCTATTGAAACTGATGGCAATGGCACTATTTCAAGGAGTTAAAATCCATTCATTTATTCATTCTGTATGGCGTAGGATACACAAGAATACAGACAGAGTTCTAAATTGGGACAATAGAAAAAATATTGTAGTTCTTTTCCATCTTAGGCTTAAAATAATTTTCTCATTGTATGACATACTGTTTTGAAATGATAAACAATGCATCAAAAGTTGAAAAGGACAAATTATATTTTCATAGCTACTTCCAAAATGAATTTCTCTTCAAATGCATGCTCTTCAAACTCATCTTTTTTTATTAGTGCATGAATAGGAGGCAAAATGTCATATTGGGTAGCTGGTAGTCTGGTTTCTCTTACACTATTTTGTTTGCTGCTTTTTACCATTCTTGCTAAGGTTTCTGCATCAGAAGCACTCAGTCATGTGCTATCTTCCTGTTTTCCACTGACACTTTAAAATTAATCATGTACAATACTTAAAAGTATTTTGGCTATTTTTAAGAATGTTGTCATCTTCTATTAAGGTTGAATAGAGAAGAGTAGTATCGATGCTCATTCACCTGCAATAGCCACCAGAGTCATAAATTCCACAGTAGAGCTGGCTCTGTAGTAATAGCTAGGAAATTGGAAGAGGTAAAAAAAAAATACAGCTCAGCTTAGCTAAGTGTTATCATAAGTAATTACTAATAGAAATCCAAAAAAGTTGTGTGCCCCTCATTGACTGAAAAGTTAGGTACTGTAGCATTAGCCTGTAGACCACAGACGAGGTAAGGGAAAGAAGAAAACAACTGTGATGAAAGGAGCAGAATCATCAAAGATATTTAGGCTCTTAAAACAAATGTAATCATCAACTATTATTTTGTCCATATGATCCCATAGATGCTCTCTGTACATGGTTTGACCCAGTTTGGAGGAGAAGGTTAAATATGTTTCCTTCCATGAAAGTCTGATAGCTACTGGGATGTCCAGAATATTACCAAAAGAGTTTTCTGTTTCTTTACTGTCAATAATATTTTGTTTGTATTACAAAAATCTTGAACTGAAGGTGATATAGAGCCAGCCTCTCAGGTGACTAACACTACCTTCCATCATGATTCTCAAAAGACCCAGAAACTTCTTCCTCATTTTGTAAGGCAAAGAAAACCAAGGTATGTTATGAAACCATGAAACCAGATCCAGGATAGAGGTTACAATTGTGAATGTAAAGCAGAGGTATCTGCTTTATTTCAATCTAATCACTAACTCTCTTTGCAGAGCTATATCTTGCATGGTCTCTGTTAGTTCCTTTTGCTTTGGTTACAGAGAGAACCTAGAAAATTAAATTTGTCCTTTTGTTGCTACTTTTGCTATGTTGCTACTTCAAAGTCTTTTTGAATAATGCAAGCAAATAATGTGGTTCATAAACTTGGAACATACTGTTACAGGACAAAAGAAAATCCTTCTTTGGCCTGAGGACTCTCTTTTGCAAGTGTCAACACCTACTGCACAACTGAGCCACTTATGTTCTCAGAATTCTTTTTCAGTCGAAATACTCAGGCAACCTAAATTAAGAAATGGAGTATTTCCTCCTTAGTAAGCATGTTCTTTCTCACTCGCTATGCTTTTCTGTTTCAATATTGTTTATCGTCTATTGTTAATAAATTCTTCTTTAGCTTACCTGATAGTTTTGATGGCCTCTAGTAGATATCCATGTCTGAATAAGGAGAAGACATAATTCCTCTCCCTACCTTTGGAATTTTAGTAATCCCATCCCTTTTTGTTTCATATCTCAATGATGCTTAATTTCTGGCACCTACATTTCTGCCTTTTTTTTTTTTTTAATTTTCCATTTTATCCATGAACTTTACTATCCTAAAAAATCAAAGTATAGAAGCTTGGTTACTGTATTTCAGCTAATTCTCCTACTTCAAAATAATAATTTATTTTATTACAAATTTAGTTTTGTTACATTTCTGTTTTTATTTACAAATGCATCTGTATCTTGCCTCTTTAACTGTATCTTTTGTTTACCAAAACATTCTGTGTTACATTATGAATTGCACATAGCTTCCAGGGTTTCTTTTAAACACAATATTCTTTTGTCTCTTTCTGTCAGCAATTTAAAGCCCAGGCATTGATCCTACTATTTTTGTATTTAATATAAAAATGTATGCAACTTCTTATGGGGAAGCAGTTGAAAAGAAGGAAGATATAATGTGAGAAATGTTTGCTGTTCTTTGAAGAAGAAAAAATTATTCTCTCTACAATATCAGTATAATAACCAGAAAAGCTCTCATGTCACTCTGTGTTCTTCTTAAACACTACAAGCCTCTCTGTGAAGGTCACTGGCATTGCCCCCAGCACGAGCTGCCTCCTTGGATCCAGAAGAGGTTTTATAATCATATCAGGTAGGTCATCATTCATATGACATTTTTTTTTCAGATATCTAGCAGTATTACTGTGATATTATTTAGCTAAAATGCATATCACATTATATCATTTTGTTTCCTTAACCTGAGATTCAGACATCTAACTTCAGTCAAGGTTACTTGTCCCTCTTTTCTTCATTTCATGACTTTAAATGTTCGTTCTGTCAATTGTTGTTTTCCTAAGTTCACTGATTTTGCTTTTATTTTGTTTAACTATTTACTTTCCAGGATAGAATTATTTCTGAATACAAAAAAAAGCAAATGGTTAGATAAAGGTTAAAAATATCGAGTTCAGATTACAGTATATTTTTTTCTGTTCCTTTTCCTACATCTATGACATAAAATTCCACTACTTTGCTTCATTTCCCATCTTTGTGTTATTTCATGTTTCAGTTTATTGCATCTATCATATGATGCAATGACTTCACCTTACACTAAAGGTTCTTTGCAGGCAGTTGTGCAATCCAGTGACCATTTCTTTCTATTTGTCCATGTCTTCATCTGTTATATAACAGTGTATTTGTCTGTTACTCTGTATCTTTTCTTAGAACACAGAAATCACTTTACAGTAATGATGCTGTGTTCTTCACAGTAGGCATCCATAAACAGGAAATATATTTACATTTCATATGAATCTTTCTTTCATTTCAAAATCAAAAGTAACAGCTCTTTATTCAGCACTTTTCTGCATGTTAGAAAGCTGTGAAGAAAACAATTTGGTAAGCCAAAAACTCCTGTGGTTTTAGTCTGCAACTCACTGTTACATCATGTATATTTTATTCATCTCTGGATGCATATCTTGCTGGCACAGTTGTAGGCTACCATCAAGATCCTAGAATCCTGCCACTTAATGCTGTGAAAGCTTGAATTGTCTAATTCCTGAGTATACCATTAAGTAGCTCACTCCCCAAAATATATAGGAAAACATGAATTTGGTACCCTTCTATGTACTGAAAGTTAATATTCTCAAAAAATTATTCCTTTCACTTCCCACTGACCAGCATTTCTGGAATTGTACTCAGCTAGCCATCTTTTGAGAATTCTTCTTGTAAACACCCAACACTCTCAATAGATTCTCCATTACTTTGTATAGTAACATATCAAAGCATATCAAAATTATACATCATAACACTTCTGAGCATCTACCCTACAGTTGTTGTTCTTGCACTGTTGGAATAACTACACTGTAAATTCTACTCCAGTACAAAATCACAGAAGAAATGGCTAAAGTTTTCTTGCTTATAGGGAATATTATGAAAAAAAACATGTCAAAGGATCCAGTATCATAAAATATTATCTTGTTATCAGTGCCACGTGGATACACTGCATCTGTATAAGACTGGAGCATAATATTGTGAGCTCTTAAGAAGATAAATGATGTCAAATCCTATGTTTGTCTTGAATGTGAGTAACTTGCATTACATTCCTCTTTGCCTACAGGAACTTTAGATAAACCAGTGAAAAGAAGGGCTGGAGAACTTCATTCTAAAGAAATGCAAAATGATTGCTACATTTTAACTTTTTTTAATCTTCCTGCTGACGTGTTTATTTCATCGTAGTTGGTTTCAGTTTTTACAGAAGCACTCAGTCCTTAAAGGCTACTCATTCATTCAAGTCTTTGAGATATTTCTTTTACAGAAAGGTTGAAGGCAATACTGTACTTTCATAAAGATTAACACTTCTGCTCTGAGAAATAAGCTTTGTGGTGGCATCACAGTAACGCAGTCAGTGTGTTCTTTGAACATATTTTTTTCTTTCAATATAGTTATTTTGATCAGTTTCCTTCAATAAAAGAATGTGGGATATGTCATATATGGTGGCAAAAGGGAGCACAAATGCTCATAACCACTGGAGTATGTTGTGTGTCTATGACTTCAGGATTCCTCATATATATTTATTAATATAATTTTAGATACCTTTGTACTACACATATTATAAAGTGCGTCTGCCTTAGGCAGAAGACAAGAGCTGGGGAGTGACTGTTTATCAGACTATTCCACCTTCAGCATTGTTATAGGTGGCCTGATTAGGACATTATGTTTTTTTTTTTTTTTTTTTTTCTTTGAGTTACTAAAATGTATTCCATTTAACAATATTAATCATTTCAAAGTTCAATAGTAAATATACACTATTAACCCATAATTTTATTAGAAAGGGTTATTGAATTTGTGTACTCTAATTCATTTTTTCTTCTTTGAAAGATTTAACTTTGTGTTTTGGTACGATTCAGTGTTCCTGTTAAAATAACAGTAATTATTGCACTTAGATGCTTTACTGCTTTATTACCTTTAATTGACAGAAAATTATCATAATTTTATTAACAGAGCATAGTGGCTAATGCTTTGGTGATTTGGTAAAATAGACCCAAACAAAAAAAAGAACTAAAAAGTGAAGCACAGAAGTCTTAGTTCCATTTAACTTTTTATTTTTGAATTTGCTTGAAAGTAAGAGTTACAGCACAAGAAAATATATATCAAGAATCGAGACATTGGAAAGAAATTCTGCCATTAATTTAAGATAAATCTTCTTCTGAGACAAATTGCTGTAGAGGTAATGGCTTTCTTCAGAGGAGCTCTGTTTATAGACATCTGTAGATACTTCAACAGAAATTTAAGAATATGTCAAAGTTATTCTTAAAAATAAACAAAGTAAGACTAATTCTGACTAGCTTTAGAAATCTTTAATGTAGATGTCTGCATTTGAATTAGGTATTAATATATTTTATTCATACAATGGAGAGAAATGTGTCCATCTGGACTACAATTCCTCCCATTTTAGTATGTTTAATTGACTAGAAATTGCCACTAGTGCAGTTGGCTCAAAGGTAGGTCTTTGTGTTTTAAACTTCTAATATTAGGCCAGAAAAATCACAAGCAAACCTCTGAACAAATTTTGCAGAAGTCAGATGAATGCTGATCATTAATCAGTACTATCAGTTTGCAAAGGCATAAAAATTCTCAAGTTTACTTGGAGGAATTCTGTGGATCTAGTGTACTAAGATAAGCACTTTTCAAGGAGATTTTCATTCACACACTTTATAGTCATACTCTCCTGTCACTGCAGAGGACCCTATAGGCAACTTCCACTAGAAAATTGTATTTATCTGGCATATTTCTCAATAATAGGGAATGCATCACAAGCAATCAAACTGGCCATTTCCATGTTAACCTAAGGCCAAACCCTTTAGGAAATTTAGAGGAGGTAAGAAAGCCAAGTCTCTGTGAGTGACGTAGTCACGCTGGCAAAGTGTGACTGTGCTGAAACCAGGTTAGCAAAATGTGCTAAGGAGGTTGTTTTTCTTCTGTCGCTCTGCATGACACTATGCTTTGCTTACTGGTTTACGTCAATGTTAATTTAAGGATTGCAGCACCACAGGTGTTTGCCACAAATATTTCAACTTTACCACTGCAAGACCAGATGATAAGAAAATCAAAACAGTAACAAAAGAAAATTTCACATTCTTCTCTGTTCACAATGGTTAAGCCAATAGTCAACTATAATATTGATGTTCCTGTTTATACCTAAAACTACTGTCGTTAGGAAATCAACACTTTTCAAATTCCTAATCTTTTTAGGGAAGCTCCTAGTCTGGATATTTAGTTTCAGCTGCTTGTTGCAATTTAAATGAGAACAGTGATGCTCACTCTGCCATACTTTATTCTGAGGTGGCACTGAACAATTTCACCTCTTTATTTTTTTAGAAGATGCCTATTCACTAGGCTTCTTAATACTCTTTTTTTTAGATATGAATTGAAATAATGATTTATATTCATCTTTAGAGAAAGTCCCAGAAAGTGGGATTCCTATGCCCTTTTGGATCTTTCTTAAAAATCTGTGCATAATAAATTGATTGCTGATTTAGCATGTTTTTGTTGTGTTGATTATAGTTCATTGAAAGAATGCCATAAATTACACTACAAGAAAAATCTATTGCCTGAATAAGAGCAGAATAGCTCTATTTACAAGAGTTCAAACTTGGATTTATATATTCTGATATTGTGGGCTACATTGTCCTCATCAGAAAGATGTCACATAATAGTACTGTATTTTCAGGTTTTTGTATTCTTCTCTGTTGATCCAGAACCAGCTTAAAAAATCACTTCAGGTATAGAAATGACTTTCATGAATAAACATGTTCCTTTTTTCTCCATATCTGTTTAATTAGTTGACAGTGATATTTCAAAATCAAACAAAGGATTCTAGTAAGGATTGTTTGTAATGGGCTATGGCCAATACAAAGAGAACTGGCAACCCATAAGATATCCTTTCTTCAAACTTTAACATTTCTCAGTTCCAGTGGGCAAAAGTAGGATAAATGCAATTAACATACCTTAAAAGCTGAACCATGGCACCTTTACCTCGGCAATTATTCACGCAAGTCAATAATGTCAGAAAGTACTTCATCAGAGCATATTAGAGTGAGTAAAGGTTCACACTCTTCCTTTACTTCAGTTGGTGTTGGGTCCCTCTTAAAGAATACGAATGACCCATTTAATTAATCCTAGTTGTACAGTACGGAAGTGGCTATGATACATACGAGTAAAACATTTATGTTCAGGTCAGAGTCAGGACCGAATGTCTTCTGCACTTAATCAAAAAATGAGATCCCTCTCCAGAATATGCTGTGTGCAAAATAGCTGAAGTTCTTGTTGTTCTAGTTAAGCAAAAATGCTCCTGTGGTGAAAATGACTGTGGAGTTCTGTGTGTGGCGGCTGTTATGTCTGCAGAGTGCAAGGAGCCTTGCTGCTGTTCTGATGCTAGGACGGCACATGTTTTCATTTCAGGATTTCTCCAGATTATAAGAATCTGTTCTCTTCACCAAATTAGCTAGCAAGAAATAGGAGGCTGGTTTCATAACCATGATTCAATTAATTCCTGGACAAAATTTTTACTCAATCTTTTTTTGTTTTTTTTTTTTGTTTGTTTGTTTGTTTTGTTTTGTTTTTTTTCTGTCGCATCTCCCCCCACATAAAAGGTTATTCTTGATATTGCTCTCAAAGACATAAACAGTAATGCCACATTTAACTAAGTAGGAGCAGGATTTAGTCCAAAAAAATATACTCAACAATGAACTGGAGTGTTTTGGTGTGCATCTTATACTGTTATTATATTGTTACATTATTTTGTTTTACAAATATAAATATTTTTATTAATAAACTATTTTATTATATTTAATATAACTGAGATATTATTAACAAAGCAAAATCTGTGACCAAATATTTTATTTACTGTGATATTAAAGGGTAATGTAAGGCTAAAAGCCTTACATCGTATCATAATTATTCTTTATGAAATCTTCTATTGTTCTGTTGGATTCTAAAGTAGCTGTTATACTTTTTATAGGTTTTTATGGGTTTGCTTATCAATAGTTCATTTTTCATGTTGCGCTAAATGTTAATGCTATTTATGAATATTTGCTACAATCTTCCATTCCCATTTCTAAACTTTCTATATAGAAGGTAAATAAATCTGATAAGGTCTATATATAAGGTAAATAAGTCTATAAATAAGGTCTATTTCTGAAAAAGCAAACAGGTATATATTAGAATAAAACCTAATATGCAGGAGTTTCCTTCATACTTCTTCAACCTGTTGGTAGGTATAGGTGTAAATTCTTCAGATATTCAGCTTCACATCTAAAAATTACACTTCAATGCAATTATTCCTCAGTTCAGCTCTAAGAATCTTTACTTTTCCAGGAAATATGTGAGATGAAGACATCCACACACACTACTACTGTTAACTACTACTTCTTGTGCTTTCCCAAGCAGACATCCTGCCTCTTAAAAGAGAAATTTGCTTAAGGTAACAAAAATTGCCGGAGAAGAGCAATTCTTCTCTGTCAGGGAACAGGTAGAATCAGTAGACATGAGTGATTTATATTGGAATCAGCATTATAGCGACATTCTTTAAGAGATATGAAATACTCCCAGGAATATTATGCTGTTGGAGCACTTTGGTGAAGCAAACACCTCCTGAGGTTACTACTGGAAGAGAAACATTCTATTGGGCTGTCTCAATCATGTTAGGGAATGTCCTGTTTCTAGAGTTAAAGTCAGCTTTTAACATAGAGGAAAATATGCTGTGTAGGCTCATGCTTCTGGTCAAAATGTAATAAAGGGAAAAATTGGCCACAAGTAGCTTTGTAATTATCTTTTATAAAGCTTACAAAGCTAGACAGTATTCAATACATTAGAAAAGTTCCACCGTGAAATTATATCCTAAAACCAAACTGATGGTAAACAAATTTCTTTCTTTAAGATGGAATATATTGTTTAAGAATATATTCTGCAACTTGAGGTAGAAACTTATTGAGGATTCAAATCAATAAATGTATTTATAAATGTGAGTCCTACTTAGGCACTTGCATTCCCATTGAAATCACTATTTAATGTCACAGATGATGTGCCCATCTGTAAAGCTCAAAAAATGAGCTTGCTCATTTTGCTCAAACAAAATGAGTTTTTATTCCTTCTCGTGTTAGATTCTTACTCCCAAATGTATTTCAGGAACTGAAATGAAAATTCAATTAGAAAGACCTAGGGAGTAATAAACAAGTTAAAGTGATCTAAGACAGATGAGTGAACTCCACCACTCATTTCTATTTAGAATTTCTCATAAAAAGCCACTTTCTGAGGAAGTACAATCCTTTATGTGTGCAGACCTTGCGTAAAGGAAATACAACCCTTTATGTGAAAGCTTTAATATATATTCTATACTGAACTTACTGTTTACTGAAATCACAATCAATGAACAAAAGGTATGTTCCTTGTAAGGGACCTGGTCACAACATCTAGTCTACCTCCTTTTGACCTCTACATGCCTGGAAGTCTATTACAAGAGGACATACTCCAAGAACTTTCTAGGGACTCAGGTGAGGTTTCCCCAGCCCTCCTTTCAAACTTTTTAAAGATGAATTAGTATTAGACTTTTTTCCTCAAAAAACTCCTAATCACCATGGTTTTTCATAAAAGATTGACAGTTCATAAACGATTGACAATATAATCACATCAGCCAATATTCTCACTGACCTTTTCTGGATGTGTATGCATCTAGCTTCTCCAAGTCCCTACAAGTCAATAGGAACCTCCTCATCTCTTCAGTAGGAAGTGCATAAGAAACAGATTGTGTGTGTCATATATAGGCACATATGCAAATTCAATCATGGGGTGGTATGTACATAAGTTTCTCTACAGGTAAAGTTGTTAGATATTAAAAAAATGCAAAGAACACAGTAGTGCAAATAATGTCAGCAAGATTTATTCAGAGCTAAAGCAAAGGAAAAAAAAAAAAACAATTGGGAGAAAGCCTGTTATCACCTGGCAATATTTTTTCAAATAACTGATGGGGAGATGTCTTGTGTGCCAAAACTCTGTCCCCACAATGTCCCCCGTGCTAAATGGCTGCTATTGTTGGTATCTTAGTTAGTTTCCCCATAAGTGGATTTCAGCTGGCAACAATAAAAAAATGTCTATTCTCTTTTTATGAAGCTGGTGGCATCTTTAGTACAATTACATACGCAGCTGCTGTGGACAAGTGATGCTTTGCCAAGCACATCTCATGCTGTCTTGCTTCCCTTTTTTTTGTGATTCACAGCTTCCTTTCCATTCCTCTGCAATAATAATAAAAGAGAAATTACCAAATTTGAATAGAAAGGACTTTTTTGTTCTCGGTTTTGTTTGGCCATAGGGATAGAATGAGCTCGGCACTGTGGACAGATGACTGCAGTCACACCAGGGCCCTTACAAGGGCCTATTCAGGAAAGACAGTGACAATGCAGTATTCAAAAACCTTTAACCTTCACACTAGTCCAAGGGTCTGGTCTGGAGATAATAGCATTGTAATAGACCTAATAATATACTATATATTGTAGCAGGCTGTAATCTTGACCAATTCGTTGTCAGCTTGGAATCTATTTCATTAAATCAAATCTGAGAGAATGTATATGCTGATATGGCTAAAAAAGAGGTTCAGCATTCGTCCTGGGTCTCCAAATAAAACAATGACATTCTGTGTTGATAGTGAAGCATATGAATAATTACAATGACCTCCGCTTCCTTTACAAAGCCTTCCTTCTCCTAATTTGATAACCACAGTCCAGCTCTCTTTTCCAGCCTTCTTGCTTGAGCAGGGGGGTTGGATTAAATGATCTCTAGAGGTGCCTTCCAACCTCAAGCATTCTGCGATTCTGTGTTTCTCCCTCTTTGATTTTATATTCCCATTAGTTTACAATGAAAGAGTAAACAGGTAGCAACCTTTGTCACCTCTGATATTGGCTTGTTAGAGAAAGTGAGAAATACTTTGCAAAGAATAACTGCAAAAATATTAGATTAAATGTATTGTGTTAGAGCATGTAAATAGTGGTTTTTCAAAAAATTTCTGAGAAACCTAAAGGGATGGACAAGAGAATAGCAAAACTAAAATGTTGTCCCTAGCAAAAGAGTATTGCATTAGTTTTCTAATACAGTCCAAGCTTTAGCTAGCATGGTGGAGGCTTTAACTTAAGTATTAAATAGAGTTCATTCTATGTTTTCAGTTTGTTTCAAGTATATGAATGACAAAGTTAGCTAAATGAATGAAAGAGAAAAATAGAGTTCCAAACTGGGATTTTTTTTAATCATTTTCTCTTATAAAGTTGATACATAGCCCCACTGCACTTGGCTTTCATTAATATTCAAATGTACATGAATTGAATTTTTCATTTCAGGTATCAACTCTTACAGAAAAAACAAGAATTTCAAAACTGTCAGAGATGCATGTTCTGTGCTCTGTGAGTTTATGTCAAATACCTTACTATATTCCATGTGTATCATACCTGAGCTGAAAGAGAAGTACAGGTTAAGTTTTATATTACTACAAAAGCAAAGAGCAGGGATTTTTTTTCCATTGCATATTACAGTAAAATACATTGGAAATGTGCAAAGATGGTTGCCTAAACTTGAATTTGCTTATGGCGTAATAATTAAAGAAAATTCAAGAGATCTGCTTTCTTGTTTCTACAGATAAGAACCTGAAAGGGCACTGAAACAAGGAATGGAAGATTCTTAAGTCTTATTTGCTCAACTTTATTTCTCTTCAGAAATCTGCTGACATAACAGTAAAGAATGGGCAAAAGATGAATTCCAACAGATACAATTACATTGTTAGTTCTTACCTTTTTTTACATAACACATTGAATAGGCTCCCAATGTGTTGAATTCTACACAAACAGAACAAATGAGTACTTAAGACCATTAAATATCCTATATTATCAGCATTAAAAAGTACACCAGTGTAGCATTCATATAAAAGAAAGCAAAAATCACAAGGCAAATATAGACAATACTGATTGTCAAGACATCAGTCAGCAAAACAACACATGGGGATTTTTGTATACTTTTCCAAGGAGCAATCTATCAGGAAAAAAATGAAAAATATTTTTGAGGATGTTTATGGCCACTCTTTCCAAGTTTGGGAAGTAATGCTGAGGAAAATGGAAGGTATACGTTCGATTCCAATGGCATGGCAACAAGTAATAATAAAACTGTCACACAAAATAAAGAACAATCTTAGCTCAGTCCTTTTACTAAAATACTTCCATATATCTTTTTTATTAAAACTTTGTTAAAAAATATAAAATTTGAACAGAACTCAAGGATTCACAATTCATGTTCATACATATAGATATCATAGGCAACTTGAACATATTAAGTTATTTTGAGGCATTTCTTTGTTTGTAGATGTGTTGTTATTTTGAAGGATTTTCCATGAAATCACCTGATTATAGTGCAATATAATCACCTGATTGTTGCAGCTTGGAGCGGGTCAGGAATGCCAGACAGCAACTTCATAGAAGCTGGAACTGACTTCGTTTATTCCGCGTTACATATCACAATATATAGCAATTAGCATAGCAACATCTCTGCAGAGCATCAGTAATTGGTTACAAGCATTAATGTGCTAACATATCATAGGTTGCTAAGCCATATCCAAGCGTCTAACCGCAAGATTTAAAAACAGCATCTCAGTCCTAGGAACTTCCTCAAGTACAGGAGACACTTCCTTAAAAGTTGTTTACCGAAATTCAGTGATTCTGCACGTCAGCCTTTTCAGTCCAGGTTAAGAACGGTCAGAGGCACCCCCCTGTACAACGTCCCCCTACACCTGATTATACTGTGTGCAATCACACAGTATAAAACATAGTTCTGTTAAATCATTAAATAACTTCAATTACAGTTAAACATTAAAAAAAATAATTAGGAATAAATTAAAAATATTCCAGCATTCATTTATGAATACTGTTTAATGTGGAATACCTCAAAATCATAATTTCAATTGTGCATCTCATTAGATGTGAAATTATTCCATCACTTTCAAGGCTTTTTTTTTTGTCTTACTGAAATGTAGCTGTTTATTATGAATTTAATCATGATTTGTGAAAATATTATCCTTATATAACTGGTTACAAAAGTTGCTCTAGTAGGAATACTTAGTTATAAGCATACTGATTTAATCCAAATGAAATGCATATGTCATCAGTAATTTTCTATATTTTAGGAGATGTAACAGTCTTGCAAGTTTCGGGGGACTGCAACTGTACTCATACAGTCAATATTTTCATAGAATGAAAATATTTCCTATAACACTTGTAAAAGACACACCTTTATATTGTCTGAGCCATAATCACCATGAATGTTAATGATGCTATTTGTAATGTCTCTGAATGCTTGTCAACAGACGTAGAGCTGCCACGTGCAGAAAATACACTGGGCAAGGGGCTCCCATGCCTGGAGTTGAAAGACTGGAGTACAACTGAGCAGGTGAAAAAGCCCCTCCATCTCCCTATGACCTTTACTATTTAATGCAATCTAAAATAAATCATCATGGTTCTCCTTTATCATTTTATGTAGATAGATGCACACTGATAAGCTTGGGTAAGTGCAAGGCTAAAGCATCTCTATTCTACATTGGATAATTTTTCTCTTCTCAACTTTCTCACTTGCTAACTGTCACCTCTTAGTGTTCACTGCTTGCCACTCCTGCAGAAGAACTGTGCATCCCTCCATATTCTCTGTGAAGTTCTTGTTAAAACAAGGGCAATTTGTATTTAATACTTATGATTTAATTTAGCTGCATTAATTAACACAATAGCCACTCTCTTCAGTCTTTAAGTCCCCAAAAAGAGGACTTATTTTTCAAATTAAAGATAAGCTTTTAATCCTTAAATTCTCCCTTTACTCCCTTTCCTCTTAACAATTCCTTCACTTGACATTCTTTTAAAATAATACATTAAAAAAAATTAGAAAGAAATATAATTTTTCTTTACATTGGCAAATACTATAATATTTTTATTGTTATTTAATACAACTGAGGCGCCCAGACAGCATCTTGCTTCCAAAAGCTTTTAGAATAAAGCATGTATTATTATGAGATTTAGGACAATATCACAGGCATAGACAGGAACATGCTACTGTTTACTGAGGTGCAAGATATCAGGGCCAAAATAAAATTATAGCAATGAATCTGCAGCACTAGAAGAAAAGTTGTTCCTTGAAAAACTCCACTACCATCAGTAGAAACATATTCTTTAGGTGGTCAAGTCACTGTAGGTGTAAGAAGTAGAATAAGTTTGCATTTTATATATCTAGTTCATTACAGACAACATGGTTCAACATAGCAAAACTCCTCGGAAAAAAATAGTTCATTTTACCTATAATTGAGGGCTCGCAAAGGAAAGAAAGACCAATGATGACTGATAATCCAGGCAATGATCTGAGTCCCACCTTTCTTAGTCATGGGTGGCATGGAATCTGTTTCTGTTGTGAAATATATTTAAAGACTTGTCACTTTAAAAAGAAATATTGACTGCATTTTGGTCCAGTAATCTGATAGCTGTTTATGGTTCAGGTACTTTTAACACTGATATATTTTAGTTTATGCTCCGAGAAGCATGCATTTTCATAAACAGAGTGGGAGAAGAAAATAAAACAGCTACCTTTGGCTAAATAAAACACAATCGTTGCCTTATTGATTCACAGCTTATTTGTACAACAATGAACACGCTGCATGACGTTATTTGTATTGGTACTTTAAGCATTAAGCAGGCAATTGCTACTGACTCACATAGTATTCTTTAGTGGAGTATAGATCCCAATTAATCCATTTAACAGAAATATATGTTGTATGTCATCCAAACATTCAATAGCTAGAATTACGTGGTAGATTTTAAAGAGCTGTTCTTTTAATTCACATAAGAAATCAAAGGTTAATTGTGACTAACTGGAAATAAAGGGAAATATTAATTACACGTGTTATAAAAATTAGAAGTCTTTTATAAATTCTGTACACCTTAATATTCACATTTCTTTTCCATAGTTCTTAATGCTTAATATCATAAGTGTCTGAAAAATTACTTTTTGCTTATGTAGATGATAAGGTCTGTTCCCTCAGGACTTAAAACTGAATTATTCAGTGCTCTCTGACAACACTCAAGACAAATTAAATAAAATCAAAATGAATCCTGATGACTTTCCCCTTATATTCACATTTTAAAATAATAAGCCCTGACAAAAAAAGGCATTACCATCTCATATGGCCCAATTAGGAGAACTAAGGACTTGAGGCCATATTATTTGCTATGGCAATTTCATATTGAAGTACATTGGAGTGATTTGCCAGAAGACTGGCTGCATTCCCAGGAATAAAACCTATGCTCAGGGATCTGATAGTGTGAGAAGCAAAAAGGACACTGGTATAAAAATATTATACATTTCAGAAATAACCAGTTAATAGTGAAAATTAGTAGGGGGAAAGGTTGTCACACTTGTCATATAAGATAATAAAAGTGGACATTTGTGCCCTATTTACTTTCAATTTAGATTTAGTGACACAGCTGGTATAGGGAAGCTCAGTCCTTTGCAAGGTCACAGCCAGCCAGTAATCATATGGAATTAAACTCAAAATATTTCTGTTTTCCTATTTTTATTCTAAGCTCCAGCTTAGACCTTGTAAAAAGTGCAGGCAAAACTTTAGTTTCTTAAAATTTTTCTATAGAAGAAAAGTCTAACTTTTAGTATAGAGTTAATGAAGAATTTACAAGATATACTACTAAACACAAAAATTACTGCTGGCCGAAATGACAACAGCCTTCAGGCTTGATCCAGACCCTTTCAATACAAGTAAATATCTTTTTGTCTTTCACTGAATCAAACATTTGCAGGCATACGACTGTGAAAGAAAGCCACACTGTACATAATCAGAAGCTGCTAGAAGTCTATAAGGTCTATAGCACAGGTGCCCTGTTTGAAGAATCATGTAGCTGCATGATTACAATGGATGCTGCCATCAGCAACTCATCCGAAGTTAGATTCATACCTTGTTGGGGCAGGGTGAGGATAAGTTTCACATAATAGTCTGAGTATTATGAAGATTAAAAAGTTGCAGAAATAATGAATCTCCTTTATATTTGCACAAGCACATTTTCTGCACAGATTCCAGAATCCACATTGCAGAGTTTCTAAAGTGGTTGCAGAGACATCCCACACAACCTGCTTCAGCTTTTACAACATCACTTCAGCTTAACAGCAGGCTGAGGACAACATCACAGTGAAATTTGCCCTGCCACTCTCCATGGCCCACTTCTAACTGCCCCCCCAAACTACACAAAGCAAAATTTTCAGTTTCAGATGTCATATCTTGAGGACTACGTATAGCTTGCCAAGCACAACCTCTCTTGAGTAAGTGACCTGCATACACAGATGCAGAATTATCCCCTGAATTTGGCCCCTATTGCCATGCACTGGAGACAATGGAATAAATTCATGGGTGGATATCACCCAGGACTCTCCTTGTTGATACTCTAAAAGTCCTTGAACATACTCAGCCGATGAAAATATTAATCACTAAACTGATCTAAAGACTGCAATAACAGAAGGAATAGGGAGCAGATTGCTTATAATGCAAGCGTAGTGAAAAGCTTAAGTTAAAATTTCGTTACAATAGTGAATTCACAAAAAGTCTGTGACATATCATATAATTCCTTTCCTTCTTTCCTTCCTTCCTTTCTCCCTCCCTCCTTCCTTCCTTCCTTCCTTTCTTTCTTTCTTTCTTTCTTTCTTTCTTTCTTTCTTTCTTTCTTTCTTTCTTTCTTTCTTTCTTTCTTTCTTTCTTTCTTTCTTTCTTTCTTTCTTTCTTTCTTTCTTTCTTTCTTTCTTTCTTTCTTTCTTTCTTTCTTTCTTTCTTTCTTTCTTTCTCTCTCTCTCTCTTTCTCTCTCTCTCTCTCTCTTTCTCTCTCTCTCTCTCTCTCTCTTTCTCTCCTCTCTTTCTTCTCCATTTTCTTGTGAGATCTAAAAAGCAAAGCCTTTTTTTGATAGCAACAGCTAGGTCTCAGGCAGTGTCACAGTGTTCCTCTCAATTTATGATGGCGTAAGTGTATCATGTCTCTTCAGAAGAACAACACATGGTAGCTGAGTGTTTTTTTTGTTGTTTTTGTTTTTGTTTTTTTTTTTTTTAATCAAAACACTGTTTGAGCCACATCAAAGTACTTTCATAGTACCTGGCACAAGGGAATTTCAGGTAGCAACAGACCTTTTTGTATAACATATCTGAGTTTTACAAGAACCAAGAAGAAAGTACTGTGTGCAAAATAAGTTCAAAAGATAAAGGAATTTAATCAAGGCTTTTTATAAAGCTGAGAAACACAATTACCTTATTTATTCTACTAGCACACGATGGAATCTATCCTATATAAAGCATGGACATCTGGAAGGGCCCCCAGTCATTTACTTCTGGACTTTGGTTTTCACCAGGTAATTTTTTTAATTCCATTTTTCCCCTTTCAGACATTTGGAAGTTATAAGACGGACCTTAAAAATCTCAAAATTTCCTTAAGAACACATAGGACTTTCTAAAATACTATTTTCGAATTGGATTTGATTTATGATTTCTGCCTTCATAGGGTTTATTTATACATTGTATTCAATCTTTTCATAGAAGGAAATTAATTTCCATATTTATTTGCATTTAAAGTTTTCTAAATAGTCTATCCATCTAGAAATTTGTGCAGAAAACTGCAAGTCTGACAGCTAAAAAAAATACTGAAACACTGAGGAATTGAACTATTTGTTTTCCTGAATAGTTCTTTCCCCACTATTTTCTGAATAGTTGATGCTTTTTTTTTTTTTTTTTCTGAAGAAAGGCATCACAAGAGACCCAATTCTGTTTTAAGGTTACAATGAAGTTGTTTAATATTTGCATTCCCTCCTAAAAGAGTTGTCCCTGAGTTTATCTTAAAATCCTGGGTTATCTGAAGCACAAAGATAAAATAAGAAAGACAATCCTTTAGCCAACATTTTTGCTAGACCTAATCCATCAACTGCCTGAAGAACATCCTGTAACGAGGATTCATAGACAAGTTAGACCAGGAGACACTGATTTGATCAAAAGGCATATTTTTATAACATTTATCATATCTGCTGAGAATAAGCCAAGTATTCAAGTTGCCTATCTTTCTAAGTGACCTGGCACACCAGACCGTGTCCTGCATAACTTCTGCCTTCATTGCTACCTCAACCACAAAAGAGGCTTCCATTAACACTGTTCTTCTCAGCCAACATTTATTCTGAATTATCTTTAATTAGTGCATTTACTTTTATAAAAGGGGGATAATTTAACATATTCTCTTTCACAGCACATCTCTCACATCCCACACTTTATTTAATTGTGCAAGTTTGAGCTTACTTACTTGATGTAATTCTACTGGAAATGTTAAGTTGCCTTGTTTAGAATTTTTGTTCTCCTCTTCATCTTGTAATGACCTCCTACAGATTAAATATTGTGAATAAACAATCCTCTTTTCCTTAGCTTTGTTTTTTCCAGAATTCAAAAAGAAACTGAAATTAAAATGAAACTTTTTGTTTAAAAAATTAACAAATTCCAAATTATACAGCAGCTCAAGGCAAAACAATCTTTGAGTGATGCTCATCAGGCACAAGATCAGCACTTCTATGGGAACATTGTCGTTAGATAACTATGACTTACTGTAAGCAGATGGGGCACAAAGCATTACCGATACAAGGCTCATAGACACCATTATTTTTTTCCTGGTGTGTTTCTTGAAGTAATGTGTGGAAAGGAATATAGCATGAAGCTGTTCTGGGAGATAAAGATGTCTGTGTACAGCAACTCTGCAAAATGCACAGTCACAAAGACAGTCATGGAAGTAGATTTTGTATAGCTGTGGCACTTGTATTCACCTTACTGTATTCTTAATATCATGTATCATATATATTTGATTAATGTATGTTTTATTCTAAGTTAGATGACTCCAATCAATCATAATAATATAGGTAAACAGAGTGCTGTATTTTATCCAGGATCAAATTTAGGAGTCTAATTCAACCTCGGTGGCTAACTCCCAAAATACCAACTCTAGGATGGAAACTATTATCTCATTTTACTTTAAAATATATTAATAAATGTAAATTATGTTTATGTTTTCTTTGCTCTGGAGGAGAAGACCTCCAAATATACTGTTAGCCTTCTTATCATTTCTCAAGATCACATTTATAATTTTACTCAGCTGAGCTCATTTTCTTCTGTTTTTTCCAGACTCTCCATTACCCTCTTTTATGATTATGCCAATAATATTACATAAAATCAATGCTTAAATTAGCTGCCTTAAAACTAGTTGTATCTGTGTGATGTACATATGTTATGTATGCAAACACAGTGACTGCAGTATGCCTTGACATAAGACACATGGATGAGACCATATGATCATATCTAAGTTCTTTGCTCTTTGTTTTTCCTTGCTGTTATCTCATATGCTCATTGCTTTCATTCTATCTTCCTTCTATGCCATCGCGCCCTTACCACACCTTCAAAAGAGAACAGATATATTTCTTGGAATCCATTTCAGACTTTATTACTTCTGCCTCCTACTTCTTTCGAGCTCTTTCAGCCTTACTTAGCTGTGTGTTTCAGAATAACAATTGTTGTCTAAAATAATCGTAGATCTGCATCGTAGATATCTACTCTTGTATTACAGTCGTTACTGCAAGTAATGTCCATATGCAAGCACTGCCCGTATCAAATGTGAAAATGGATAATATCTTAAACTAAAAAAGAATCTGCTGTCAAGATTTGGTAGGGTTCACTGTGTGTTTATTGATATAAGTCCCATGAATTAAAAATGCACAAACTATCAGTTTTCTTTGTATGTTTTTCAAATTTCCTCCATTTTTTTTCATCTGTGTTATGAAGTCAGAGAGAAAAGGTTGAGATTTTAACATTTACTGTAGCACTCTTATGATGCTAATTCCATACTATGTGAATGTGAAGGTGGAAAAGAAAAAAAAAAAAAAAAAAGAGAGAGACATATCCTATATAATGGATTGATTAGTATTTCACACTTCAAGCAGGAATATACATGTGCAACATTATCATCTGACCTGTCTAACATGAGCATACCTACCATCATTACTTTCCCATCCTAGGTAGTCTGGATGCTAGATTCTAGAAATGTGATACTCTGAGGAAAGAAACAGCTCTGTCATTATAGGGTGTTTCATTCTCTTCTTCCATGAAAAGGTCAGTAATGACAGGTGGGCCTCAGACTGCATAGTCTATTTCCCCCCTTGCCCTTTTCAGAAGCAGAATCCATGCAAACTTCTAAAATATCATGTAAGCCTGGAAAAAGGGTTACAATAGGTTTGGAAGAAAGTGCTGGTTATCAAAGCCTTTCAAGTGAAACATCACTGTGAGACAAAGGCTATTATAAAAATCTTTTTCATGAAGAAGTTTACTCTCTCTTTCCAATCCACAATGGACTTTCCTTTTAAGTATATGAATCAGATTCTCAACTTGTGTAAAACACTACAGAACTAGCTAGGGAAGCCAGATTTATTTCAACCTTTGCTGTTGTTGTTGTTTTGTCTAATTATGTTGTATAAGCAAGCAAGCACTTTTAATATTAATTAGAAATGAATGTTGATAGTGCAAGGAAAGAAGTGGCATATCAGCATATGGAATAATTCTTTACAAAAAAAAATGTTAGTGATATAGCAGAAAATAAAAGGTGTAGGAGGAACTTCAAAAATTACTGTTATTAAAATATGCTGCTGGATCTTTAGATTTTACCTTAAGACAAGCAGAAACTTAAGAATATTCATAAATAACTACAGGTATCAGAAACATGGAGATAAATGTTTTTCCTTATAAAAAGAAAATGTGCACAAGTTGCATGAAAGATTCTTTTTTTCCATCACATTTCTTTTGAGGTGTTTATTGGTGGTCAAGCCAAAAAGGGACAGATGAAGATGAAAAAAAGAAAGGAGACAAGATTTAGTATAAGGTGATTTAGTATAAGGTTGCTACATATAAATGGAGAACTCTAGCCATATTACTATGCACATCACACAGCTTGTGTAAGCAAAAATTCATGCTTTTTTTTTTTAACTTAAGTGCACAGGGTGGAAACAAGAAACCTGGAGATCTTGTTTAGCTTCTGCCCTTCTTATTAATTATATTGCTTTGGTAGGGGGAAAAGAAGTATTGCTAATTTTAAAAGGGATAAAATTATTCAATTAAACAACAGTAGAGGAGTGCATACCCTCCTCCCTAGTAGTACTTATAACTAGCTAGATAACTAGCTCTTAGCACCCCAGACCACATGTCATTTATCTAGTTGATTTCATTTTTGTCACAAACTGGAAGGTGCAGACCAGGCTAACCACATACAGATGAGCTTCACAAAACTATAATTAAAATTGGTGCCACAGAGGCAGAAAAAAAAATCAAATTTAACAGCCAGTGAATGTAAGAAAACTATCTAAATGTCAGCAACAGTTCAGAGCAACATGATCTGGGCATCAAGATTGCATATAAAATGTTTTCAATATGCATGTGGGACTGGGGAGATTAAAGACCCTGCTGAAGGCAAGAAAGGAAAGAAGGAGGCATTGATAAAAAAAATGCAATGCATTTTAAGGAATGTCTTTTGCCCCTGAAAAACTGTAAGAAAGAAAGAAAAGATGGAGAACATTAAAACAGACAGATATAAGGAAGAACTTTTTTTTAGTTCCTCATCCTCAACTATGTTCCAAAGAAGAGAAAAAACATATACTGTGAAATAGTGGGTTTTAAAAAAATCAGAATTTTGCAAAAGTTAACACAGATTTCCTATATTCAACACTGACATCACTGAATTCTTTGTCAAATAAGCCTAGAGCCTGGTGTAAGTCTTCAACTCCTTGTATTTGAATTTGCTGTATCCAAATTTGCTGTAATGACTTTCCGTCCATCACAATCTGGAATAATAGTTGATCTTTGTTTTCTGTCTAGATACTCAAAAGTCTTGTTCCATCTATAATAATTTGTTTCTTGTTGTTGTATGTTTTGTTTTGTTTTTTATATGTCGCCCTCTCTTTCTTGGTATCTTTCTTCTACACAAAACACACATACATTATTCTCCCTCAGGGCTGAGCAACATGAAGATGCTTAATGTCACCTCATTTATTCAACACTCTGATAGTATCACTAAGAAACTGTAATCTGAGTTCCTCTGGCACTTCCCCTCTTTATATGAAATTGAAGTTTCTTTTTCTTCTTGGGTCTTCTTTCAAGACTTCACATAACTAGATATTTGTTTGCTTTTGTTTCTTATTCTTATGTGTTTCAACCAGAAGCTAGCATTTTTCAAAGTGACACTATCTCACGGAACTGCTGAATGCTTTATGTTGAGCACATCAAGGTACTTGAACTGAAACGTTTAAAACTGCTTTCTTATTCCAAAAGGTAAACTTAGCTGGACCAAAAGTAGAAAAGGCAGACATTAACTTGGAGGTTTTCTTAGTTGAGAGTAGACTTTGGACATTTTGGGCTGCTTTTTACACAAATCTCAAAAGGAGATGCACATACGTAGGGACTATATTCTGCATGCCATCTTTACTTATCATTCTTTCCTATCCTGTCTTACATTTGGCCTATGCAGTTTTCTTCTGCATGATTGTCCTTTTGAAGGATGTACAGAATTCTGAATTTATTGATCCAGCTTTCGAAACTTTTATATCTTTCCACCAGATTTAGTTCTCCTCTTGAAAGACCAGATAGCCAAATTTATACCAGTTTAAATGTATGTGTAACGCACTAGACATCTTTGTGGTGACTGTTAGGATACAAATAAAAACGTCAAAAAAGTTTATCTTCACAAAGCTGTGAATGATTCTTCTTCATTACTGTCTTCATTTCCTCTCAAATATCTAAACACTGCTTCCAATATTCTTTCTCTTCTCCTCTAAACTTTTTAACTTACTACTCTGGCTCATTTTTTCAGTTCAGGATCTACCAAGGAAAACATCTGCAATGTTAGATTTTACAGAATGCCTACATCTCCCACTGTCATCCCAACGTAACTTTTCCTGATAAATCTATGCCAACCTGAGACTACAACCTCAGGAACTGGATTTATGGCCTTTGTGGCATCTTGGACTAGGAATTATGGCCTAAATTCTGATTCCAGTCTATTTTAATTATCATTTTCTGTCTCTGTTGTCTGTGTTTTCTGTGTTCCAGGAAATGTCCTCTTTCTTTTAATAACTGGAATTTTGTTGCACCCCAGCAGCTCTACGAGCCTACTTGAGCAAGTCCCTTGCTTTGGGGGCAAGTATTAAGTCCCCTAATATATCAAGTTCCAAAAAAGATAAATCCTTGAGGGTCTTTATTGAATTACGTTATGCCAAAGCGAGTCGTGTGATATTGTCTATAACAGTACATGGAGTGACACATCCATAACCCCGAGTAACCTCTGGATTGAATGAAGTATTTAAATGTTTTCTTGCCTTTCTTTTTTTAATTAAACTAGTCAGAATTATGGACAGATAAGAAACATGCTAATTTTTCAAGAGAAAAAATCTATGAAAAATTGTTTGCACTTTTAAGTGTATGTATGTTTGATGCCAAGCTTGTGTTACCTGTCCTATTGGTCCCAATGGCCTGGAAGTCTCAAAATATAGTCATGACACTAACACTGATCCATACTCTATACCTGCTTTATTGGGTTTTTTTAAGTGATTAATGCCATTTGAGGTTCCAATAGCAACATAAAAGGACTAAAGAAACAGCAAGAACAGAAATAACCATTTTGGCTGATCTATCAGATATCTACTCTACTACAAGAATGTATATCTGAAAATATCTGCTTAATATATATATATTTTTTTAAGCACGTGGGGGTCAGGCTTCTGATCAAAACTAGAGATATAAATTCATAATCACCAACATAAACAATTCACAATCACCAAGGTTTTTAAAATCTGAAGCTGGCAGGGCAATGAAAATTTTCTACCCCTGCAAGGTAATGTTGAGAGAACAAGACTAACTTATAGTGTCCTACAACCACAGGCTGTATTAAAGAATATTAAAATTAATATGTTCATCTACTTTAAGGGCAGAAGAGGCTACTCTGAAATGCTAATCTAAGCTCCTGTATAACAGAGGTCATATAATTTAATTTTAAACTAGAATTACTGTTGTCTGATCTGTTCTCAGATTCTTAACAAGAGACTTAAATAGAATGAATTTACTGGCAAAACATATCTCAGTGAGTCCTGGATACTTACTTTAAGTAGCTTCTACTTCTTTCCCTTGAGAATAAATTACTATATAAAAAGTCTAAACTTATAACTTTTGGATAATTAAAGTCAGGTGAATAACTGTTGTGGCACCCAGCCGCTTTTGTTGATGTTAGAGTGAGTCCTAATACCTAGTTTTGTCTAGATCCTAAGTCTCAGATGAATGGAGCAGGACTTCCATTATCTAACAGCAGAAACCTGGATTTCCCTTGGTCAGAAAAGCTGACTGTTAATGTTCTTCTAAAATACTTTCCTTAAATATTTGATTCAAAAGTTTTCCCTTTGTATTTTCTGCAATGTCTTGTTCACTTAATTTTTTGGTCTTCTACTAACAAACTAGTTTTTTGAGCTATTAGTTACACAACTTGCATACACATAGTGTATATACCGTGTCTGCCACTTGCTCTGTGCAGAACCTGACTGCACAGCTGGAGCTCAGCTCCTCTGTGAGTGACCACAAAGGTCATATCTAGGACTGTATACTATCTTTCTGAAGGACAGTGTCTCATCAGACTCATTAAATTCTTTGAATTCTAGGATATTCAAAGGCATGCTATGTGATACAGACCTCACAGCTCTCTGCAATGGCATGTTTTTGATTATCTTTCATTTCAGGGTAAATAAATTGCAAGGCATCCTCTGTTTATTTTTGTGCTATTGTTGTTTTAGTTATTTAACATATTTTACTTTGTGAATCTTGATAGTTGAAAATAAATAAGTAGTAAAAATCATCAGAAAAATACAATCTTACCATAGCATGGTAATTACGTACATTTATAACTTTCAGTCTCTAAGGAAACAATGCATGACTCAGATTTTACTATTCTATAAATTTCTATTATTTTTATATAGTTCTTTGTGTAGAGTTTTCTAATGCTATATTTAATACAATGTTATTTTCTGATGTATTTTAATAGCTTTTCTGCACTGAGCCATCTTCATTTATTTTAATATTACTGGCTGTATATTAATTCACTGTGCATCATCCAGCTTCATGACAGGTCATGAAGTAAGGGGACAGAGGGATAAATGGCAATAATGGGGAAAAGAAGATAGTGACAATTTGCCTTAAAATGTCCGTTAATCATAGCTAAATATTCAGTGCCTCTGCTGATTTCTATGTATACTTGTGTCCTATACAGCTCTGTGATTTATCTGGCACTCAGATACAGAATAGTCAAATTCTAATTATTTCTGTTTCTTTCTTCAACATTAATGGTGTTACTCACTAGATAAAAGTCTGGTAAGAAAGGCTGCTTGTACTGTTTAGATAGAAACAAGGTTCTGCATGAGTTAATCACTACATATTTTATTTTGCTTTCTTGGCCTAACAGCTTCTGATATGACCAATGAGAACTGTTAGCTGTCAGTTGAGAGAACTGTTAGTTGGTAGTGGATTCGCTGCCCTGGTGATTAGATTGAATGCAGCATCTTAGGTATCACAATAGTTTGGATGATATAGAAATGAATAGGATGACCTTAAAAACAATGATAAACCTGCCCCTTCACAACACTTTTGCTTTCACATATGAGTAAGGCTTTATAGACAAGGAGGGTACTGTGTTGGAGTTCACTACATCTGTCAGTGTTCTCTGTCCGTTTGATTCCGGAATTACTAGAGGAAAGAAATACCAAGGAATGCAGCAAGACATATCCATTTTCCTAATCTATGCTAGGTCAAGTTTTCTTTTTAGTCATTTTGTAGTTAAAGGATTAGCATTTGTATTCAGGAGTAGCTCAGAAAAAAAAATGAATAGGATATAAGGAATTCTCTATTCTGAAAAGTAGCTTAACATTTAAGCACTGCTTACATCTGATGAAAGAAATATGCCACGTTTCAATGGTAATTAGGAACAAATAAATATTATCAGGGAAATTTCATAGATGCTTTGCTGTTTGAGATAATGGTTTACTGCACAAAAGAAAAAAAAATCTTCTGATAGGTTTTATTAAAATAATGGTGAAAGGAAATGCTCCTTAATTAATATAAGAAGTAGCTTGCTGTCTTTCCAGTGCAATGTTATCAAAGCAAGCTGGAAATGCCTATTATACCTTGACATCTCCTTTTATTTCAAATGAAATTATTTGCTATTAGGAATCATAAGCAGAGGCTTAAGACGTTTTATGGTAGCTATCATTTCTTTAACTTGTCAGACAATTTTATATTACAGTGAGAAAGAGGGTATAAAAGCTTTCAGGCATATCTAGCATTATGGAAAGCGGGCTGAAAAATCTGAGATCCTATAATAGAGAGCCAATTAAAATTTGCCATCATTCTATGTACACTGTCATACAGACATTGCTTACAATAGTCTCTTGTTTTCACTTGTGTCTCAAAAACTAGTTTATATTTAAATGACAGCATATTTCCTCAGCCTATAATCCATGGCAACACCACAGAAAAGCTGCGCAAGAGGCAGTGAGACAAATTTATTGCATAAATGACCTTTAATCCACAGAGAATAATTTATTTTGAAACCAGATTTTCAAAACAAACAAAGTCAGAAATGGCTAACTCTCTTCGCATCCCAGGTCCTCTCTGTTTCTGACACATGGAGAAAAGAAGCTGATATTTTTCCCCACATTCTCCAGCAACTCCAGTGCTCTCCGATTCCCTCTCAGGAGAGGCAGAAAATTTCATATTACTGGCAGATCATATCCCACTCACTTCAGAAAAGTGTCAAGAGCTCTTCATGGAAAGGGAGCTGCGCTGGCACCTGACCAATATGCTCTGAATCATGCTTAGAAGGAGAAACACCCCATTCCACTACGTGGGGGAGCTAATGGAGACCATGGGGAACATATACACTGCCCAGGGTTAGACTTTCACTTCACTAAGTATGCCACCCAGAGCTCCCGAGGTATTTAGTGGAGAAAGAGGTTCCTTCTGGAATAGCTCGGCTTTAACAAAGCTTGATATGTGTGAAATGTTGCAGTTTGAAAGCCGTAGTAGTGGTGGTGGTTAGGGGGGAAGGAGATATCAAATCAGTATCGAATTCACAAGCAGTCTCTGGACTGTAGGTCCAACTGCCCTCCTAGGGGCGAATCGAGTTCCCAAATAGTGTGATCATCTATAAGCTCGACTCTGGCAGTATTGGATTCACGAATAGTCCATCAAATGTAGGTCTGATCGCCTCCCCCCAGACAAGTAGTCGAGTACACAAATAGTCTGATTTATTCAAATGCAACATTTACAAAGCAGGTTTCGGGTGTCAGTACAGGAAATTCTCTACTAGAGCGTGGGGTTTTTAGTTAGCTCCGATGTACAAATGTGCAATCCTCACTCACCCCAGAAGGTGAGAGAGGGCTCTCAGTCTCGAGTCTCCTCAGGCGGCATCCCAGCCCAAAGGGAGGAAAGCCCATTGACTGACCCAAGAGTTATGATGGATTCTTCCCTCCTCCTTTTCATCCTGAGTTCACCTTTTATACCTTTATTTACATTCAGGTGGAGCTTGAGTGACTAGAGTCATACTTAATATTGTTATCGATGGGTTAAAAAATTTCTCACTTTCATTTAAAGGTACAGTCAATCGAAAATCTAGAGCGCATGCTCAGTGAGAAGTGGTCATACCTCAGAGGCGGGTAGTTTTTGGGATGGAGGTGTGTTTTTGACATTATAATGAGCTTATAACGAGAAAAGTTCAAGCAAAGGTCATCTGAATTGAGTGATTTACCACCTTCGCTGGCTCAGCACCAGACTTGTTATTGTGTATCTCCCCCCGGACAGCTACTGTGCAGCTTATCAGCAGCCCAGCACAGGGAGTGCAACAGAGTTTGGCCACGGTGTCTTCACCCTGCTCCATCCTCTGTTACTCCCCTTTGCAGCTGCGAGGAGGGCAGGTTGTGCTGCCCAGGGAACCATGGAGGAGCAGAGTCCATGCATACCAACCATCCTGGAAGTGGCAACTGTGCCACTGTGCAAGCGAGCTTTGTAATTCCAAAACTTCTGTTAGGCCCTAGTTTTTCTCTCAGTTCCCGCTTTCAAACAATTCTTCCACAATATGTACACCAATGGCCAAATCCCATAGAGAATCAGTCATTAGGTTAGGTTTCTTTAAGCAGTAAAAAATAAATATGCTACACTATTGTCTTCTTAGAGTTCAAAAACTAAGTGTAATCAAAGTTGCAGAGGTAAATTTCTCAAAAAAAAAAAAAATCCAAACTGAAGGACTTGCTAAGTGCAAAACTTCCCTTCCCTCCGCTCTCCTCCCCCTTCCCCTTCCCCTTCCTCTTCTCCTTCCCCTTACTCTTCTCCTTTTCCTTTCCCTTTCCCTTTCCCTTCCCCTTTCCCTTCTCCTTTCCCTTTCCATTCTCGCTTACCTTCTCCTTTCCCCTTCCCTTTCCCTTTTCCTCTATTTCTTTTCTTCTTTCTTTTTTTATCTCTCTTTTTCTTTCCTCTCTCTCCCTCATTCTGTCCATTTATCCTAGATGTAAAAAAAGAAAATCAAAATTCAAATTACGATAACTTTTAATCTCCCTTTTACAGTACCTTACAATTTATTTTTTTATCACAGGATCAAATAATAAATTGTGGCTGTACATATGATTCTACAAGATATAGCAAAATGTAGACTTATTCAATACAAATGTCAACATTCCTATAATCTAGTTTGTATTAGTTGACATAAATCAGTATAATACTCTTTTGCATGCTCATCATGGGAAAAATTCCTAACCCATTTAAGATGTTTGCTACTGAATTCAAAATTCCATCAAGAACTCACAACATTTTGAGGCATCATTTGACAAAAATATGAATGGGATGCACATGAGAACTAACCTAAGAAGAGGAATTCTCTCTTTTTAAAGTTATATTAACATATAATTTATTTTTCTGCATATTCAACTCAACCCTGTTACATACATGGGCAGATGGGCAGACCTGGGGAAAAAAAAAAAAAAAAAAAAAAAAAAATTGAAGGAAACTTCCGTTCTCAGAGGAGACAAGAAAATGATAACCTGAGGAAAAACTGCATTTTACTCTGGAAGATGTATAGTATGTCAGTTTATCACTGTAAATCTAGAAAGACTAGAGGGTGTTTTTGTGTAAAAATAACTATTTGCTATTGTAACTTGAAAAAGAATCGGGGTAAAAGTAAGGTATTGATTTATGTTCTGTAGCCTTCACACCATTGAACTGACGAGTGTTTTCTCAGAGACAATATTAATCTATTTTTTTAAAAAAAAAAAGAAAAAAAAAAGGAAAAACATCTTTAAACAGAATCTATGCAGGTAGATATCCGACCTCAAACTCTAATCGTGCTCAGCCAACTGAACAGCAGTATTTCTCCACTGTAAATTGCCTCAATGAGTACTTCAGGATCTTGGTATGTGGAAAAACACACAGTGATCAAGCACATGGAGATCAAGAGTAGCAAGAATGGACAAGAATCATAACATAATTCCATTGATATCATAAATATTCCTTCAAAAATGTAATGTGATCTTTGGCAGGCCTGTATTTACAATGAGTCCCTGAGCTTGTAAAAACTTCAGAAAGGGATGGTAACGTTTTATGGCAGGTGCATTGCCAGCACAAATTAGTATTGAAGGGCCAGCAGCAAAGCATTAGCTTTCAGGACTGTGCTACTGGTACTCAGGATCACAAAAATCAGATTCTCACATGTTTCTACCTCTGAAGGATGTAGAGAAAAGCTTGAAAATAAGAACAATGTAACTAGTTTATGATACCATCTCTGGAGAGTCTGAAACACTGCCTCAAAAGGTGACAAACTGCCCAGTTCTTCATAACTCCTATTTTTTGTACAACCTAGTGAAGATTATGGTTACAATGTAGGATATCCAACATGCCATATTGCTTTGATTTGGCTTTGTTAGTTTTGCACAGAAATAAATAACATTTTCAGCTGGCATTTTCTAGCCTTTAATTCAAGAGGGAGAGAAATCTCCCTCTCAAGCAGGGGAACAAGTAAATGAATAATTCAGCAAAATAGATATGTATTTCATAGCAGCAGAACATTTACACCCCTGCCAAAAGGCTAGAAAGAAAAATTCAGCACACACATAAGCACTTTTGCTTAATCAGGGTAGAATGAAAGGTTCGGCCTTGTAGATAAGAAGAGTAAAACCCCTGAGACATTCAACCTTGTTAACTAATGGATTTGAATCTTCAGAGTAGTAAAATGTTATTTAAGAAGTTTGTTTAACAATATACACAAGAAATAAGCACAATATGTAGCTTACAATTGGCATGGTGAAATTTTTTAAAACTCATAATCTTATCTCAGAATTCATGCAAAATTTACAAGCAGTAGAGTGATCAGAGCTTACTCTTGTAATTTATTAAATTAATTCCATTCAAATTCTGTGCCATACTTTTTGAGAATGCATACAACAGCATTAAATAATATTTGTTAGACGGTTGTTGACAAACTTATTAAAAGATTGCACAACTTACTGTTGTCCCTTTTGCAGATGCCTTATCCTTACTCTAGTCTGTTAATATGAGGTGTAGCATTTTAATAATGCAAATAGTTAAATATTCTGGTTGAGTATGAAAGGGTATCTGACCTTAGACAACAATTCAGAAAGTAACTTATAAATATCAAGATGAAGTAGCTATCAGTGTCCTATTGCTCTTTAATTAGCACTTAGATTAGCTAATATTCTCTCACTTGCTGTATTGATTTGTATGCAAGACGTAAAATAAAATCACTTAATTTAATGCATTAATGTAGTTGTATCTCAATGGGTGGCAAACAGATTGTGAAGATTAAATAACATGCTTTATGCAGTAAGACTTAGTTTAATTTGTTTGACAGCTGAGTTTTTGTACTTGTAATTGAAGACATTGAAAGTGAAGCTAAACAATATTGCGCTGCAGCCCATGTATATGAGACCTTAAGCTGATGTGCAATTTCAAGGCCTTTGGACTCTGAAAATCATGTTAACTTTTTTATAACTTCATAAACAAAATTACTTTTGGATATAGTAATTAAGCCTGAAAGCTACAGAAACCAGTTACATACATTTCTTTGAGTGGCATCCTCTGTTTCAATACGACAATTTAAATCAATGTGTATTTACTCCTAAGCATAAGTCTCCATGATCTAGTCCTAAAAACAAGTTTACATCTGGTCTTATTAAAATATGTAGCAAATAATGTTTTATAATTTCAGCTAGGCAGAAATTCCCTGTAGATGGAATCTTCCTTGGGGAACTGTTTTTCACTGATTGCTAGTTTGTCAGAAGCGAAGCTCAGACAATAGGCAAGTGGTTCCTGGAGGCTCAGTTTCCAATGGTGGAAGTAAGTGAGAGGCATGGTTTGGTATCTTGCATCTATACAAAACTGGTATTCTCACAGTTTAATTCTGTAGGGAATGAATGAGTTACTGCAGAAAGAATCCCAGACACAAACCGGTATGCAGGCAGTATCTGTGCTGAGGATCAGGGGAAACATGCTAAAGTGACAAGGCATGCGTGCAGGGCGAACAAGGTCTGTTGCCTTTCACAGAAGATAAAGCTACCAAGTTTTGCTAAATTTCTAAAATAGATTGACTTGCAACTGAACAAATTCACCAGTAAGCAGCTGATCACTAAAAGACTCTCTTTTTTTGACAGACACATGCTCTTATAAAACATAGTTCTTCAAGATCTTTTCATCTCCTCCAAATTTGAGTGAAGCTGGTCAGCAGGGAGTTGAGGAAGGAAGGCAGACACACACGTATTCCTTTAAAACTTTTCAGTGTTATTGCACCAGCATTGTTTTATTTAGCTGTCCCATTCAGAGGTCAGATAGCATGAAGCTCTAGCTTTTTGTGTTAGTCACAACTCTGCATAGAGTACAAACAATCTCCTGCTTTCTTGTAGGTCACTGAGAGGCACCTGACATCCCTACTGTCTTTCCAGCTCATTTGGCATAAAAAAAAAAAAGGTATTAGGAATATGTCTCTCCTCATCAAAGTTGCACTAGTGATAAGAGCAGTCGTCTCTAAATGTTTGCCTAAGACCAAATATACCCCCACTGAGAAGAATTCATGTTTTTGTTCTTGCTCTTCTACAGAAAAGCATAAAGATAGACATCTATATCATTTGGTATCTCTATAACCACCCAGAAATGAATTGTTCCCTGTAGGCTGCTAGGGCCACACATTATAAAAGTAATATAGTTGACTAGCTTAAACCAGGGATTTTATTATTATTATTATTATTTATTTTATTTTTTTTAATGGATAAACTCCGTTGAACTGAATCTTACCCATCACAAGGAATTAAGAAGTTCTACCATAGGGTGCCTAATTTCAGGTCAACGAAGAGCACCTAAAGTCAGCTGAATATAGAATACCTTAACAAATTCCAAGTAGGTAGCTATGAACCAATGTAAGCTGACACAAGCTAGATGGTGCCAGGACTGTGAAAAGGACTACAATTGTACCTTCTTATCTCAGGATACTCTGACAATAAACAGAGTAAAAAGTCATAGAAAAGCCTCTGTACGTATACAGTAGAAAAAAATATGTGAGAATAAAGTAAAGAAGTCACTGTCATTGCTTCTTTATTTTTAGACCTCTTTCTTTATAAGCTTTTTTTTCTTTTCTAATGAACAAAGTGGCAAAGTCCCACCTAACCAGGTATCAGATGAATTTGACAGAGATTTATTCCCCTTTGTCTACTCCAACAGAGATGAAAAACCTTTTCTAGCTATATTTTATTGCATTTTTCAAAAAAGCCAATGTGATTTAATAAATAGACAGAGGTCTATTTAACAAATAGAAGGCTGACTTTACAGCAGATATGACTGCTGGAATTGCAGCAGGAAAACATTAGATCCTGTATATATCTGGGCAGAATCACAACACGTGTATTTTGTTTTAATTGGTCCTTCTCTCCTGCTGCTGGAATTTTACAGATTGCCATGGTTGAATGAGCTGCAAACAATTCTCTGAGGGCAATGCTTTCATTTTTGTTTAGATTTTTCCACTCAAGTTAAGATCAGCCTCCAAATAGAAGCTAAAGACAAAGAGACAGGAAGAAAATAACTACTTAGAAAGTTTCGGGGTTTTCTTCTTATTATTATTATTTTATTTTAACTAAGTTTTTGATTTTTTTTTTGGAGGGGGGCTATTTTTTTTTTTTTTTTTTTTTTCTGCTTGAAAGTGAAGTACAATGTACTGGCTTGTCCCTGGAGGCAAAGTTGCCTGTTACTGGGACATAACTGGAGAATATGCAAACTGTGTCTTCTCTTTGTTGAAATCAAAACTGGTTTGAGGGAATTGTTACAAAAATAAAACCTTCATTTTTGGACCTTTCTTGTTGCCAGGCTGCAGCGAGTCTGCCTAGAGAGCCATCAAGCCTTTGGGTGTGCTCTGCAGGCCTCCCTCTGATGCTTGTTAGGATCAAATGCCCAAACAGGCACCAGTACAGATGCCCAAACAGAACACAGCCCTTAAGATGCTAAAGGGCTTTGCTATGACTTGAACACCACTGTCAAAGAGATGTTCACTATACGCCACAATATACAAGAAATAGATTAAATGCAAAGGTATAAATGAAAAGGTATAAGTAAGATGAGATGATTGTGCCTCTATTTGCCTCAGGATCTTATCTTCCATAGTGATCACAAGTATTTAATTAGAAGAGAAAAATAGATCTTATGGAGTTTTTATGAAAAAAAATAGAAAAAGAAAAAGAAATCAGAAAAAAAAGTTATATTTCTACATGATCTTGAAAGAAAATTCTTGAATTCACCAGCTTTTGATCTCACTATAGTTTCACCTAGAGCTATTATTAAACCCATTCACAGAACAAGTGATCTTCTGGAGCATGTGTGAAATAATAGTTAACCTGTTCAGCACTCAGCCACATTTAATCTCTACTATGAACCAATAAAAAAGTTTTCATATATTCCTACCTCCTGTCAATTGAATTTTCTTGTTACTTACTTCCAGGTTCATTGCAAGCAGATGTCTTAGAAGCAGTAGGTATCTAATCTAAACAAGCCATCTAGGCTATTTTTATATAGCATGATTTATCATGCTAGTCAATCCCTAACGTTTTAGAAATCTTATTTTCTTTAAATCTATTTCACATTAAATTTCTTCCTAACTATTACTATCCTTAGTTAACACTTTTACTTGCATACGGAATCTATCCTTCTATGAAGTGTGCTTATTCCTTGCTTTATACTAACATCAAGTTCTTCTGCCAGTGTTGACTTGTTAATGAGACTTTCGTATATTTCTTCCTTGGGAAAAGAAACAAACAAAAACAAAAACACAACCCTGTTTATTAACAGCAACCAAATCAGTTTTGTATATTTAAATGAGGAAAGAAAAGTACATAACAAAAAGAAGAGTTTCAGAAGTCTATTAGAGCTTTGCAAACCCTTGAAACGGTATTGGCAATTACGGTATACATAACAGTAAACTAAGCAGTTGGAGATTTAGGGAAAAGAGGGTCTTTTAATATATTTGTTTTCTAACAAGGCTTTGAGATGTCTGTCTCCTGGTGCACCACATTTACATATATTTATACATATATGTATATATGTATTTTGAAGGTACTCTGACTCCCACCTGGGCACGTAGTAATTCCAATTTTGAAACATGAACTAAACTGAATTCAGGATTTTTCCATGCAGAAGCAGAATGATTGAAGTCACTCTGAAGCATGCAAAAGTGATGTAAAGCATTAATGTAGAGCAATGATTCCCAAAGAGTTGCCATGGAACACTAGTGCCTCAAAAGAGCAGTGAAAGTGATGGTATTTGTACTCTTCCCCATTTGCGCTTAAAAGTCAGTCCTCTGCCTTGGGTTGCGGTTGTCCAGGATGTGTTGGCTGACCAACCGAACAAATAGCCAGAGGGAAATTTATTCTCTGTGAAGATCTGTCAAGTGTTATCATTGTATTTCAGGAAAAGAAGATCATCTCTGGTTTAAAATTTTTGGGAAATATTGATCTGAACATAGTAGAGCCTAGAGACAAGAGAGAGAGGAGAGGAGTACTTTCTGATGGTCAAGGAAGATTGGGTTAGGGACTATTTAGGCAAACTAGACACCCATAAATCTATGGGCCCACATGAGATGCACCCGAGAGTGCTGAGGGAACTGATGGAGATTATTGCTCAGCTGCTCTCCGTCATCTTTGAGAGGTCATGAAGGGCGGGGGAGGTGCCTGGGCACTGGAAGAAAGCCAACATGACTCCAGTCTTCAAAAAAGGCAAGAGGGAGGACCTGGGAAACTACAGGCCGTCAGCCTCACCTCCGTCCCTGAAAGGTGATGGAGCAACTCATCCTAGAGACCATCTCTAGGTATGTCAAGGAAAAGAAAGTAGTAATAAGCATGGATTCACCAAGGGAAAGTTGTGTCTGATGAACCTGATAGCCTTCTACGATGAGGTGGCCGTCTGGATGGACAATGGGAGAGCTGTGGATGTGGTCTACCTTGACTTCAGCAGGCTTTTGACACCGTCTCCCATAACATCTTTATAGGAAAGCTTAGGAAGTATGGACTGGATGAGTGGACAGTGAAGTGGATTGAAGACTGGCTGGATGGCAGAGCCCTGAAGGTGGTGAAAAATGGGGTTGAGTCTGCTTGGAGGCCTGTGGCCAGTGGTGTCCCTCAGGGGTCAGTACTGGGCCTCATGCTCTTCAACTTGTTCAACAATGACTTGGATGAGGGCATAGAGTACATCCTCAGCAAGTTTGCAGATGATACCAAACTGAGAGGAGTGCCGACACTCTCGAGAGCTGTGCTGCTATTCAGAGAGACCTAGACAGGATGGAGAGTTGGGCAGAGGGGAACCTTATGAGGTTCAACAAGGACAAGTGCAGGGTCCTGCACCTGGGGAAAAATAACCCCAGGCACCAGTACACATTAGGGGTTGACCTGCTGGAAAGCAGCTCCACGGAATGGGATTTGGGAGACCTGGTTGACAACAGGTTAACCATGAGTCAGCAATGTGCCCTAGTGTCCAAGAAGGCCAGTGAGATCCTGGCCTGCATCAGAAGGAGTGTTGCCAGCAGGTTGAGGGAGGGGATCCTGCCCTGGTGAGGCCACATCTGGAGTATTGTGTCCAGTTCTGGGCCCCACAATACAAGACATATATGAAACTGCTGGAGAGAGTCCAGCACAGGGCTACGAGGATGATCAGGGGCCTGGGACATCTGCCCTATGAGAAGAGACTGAGAGAACTGGGCCTGTTCAGCCTGGAGAAGAGAAGGCTGAGAGGGGATCTAATCAGTGTATATAAGTACCTCCAGGGAGGCAGTGAGGAGGATGGTGCTGGCCTCTTTTCACTGGTGGTCACCGACAGAACTAGAGGTAATGGGCACAAATTGAAGAACCAAAAGTTCCATAGGAACTTAAAAAAAAATAAAAAAAATAACAGTGAGGGTGACAGAGCACTGGAACAGGCTGCCCAGAGAGATTGTGGAGTCTCCTTCTCTGGAGATCTTCAAAACCCGCTTGGGTGCCGTCCTGTGCCACATGCTCTAGGTGACCTTGTGTGTGCAGGCGGGTTGGACTAGATGACCTCTAGAGGTCCCTTCCAACCTTAAGCATTCTATGATGATTCATTTTATGATTCTATGTATATATAAGTATATATAAAAATATATACTTTATATATATATATACACACACATATATATTGGCTCTTCCCTTGAATACTTTATAAATTCTCTTTGTAAATCTTTACAAAATTCTTTACAAAAAACTCTTTAATAGGAAGTAATATGTTATCTGTGTGAGGAGGGGAAATAACCAATCATTCAATTAAAGTCAAGATCAAACTTAACTATTTCTGAAACCATTTAAATTGATCTCTTTATAGTATATGGCTTTGATGCCATGTTAAATCACTTCATAGAAAAGAGCATCTGAAAAAAATATCCTGCTCAGTGTAATTTCATGAACTTAAGGCATTAACCCCACTGAATGAGGATATTCAATGAGTTCAACAGATCGGAAACCTTTCACTGTCTTTCATATACTTGCCACTTCTTTACATTTGTGATGTAGTATTAGGAAGCTGTGGATTCAGGTCAGATCCAATTAGATTATATTGCTTCATATTATGTAAGCATTGCTAACAGATCAGCGGTTTGCCTGTGTGCTCCTTCACACTGGAAAATCTGTTAACCAGCTGAACACTGACATATACTCCACATGTCAAAGCACACATAACCTGTTTTCACTAGGAGCATGAATACTGTGAAAAAGAGAAGAAATCAGCATGTTGCAGTATGCTGAGCCTTTTCCTTGCAGAATGGACAGGGGAAAGCATCAAGAACACACCTAATAGTACCCCAGATAAAGCTAGCCACTTTTGGGGAACTGAATGGTAGCTTTAAGATTAGCGCAGAGCAGTCATGTACACAGGGAGAAGTAGAGAAAGTAAACTGCAGGTCTCAAGTCTCCCTCTGACACATGCTCCCTTTCCAGTCTGAGAAGTAAAAAGAGGTATTAGCAGGGAAGAAGAGCGAGATTTATCAGTCATTGTGCTTCTTACTCTGGACTGGGTAGGAAAGATGTGAAAAGACTTTCTAATAGCCAGACTTGTGTAAGTTAGACTGCCTGGACATATTCCTTAATATGAGCATATTAAAATCTTGAAAGGAGCCCCTCATCTGTAAAGCAAGATTTCATTAAGTCACAAAATACTCTAGTAGAGTGAGATATTTATTTAATAGAGAAACCTCAGGTTTTCTGGATGAGAAAGATTAAAATGAAAAAAATTAGAAACAAATCTCCCCCTATCCACCCTGTCTTTGAAGTGAGGTCCCTTGCTTCATTTTTCCTCCAAGCCTAGAAATTTGCAGTGGTTTCTTGGGTTGCAACAAACTCTACCCTAGTCATTTCTGCAGTTGGCATTTAAATTTTCTTTCTTTAATTTCTGAACCTTTTCTGCTCCCTCCTCTACCTAGGTGTCTCCCAGGATCCTTTCAAACCTCAGATCCCTTTCCCAGGTCTCAATCTCTTTACCCCATCCTGCACTTCAGATGCTCCTCCTCCAGAGGTCCCATCCTTGATCAAATCACAGATGTCAGGAGAAGCAGATGAGAAGCCTTTCTCCTGCTGCTCCTCTTGTTTTATAGCACAGGCAGCAAATAATATATAATAGTTTTTTGTTGTTGTTAAAAGATTTGGGGGAGGTGAGGTTGGGCAGTGTTTTCTTTCTTCTCCAGGCAATTCAGATAACTTAAATGAGACTTGAAGAGAAAATGTTTTATGATATGAGTGTGCAAGAAGATGCTCAATTAAAACCACAGTATTTGTTCTATAACTTTTTTCCTACTATTATTTAAATACATGAGCAGTCTCTTCACCTTAGCAAAAGTATGCATCAAAAATTAGAGAAGAAGGTTAGTTTATTGTTAGTGGTTTTTCACTTTCAATAGCCTTTTGTTTGGCCGCGTTGGGATAAGTGTTTAGTATGTCTGAATTTCCATAAAAGATGATTTATAACTGCACGGACACTAACAAGCAAATTTCTTTTAATGCGGTGCACACAGAGTTCATTAAGAATTCTGAGTATCAAATCACAACAAAGTTATTAAGTAATTAATATCAAAAATTATATATTTTTTTAACATTCTGGAAGGCAAAAGCTTTAAAACATATTTTTTTCTCAAGATAAGTCCTTTAAAAATTAGAATTTATTATATCTAATGGAACCTCAATAAAAATGAGTATGAATAAAAATAAATTATAATAAAATAATAGTAGGCTTATCATTTAAAGAATTTGCAAGAGAAGCATTTCAATATCTGCAATGACTTCTATGGCCAAAAAAAAGTTATTCTTCAAAATGAGGAAGTGCAGCATCTCTGTCTCCCTGTTTTCACAAAAGTTTTGTCAAAAAAAGGAAAAGGGAAAAGGAAAGGGAAAGGGAAAAAAATGAAAAGGAAAAGGACCTCCTTTTTATTTTAAATGATTTCAAGTGAGTGAATAAATCTATCTCTGCATATTCCCTCATTCACTAACTGAAAAAAATCCATACAGAAAATAAAAAATTCTATGGAGTATTTATTGGCATTTGAGCTTTTTAACAGTAAAATTCCTGTTAAAATCATAAATCAGATCAACTCAGTAAATCATAATATCCAATTCTTTTATAAGCTGATATTATGTCTGAAAGAATCTGCTTCTTTGAAACTCATGCATTGCTATGCTATTTTGGTGAGGGACTTGCAGTGTAGAGCAGAAAGCTGTGTAACAGTATTTTATTCATTGGTACCTAGGGATATTAATTCATGAGCTGTAGGCAAGTACATTGATCTTTGCTGCCATCCAGAAATGAAATGTCGTATACAGCAACTTCTTCATTACAGTTTCAAGTTACTGCAATGTTCTGTGCATTGTTTTCCACATTTTAAAACAGAAATCCTCAGGTGGTCTCCGTAAGAATTTGGATTTCTGTAGATCTTGTAGATCCATCATTGTAATGAAATGCCTTTCTTTCTGTAGCCTGATGACAATCCATAGATAATTTCATATAAGATACACACATCAGCAATTTCTTTTTTAGTATTGAAAAAAAAATGCCTTCTGTTTAACTCATATAGGGCTAAATCCTGGGTATATCTAAAGTTCCACATGGCATCTCTACAGTCTTCAGAAATACAGGTCTGAAACCTGTGTATTATATTCCATAGTCTGTTTAAGTTGTATGCTTCCACTTCTCAGGATTCTACTTGAGTTTTCTAAAGAAATTTTAACTGCCCCTGCTAAAACCATCTAAAAAATTCCACATCATATATGGTTGACATAACAATACTGCCCCTGGTGGATTCCCTCAGACCTGTCATTTATCGCAGGTAGCAACCTAATGCAGATGAAAAAGGCTCAGGAAAACACAGAAGGTGATATGCAAAATAATCAATGACTAGAATTCCTTTCACCTAACTTCAGCCATTTAGGTTAAGCTACTTATTTAGGCTCCCCAATAAGTTCTGAAGAAACATAGCATAATTGTTTAGAGCAAATCAGCCTGTGCAGATTCTTTTGTCCATGAAATATAAAAAGAATCTACATGAATAAGTATCAGTAATTCAGTAAAAAAAAAAAAAAAAAAAAAAAAAAAAAAAAAGAAAGAAAAAGGACTTTTGAGTGAAGATGAGAAGATGAGAGGACTCAAGTTTTATGTTTGTTTGTTTGTTTATTTATTTTTTCTTAATGTTTACCTTGGGCACATGAACACACCTTCCATTGCTCACATTCAAAAACATGCAGCTGAACATGCATTTTAGCCTGTGTGTGGTCATTCTTGCTACTCTCCTTTTTTTTTTTTTTTTTTTTTTTTGCATTTTTATGTTTAAGTACTTCTACCCATGCACTTAGATAATTTGCAACTCAGCTACCAAAACTTCTAAGAATACAAAATTTATGAAAATACACTTGCCTAAATGTGTGTGTGAATATTTGCCTTCCTCACACACTCACATGCACAAAATTTGAACTAGAATTTCAAAGATATTAAATTAAAACATACACATATATATAAAATGTGTGTGTCATTAGTATGTCCACTGATGAAAAGGCTGCAGTCTGAGCTCATCTCTTATGAGAAAAAAATCAGGAAATCAGGAAATGTCTCAGTCTGAACACATACTCACAAGGGACATGATTTAGGCACTTTTTTCAAACAGGATGGGTTATTTTCCCAGCAGTTAATAACATTCCTAAAGAACTCCCAAAACTCTGCCGCAGAGGAAGTTAAATGATCAAGTTAGCAATTTGTCCATACAGTTTTCAATAATTATTATTATATGTCTGAAATTCTGCATAGCATCAGGTCTACCAAGGTATTTCAAATAAGATGAATAATGGCCCTAAAATATGATCAAACTAACAGCTGACAAATGTAATTTTACATCTTATTGATTAAGATGCAAGAACAAAAACAGACAAAAATATGAAGGAACTAGTCAATACAAATAATTGTGTTTATTTGGGGTTAGGTGTTAGCTTTCTAGTCACACATCAGAGTTATTACCGGTGCAGTCAGAGTCCCAAGAGAAGTGCAAGGCAAGCAGCGCATCAGGTAAAGCAGTATTTGTCTTTGAGCTGTCATATTCACAAAGAAAGAGTGGTTTGTTCCCTTCCATTAATTCAGACCAGGGAATAAAAATAAATTACAACTAATCACAAAAAAATAATCCAGTATACCTGAATATGGAATAAATCAGAGTAATCCCAGTATGTATCCCAGTCATTCCACAAACAAAAGAGGCTACCTGTGTTTATTATACCATTTGCTGCAAATTATTCCCCAAGGCCCACTAAGGAGGTAATAATCTAAAAATATTCATCTGCTTAAAAAGTACTTATGGATTGGGCATTTCTGTAGCTTTCTATATTGATTCACTCAATGTGTTCTTTATGGAAATATATCTCCTATAAAATCATACGCGATGTATCAGGAAGGTTCTTCTAGAAATCACTTAAGTAAGGTATAAGTCTTAATGGATATTTTTTTTCAGATTAGCATAAGGCATTTAATTGTATTCCCACTACAGGAACACCTGAAAGTTAATTCATGATTTATATATAGAGATGTTCCTTGAACTCCATTCCATAAAGGAAGAAGACATTCTGCATAATACACTAGACGGTGAGCACATGTGTCTGACCTGGGTGATCTTCTAGGTTGCACAAGAGCAAGGCCTGGGAAGCAGCTGAGCAAGAAGGGCATCTTAAAAATGATTTTTCAGTACAGGGCAAAACATTTTTAGGTACTGAGTTAACTAATAAGTATGCAGAAAAGGCAATCATTCTGGAAGAATGCAGCCTTCTAATAGTGTAACTGTGCAAAGCAGCTTGAATTAGAATTAGGTAGCCAGGAGGATCACTTTTGTCTGTTTGCATACCTGAATTTGATGAGCCTGCAAGCTTCTTACAGGGAGGAGGGAAGGAACAGAGAAACTGAATAAACCTCTGTGTCTTGCTTTACAACCATGGTGTGAAATAAACAAATCTGGAACATTAGTTTCACTTAACATTGCATCAGCTATAATATATTAATAGAGAATTATGCCCATCCTCTAGAACTCTACTGATTATCTAAAAAAGCAATCAATTAAATTTCCCTGTGTTTCCTGGTTAATTTTTATAGAGCCTGATTATATTGCTATAAAATTGTCCAGAATAATTCTTAGTATAAGCAAAAATCCCATTTCTATTAAGCAAGATAGTTAGATATGTATTTAAGTTCTTGCTCAAGAGCCTTAAGTGCTCTAATGAACAGGCACCCACTTCCTCACATGCTTAGAGCTGAACATACCAAAAACCTGTTGGGATTGAGTTCACCTAAGTCCCCTGTAGCTCCTGGAAATTGATACATTTAGAAAAGCAAATTACACAGGGTCCTTTTTTCAGACGTCTTCAGTCCAGTTCCTAAAATAGATGACTAGTTTAGAGCAGCCATTCAGCTTCTAGCTTATCCCACCATAGGATATAATTGTATAGTACTCCATTATATATACACATATATATCTAAAGCTTCTAAAAGATGTAATAAAACAGAAAATGTTTGAAGATCAAAGGTACTGTAACTAAGGTTGATTTCTCCCTGACATGTAACACATTATTGTCTACGAAGCAGAAAATATTTGTGTCTCATTTCATCATAAATGATGCACTTCAGATTGTTCAAATGAAGCTAAATACATTTAGTGCTCCTTTGAACATTTACTTTTCAGTCCTTAAGTATTCGGCTTTTTTTTTTTTTTTTTTTTTTTTCCCTCAAGCATGCCAAATTTGAAACATGATCATTTTCTTATCATCTTGGAAAGTCTTTTTATTTTTTTTTTCTAACTCTCACAAAGAAAACAATGTCAGAATTCAACATTAGATGAGCTTCAGCTGGTGGCATTCTTCCTTCAATTGTTTACCATACGCACGACCTGATGCTCTACCAAGATTTTTTTAAAACAGAGGAGAAAGAATCATGTCGAAGATCTGCTAGCCTCTTCAAAAACAACGTTGTTCCTGAACAATTAACCAACTAGAATTGTAAATTCTCTCTGGAGATCCAGTCAAATGAAATACAGGTGCTGCCTCATAATTCCCACTACCAGATGAACACTGATAACCAACCCTACTATATGGAAGATGCCCCCGTCCTTAAAGACAGATTTGAGCACCTTTCTTTGAATTGGGACAGAGCTGATGTAGGAGGTAGGTGTCTTGTTTTTCAGGAAGGATGTGTCCAGTACAAATGGATGATAATTTTTTGGAACAAAGAGATGTTCCATAAATGGGAGCATTATGAGACAACTGACTGGGGTGCTTAAAGAGTCAAAATATTTATTTTTCATTCCATTTACTTCCCTCACATGTACCAATGAAGATGATGTAATACTTGTCCTAAGTCTCCTTTTGTCTCTTGGTCCATCTGAGATTTTTTTTTTTTCATAAAATTATATAGATTAATAAATGATACAGAAAAATTAAATTAGATTTTCTGGCTTTCCTGCTTTAGAATGCAAGATACAAGATTTAATACAATTGAAAATTAGCCTACGTAAACTGGATAAATAATATATAGCTTGATAGCTATTACACATAAAAAGCTGATGGACAAGTAAAGAGTTAACAACCGAAATGAATTGCACAAAATCTGCCAAAATGGCAGAAAAGTGACAGAAAAACTTTGGGTTCTATACTAACTGAGAACTTTGTTTCTCTACTAACTTATGAGGGGCTTTGGTAGACAGAGTTCTGCCTTTTACAGATTACTAGGTTGATATAAAAATCCTAATTGTTCTACTTGTGTATTTATATATTCCCATCATATGCTGACCATACATCATCAAAAGCAGCAAGTCATGTTTTTATAAATCTGCTTTAGGTTAAAAAAAAAAAGAATCAAGAAGTCCTGATGAGATAAGTAAAAAGGGTCTATTTCACATCTTTATTGATCTCTCACTTTATATTTGGCTATGTTTTGATGGGGTTTTGGTTGGTTTGTCGTATATTCTTTGTTACCTTTAATGTTGCTTCTTGAATATTTGTTGGATTAGAGGATCAAACTGG